>NC_061511.1:264268412-264440215 GCF_022539505.1 Lolium rigidum
AACATCACATGAGTAGCACACAACTAGTAGCGATACAAAGCTCATCATATGGATCTCAATCATGTAAAGCAGCTCATGAGATCATTGTATTGAAGTACATAGGAGAGAGATTAACCACATAGCTACCGAGTACAGCCCCGAGCCTCGATGGAGAACTACTCCCTCCTCATGGGAGACGAGCGGCGTTGATGGAGATGGCGGTGGTGTTGATGGAGAAGCCTTCGGGGGCACTTCCCCGTCCCGGCGGCGTGCCGGAACGAGAGACTCCTGTCCCCCGGATCTTGGCTTCGCGATGGCGGCGGCTGCGGAAGGTTTCTCGTCCGTGGTTTTTCCGTATCGAGGTTTTAGGTGCGGGACCTTTATATAGGCGAAGAGGCGGAGTCGGAGGGTCAACGGGGCGACGACACCATAGGGCGGCGCGGCCGGGGCCCGGGCCGCGCCGGCCATCATCGCGGGGCCCTGTGTGGCCCCCCTACGGCGACTCTCGGGTGTTCTGGATGCTTCAGGGCAAAATAGGAACTCAGGCGTTGATTTCGTCCAATTCAGAGAATATTTCGTTACTAGGATTTCTGAAACCAAAAACATCGGAAAACGAGAAGCGGCCCTTCGGCATCTCGTCAATAGGTTAGTTCCGGAAAACGCATGATAATGACATAAAGTGTGTATAAAACATGTAGATATCATCAATAATGTGGCATGGAACACAAGAAATTATCGATACGTCGGAGACGTATCAAAGATCCATTTATTCTCGATAGCCTTGCGGCTATCAGGTAAGTCTACCAAAGTCCACACTTTGTTATCATACATGGATCCCATTTCGGATTTCATGGCTTCTTGCCATTTGTTGGAATACGGGCTCATCATCGCTTCTTCATACGTCGCGGGGTCTTCATCATTGTTGTCCACAATCATGACATTTAGACAAGGATCATACCAATCGGGGGTGGCACGTTCCCTTGTCGATCTGCGAGGTTCAGTAGCTATCTCGTTTGAAGTTTCATGATCATTATCATTAGCTTCCTCTGTTGCCGGTGTAGGCGGCACAGGAACATCTTCGGTCTTGCGCTACTACGATCAACGAGTGAAGATTCATCAATCTCATCGAGTTCTACTTTTCTTCCAGTCACTTCTTTAGTGAGAAATTCTTTCTCAAGAAAGGTTCCGTTCTTAGCAACAAAGATCTTGCCTTCGGATCTGTGATAGAAAGTGTACCCTATAGTTTCCTTAGGGTATCCTATGAAGACGCATTTCTCCGCTTTGGGTTCTAGCTTGTCCGGTTGTAACTTTTTTACATAGGCTTCGCAACCCCAAACTTTAAGGAACGACAACTTAGGTTTCTTATTAAACCATAATTCATACGGTGTCGTTTCAACGGATTTTGATGGTGCTCTATTTAAAGTGAATGCGGTTGTCTCTAATGCATAACTCCAAAATGATAACGGCAAATCAGTAAGAGACATCATAGAACGAACCATATCTAAGAGAGTTCGATTACGACGTTCGGACACACCGTTTCGTTGTGGTGTTCCCGGCGGTGTCAATTGTGAAAGTATTCCGCATTTCTTTAAATGCATGCCAAACTCATAACTCGGATATTCACCTCCGCGATCAGATCGTAGAAATTTAATCTTCTTGTTACGTTGATTTTCTACTTCACTTTGGAATTCCTTAAACTTCTCGAAAGTTTCGGATTTATGTTTCATGAAATAGATATACCCATATCTACTCAAATCATCTGTGAAGGTTAGAACATAACGATAACCACCGCGCGATGCTACACTCATTGGTCCGCACACATCGGTATGTATGATTTCCAATAAGTCGTAGCTCGCTCCATAATACCGAGAGAATGGAGTCTTAGTCATTTTTCCCATTAGACATGCTTCGCATCTATCAAGTGACTCAAAGTCAAGTGATTCAAGTAATCCATCGGTATGGAGTTTCTTCATGCGTTTCACTCCAATATGACCAAGACGACGAGTGCCACATATAAGTAGAATTATCATTCAATTTAATTCGCTTAGCATCAATGTTATGAATATGTGTATCACTACTATCGAGATCTAACGAGAAATAAACCATTCTTTTCGGGTGCTCGACCATAAAAGATATTATTCATAAAAATAGAACAACTATTATTCTCAGACTTGAATGAATAACCGTCTTGCATTAAACAAGATCCGGATATAATGTTCATGCTCAACGCGGGTACAAAATAACAATTATTGAGGTTTAAAACTAATCCCGAAGGTAGATGTAGAGGAAGTGTGCCGACAGCGATCACATCGACTTTGGATCCATTTCCAACGCGCATCGTCACTTCATCCTTTAGTAGTCTTCGTTTATTCTTTAGTTCTGTTTCGAGTTACAAATATGAGCAACAGAACCGAGTATCAAATACCCAGGTACTAGTACGAGAACCGGTAAGATAAACATCTATAACATGTATATCGAGATATACCTTCTTTCTTCTTCTTGACAAGGCCGCTCTTCGGATCCGCCAAATACTTGGAGCAATTACGCTTCCGGTGTCCCTTCTCCTTGCGGTAATAGCACTCGGCATCGGGCTTAGGGCCGGTCTTAGGTTTCACGGGAGGCGTGGCAGCTTTCTTGCCACTCTTCTTGTTTTTGCCTTTAGACTTGCCCTGTTTCTTGAGCTTGGTGGTCTTGTTGACCATCAACACTTGGTGCTCTTTCTTAATCTCAATCTCGGCAGATTTTAGCATGGCGAAGAGTTCGGGTAACTCTTTGTTCATGTTCTGCATATTGTAATTCATCACAAAGTTCTTGTAACTAGGTGGCGAGTGATTGAAGGACACGATTAATCCCCGATCTGTTAGGAATCACTATTCCCAAGTCAACGAGTTTCTTCGCATGCCGGTCATGGCGAGCATGTGCTCACTAACGGAGCTGCCTTCTTCCATCATGCAACTGAAGAAGTGTTTCGATGCTTCAGAGCATTCCACGGCCGCATGAGTTTCAAAGATAGTTTTCAACTCATTGACCAACTCATGAGGATCGTGGTGCTCAAATCGTTTTTGAAGATCGGCTTCCAGACTGCATAGGATGGCACCACTGAACTTGAGAGTACGAGTTTTCCAAGTCGCGTAAACATTCTTTACTTCATCGGTTTCAGTTCTACGGGAGGGTCACCTAGCGGTGCATCAAGCACATATTGCAGATTTCCGCCAGCGAGAAAATCCTCACATGACGGAACCGGTCGGTGAAGTTGCTACCGTTGCTCTTAAGCTTTTCTTTCTCTAGGAAGCTGGTTAAAATTGATTGGGGACGCCATATCTACAACATATATTTGCAATAGTTTAGACTAAGTTTATGACAAATTGAGTTCAAATTTTAATTTAACAAAATTAAAAACTAGGTGAACTCCCACTCAAAACAATATCCCTCGAATTGTCTTAGTGATCACACGAACCAAATCCACCACTCCAAGTCCGATCATCACGAGACAAGATGTAATTTCAATGGCGAACACTCAAAGTGTTCATCATATCAATCATATGAATCATGCTCTACCTTTCGGTATCACGTGTTCCGAGACCATGTACGTACATGCTAGGCTCGTCAAGGCCACCTTAGTATCCGCATGTGCAAAACTGGCTTGCACCCGTTGTATGCACTTGTTGAATCTATCACACCCGATCATCACGAGATGCTTCGAAACGACAAGTCTTGGCAACGGTGCTACTAAGGATGAACACTTTATTATCTTGATATTTTAGTGAGAGGGATCATCTTATAATGCTACCGTCGCGATCTAAGCAAAATAAGATGCATAAAAGGATTAACATCACATGCGGTTCATATGTGATATGATATGGCCCCTTTGTCTTTGCGCCTTTGATCTTCATCTCCAAAGCACGGACATGATCTCCATCATCAACGGGCATGATCTCCATCATCGTCGGCGTAGCGTCAAGGTCAATGGCGCCGTCTTCATGATTGTTCTCCCATGTAGCAACTATTACAACTTCTTTGAAATACTACTCAACATGAAATTTAAAGACAACCATAAGGCTCCTGCCGGTTGCCACAATACAATAATGATCATCTCATACATATTCATCATCACATTATGGCCATATCACATCACCAAACCCCTGCAAAAACAAGTTAGACGTTCTCTAATTTGGTTTGCATATTTTACGTGGTTTAGGGTTTTCGAGTAAGATCTAATCTACCTACGAACATGAACCACAACGGTGATACTAGTGTTGTCAATAGAAGAGTAAATTGAATCTTCACTATAGTAGGAGAGACGAGACACCCGCAAAGCCACTTATGCAATACAAGTTGCATGTCGAGCGTGGAGCAAATCTCATGAACGCGGTCATGTAAAGTTAGCACGAGCCGCTTCATCCCACTATGCCACAAAGATGCAAAGTACTCAAACTAAAGACAACATAAGCATCAACGCCCACAAAACCATTGTGTTCTACTCGTGCAACCATCTATGCATAGACACGGCTGCGATACCCTTTGTAGGGATTCGTTGCATAGAAAACAAAAAAATTCCTACCGCGAGAACGCAATCCAAGCCAAGATGCAATCTAGAAGACGGAAGCAATGAGGGGATGAGCGAGACTCACCCTTGAAGATTTCCAAAGCCTACAAGATGAGGCTCTTGTTGCTGCGGTAGACGATCACTTGCCGCTTTCAAAAGCGCGTAGAAGATCTTGATCACGGTGCCACGATCGGGCAGCACCTCCGTACTCGGTCACACGTTCGGTGTTGATGAAGACGACGTCCTTCTCCCCGTTCCGGCGGGCAGCGGAAGTAGTAGCTCCTCCTTGAATCCGGCAGCACGACGGCGTGGTGGCGGTGGCGATGGAGATCTCCGGCGGAGCTTCGCTAAGCGTTGCGGGAGAGGTGGAGGAGTGGGGCGGCTAGGGTTTGGGGAGAGGGGGTGGCCGGTGACGTGGGCACTACCCTTCGGGTAACTGACGTTGCTCTACCCTATACGGTCCAGCTGGAGGCCCATGAAGGTACTCGATGGCAAGGTGGGCCACTAGGACGGTGCAACGGAAGATTCCTTGAAGTACAAGACACGGAAGGAGCCGAACAAGGAAAGTTTAGAAATAGATCTGTTGTAAACCTAGTCGTACTCAATTAGACCTCTTGAGACCTGACCTCCTATATAAAGGCCGGGAGAGGGGCTGTCGAGGGACACGATCAATCATAGCGATCTTAGCCAACGAAGCTTAGAGCTAGGTTACCCTAGTATTTAGCCATCTCGACGAGATCTCAGCCGAACTATTCGGCACCCCATTGTAACCCATTATCATCATAATCAAGAACGAGACGGGCGGGACGTAAGGGTTTTACCTCATCGAGGGCCCCGAACACTGGGTAAATCGCTCTCCCCGCTTGTCCGTGAACCGATGTCTCGTGTCGGCTTGCGGGATTCCATCAACCCTAAGCCCCTATCGGAGGGCATTGCCGAGGAGCACCCTCGACAATTGGCGCCGTCTGTGGGAAGCCTGTCGGCACAAGATCGGTCATCGGTAGATCCAGTCATGTCAACGGCAACTTCATCAGCAACTTCATCGACACCATCATCGCCAAATCTGGGAAGCCCGATTCGATTCGGCTCCTACGAATTCACTCCGCACAGCGATTCCTCCCATTCAAGCTTTTCATATCTACAAGGAAACATGGAGATGACCTTCGGCAGCGTCCACTATAACGTCAACGCGGAAGGAATCCTTCGACTGCTGGAATCGCCCACTTCCGGATCGACGAGTCCAAGCGATTCATCATCACTCGACCTTTCGGCTGGTCTGACAGGCTCGACGTATTCACCCATGCCGTCGACTCCCCGTTCTTCCATGTCGGTAGGATCCAACAATCCCACATCTTCGGAGTTAACTTTGTACTACTGCTTGAACTGCGACACCAGGCACGGGCTAGGATCGAGCGACACACCGTTCATCTGCAATGCCTAGTATTCATCGGGAGAAGACAGTATCGACAGCATCGTCCAAAGAACCACCCGAAGAACGGCACACCATCAGGTTTATGTCGCCAATAACACGGGAAACACAAGGCGCAGAGGAGACAGAGACCATACTCCTCGTTCCAGTAGACGGGCAAGTTTCGAAAACGGCGCCAGCAACCACGACAGCGACTACACCATCGCGGACGAGGAGTGGGCAGCAGCCGGGGCAGCGGTACTCAACAACACACCGCTCCCCGCGAGGAACCTCGGTTGGAACCCTCAATGCTTATCGCTCTATACTAGAGAAAACCGGGAGCACCTATCAAAAGAGCAAGCCACCCTCGAGAGACGCCTGTCGCGGCGAGATCGATCCGGCGAACGACGAAGGGGCTCGCAAGGGAGCGCCTCTCGAAATACTCGGTGGGCGAGGCAAACACCGGTCGAGGCTATCCGAGGCTTTCGGAAGATGATGCTAGAGAAATCACGTCAAACCTGACCAAGTCCTTTATGACTACGGACACCGCGGGCATGCCACGGCCGAAAACCGTTGCAGGAGCAACAGCCAACCTCGCCGCGTACCTCATCAACCAGCGACCTGAAGGATCCATGGCTCAAGCTCATCGAGGCGCCCTGGAAAGTCTCGCGATATTGGGAAATAATCTAGTTCCGCAAAAGGAAAAGACCACGGCGCAGGCTAGTGGTTCAAAACATCATGCGAGAGATGCTCGGGATGAAATCACCCAAAGCAGGATCGACAAAGCAAGGCAACGACGCGCCGCTAGGAAGGACAACGATAGTGATTCTTCGGATGAGGATCAGGAGTACGACGGCGAACTCAGGGGAGCCGACTGTTTAAGTTACAAAATCCGCGAGATGATGCCGCCCAAAAAGTTCAAGCCTACTCCTACCGACGCTGCCAAATACGATGGGCAGCATGAACCAAGATCTTGGATAGACGACTACCTACAGACTGTGATTCTGCATAAGGGGAACCAGATAGCAGCAATGCGAGTGCTTGCAGCTCTACTTGAAGGATTCAGCGCGAGCCTGGCTAAGGGGGCTGCCGAAGGGTTCCATTAAATCATGGGACGACCTAGTAGACGCTTTCGTTGCCAATTTCCAAGCAACATACAAAAGACCCGTCGGGATTGAAGAGTTACGGAATTGCCAACAAAAGCAGAAGGAGTCGATGCGCTCATACATCGGGAGATTCACCAAACTCCTAAACGTTGCCGAAGACGTATCTGTCGACAGAGCAATCGACGCTTTCAGCGATGGCGTCCGGCGTGAGAGCTACATAGAAGAACTCGGGCGCAAAAAGCCAAAAACCATAACCAAGTTAATGGAAATCGCCAACAGCTGGGCTGATGGTGAGGACAACGTGCGAAGGCCACGACAGCGCAGTGACGACAAAGACAATGACCAGCTGAAGCATGACTCGGGTGGCCGAAGCGATCGTCACAAGAGAAGGAAGAACCGCAACTATGATGACAACAACCTGGTAGCCGCAGGGTACGCTGATCGACAGGACGATCGATATGACGAAAGAAGAGACGATTGACAGGACGGTAATCGGAACAACTCTGGGAACCGTGGCAACTATAAACCACGGCAGCAGAGGACTCCCGAACTACCCTACGCTGAGCAGATCAACGCCCCCTGTTACCTGCACTCGTATGTCGATTCCAAGGACGGCAAAACGAAGTCGAGTCACCTGCTCAGGGACTGTCGGCAGTTCCTTGACATGCACAAACTCATCCAGCAGTCAGGCCAGCAACCGCTACCAACACCACCCCCACCTCCACCGCAACATCAAGTCCAGCAGGCTCAACCTCATCAACCCAACGAGGCGTTTCCACCACCACGTGGGCAGATGAGCATGATCCATAGGACAGGTGTCTCGAGAAGAGAGATGAAGAAGCTCACCCGAGAGATTAACTCGGCGAGAAAGCATCATGGCGAACATCCCCGAGTATGTCGAGTGGTCCTCTCAGAACATTACGTTCAGTCGAGCAGATCACCCGATGACCATACCAAAACCAGGACACGCTGCCTTAGTAGTCGAGGCACAAATCGGGTGGTTCAAGATGAGCAAAGTCTTCATGGATGGTGGAAGCGGGTTAAACCTGATATTCGTTGACACAATCAAAAGTATGGGGATCACCATGAGGATGCTAGAAGAAACGGACACTTGCTTCCATGGGATCCTTCCAACCGCACCGGGCTACTCTCTTGGCAAAGTTTACCTGAATGTCGTCTTTGGCAAAACCTACAATTTCAGGAAGGAAAAGATCGAGTTTGAAGCAGTTGAGCGGGAGTCACGGTATCACGCTATACTCGGGAGACCAGCTTATGCCAAGTTCATGGCTGTGCCGCACTATGCATACCTCAAGCTGAAAATGCCTGGGAACAACGGGACAAACATCACAGTCTATGGAAGTTTTTCACGCTCGGACAATTGTGATCGCGACTTTCAGAGGGTTGCTGCGAAGTTCGGGTCACAACAAGAAATCGTCGACCCTCTGCCCAAGCTGTCATTACGTGAAATCAAGGAGGAAAAAGATGTCAGGGAAACCAAGAAGAAGCCAGCCGACCTTGCTCTTAAAGCTTCGGCAGCAAAAGCTTCGGCAGCAAAAGGTTCGGCAGTTGATGGCACAGAAGGCATAGGAGACAGCAAGACGCTGGAAACCACTGCCCAGACCCCTGGTGAAATCAACAACGCTGCAGCAACCACTAACGTGGTGAAAAAGCCAGAAGATGAGAAGAACCCCTTCCTTGCTTAAGCAATTTATCAGCATTTAATTTTTTCCCCTTTATTTTAAACAGGGCCTTCCTTTTTTCGCCCTCTAGTCTCGTGCTTACCTTATTAATGAGAACTTAAGTTTCGATCCTTTGTTAAGCATTGCAGTAATTCAAAACGTCTAAGCCGCATCACCATGCAACATAGTCCGCGGCGAAGATCGTGCTTCAAAAGAAAAGCCTCTACGAGTGCTAAAAGATACAAAGCAAACAAGGATGTTAATCCTTCCTCTCGCTATAGATGCCTCTACGAGTGCCGTAAATAGCAAGAGTTCGGAAATACATATAAACACAACCCACGTTCGATATTTTGCTTATGGAAATATCAAAGAACAACGGGCTCATCGGCAGAATCACTGCACCCGAAATATTCGGGAGTGCCTGTCGAAACATACATCGGTTGAAGGCAAAGTTGCGCATACAACAGGTTTAGCAAAACATGCAACACGAGCTGATCACTCAAATGATTTGCTGACCAACGAGTACACATACATTTAAACGGGCAATTAAGATTTGCTCCTTCAAAATTTGCCAACGGCATTAACACGGTAAAAGTACATATACATGTATCTACCGAACAAAAGGGCTCCATTACATAATCTAAACACTTGGATGAAGTAGCCAAAATACCTATTTACAAAACAACCTTAACCCCTGAAATCACCCTTGCGGAGTTTCTCTTTCCTCAGGTACCTTTGAGTCCTCCTCAAGTTTGTCGACAATTATATTGGCGGGCAACAATACCTTCGGATACAGTGCCTCCAAGTCACCAGTTGCGTTGGCAATAGACAACAAACTTGCTGAGGGATAACGAGCAAGAACAAGGGCAAGTGTAAACCTGGCCCCTGCAAAAACTTGAGCTCGCACCAAGTCTCGAATCTTCTTGGCATTTCCAAACTCAGACATCAAAGTCAGCAGCGTAGGGGAACTGCGTTTAAAGGGAACATCGTCTTCCAAACCACCCTCATAGCTTTGTAGCACTTGTCGAACAAATGGTGGACTTGCTGAACCCGATCCTGAAATTGTGCGACAGCCGAAGCCTTCGAGTGTTCCCGCCAGAAAATCTCTTCGGCTGAGGACAGCTGGGTTAAAGCATGCACACGCTCGTGAATCCGTTTGTTCTCTTCCGCACGATTCAGAGCTATGACTGGCAAAGAAATAAATAGAGGATCAGACAAGGCGTTGTTGACAAAAGGGCGCCGGGATCAAGAAACTTACAGTTCAAACTCTCGGTAGCTTTATGCAGCTCAGTAAGAGCATACCGCTTCACGTCGGCTGCAATCTCGCTCTTCTTATTGACAATAGCAGCTAAGGCGTAAGTACTGCGCAGGTCCTTTTCCATCTGAGTGATCCGATCTTTCATACGCTGGATCCGATCACCTTCAGGAAGAGCACCCGAAGAGTCATCGACAAATGAAGGCACTGGGAAAACCTGCAGGAAACAGCGTTAAAAAGGATGACATATATGGTTAAATTGAGCATCCAAAGAAACTCCCATCGGGAGAAGTGCAAGTAAAAATATCATAATAAAGGTGTGCTAGCAACATTGCCAGCACAGAGTTTATTACAAACACAAGTTTTGCAACAGAACAATGTTTCACATCAGCCCGAAGATAAGTTTGTTACAAAAATCAAGGAGCTTGGGTCTGAGTCGATAGACTGGGTCCAGCCGATGTCTTTCTTGATGAAACTAGTTCAAGGAGCTGGCGAGCACAAGTAAGGGCAGACGTTTTAAAGGCGCTTAAGTCAACGAATTGCCCATCTTGCTCTTTCGGCAGCTCCTTAGTCATTTCTTCGATGTCAGCCTTAAAGCCGTGACCCATCATAAGTTGGAAGGCAAGGAGGGCACCATAGGTACGCGAAGTACGCTTGAATACCTCGATAACCTCCTTGGTGTCAACCGCGAAGGCATCGATCAATCGGCCAGAGTTTTGTCCTGCTTGATCTTGGGGAAAATCATCAAGTGCATCCGCGCCAGGGCACCTTTTCCCTTTTCAAGAAGCTCCCGCGTAAGCTGGTGGGAGGCAAGAGCCATCGACACACCATTTGCCGGAGAGTTGTTTGGAACCTTGTCCAAGGCAGCAGCAGGAATGTTGGCGGCTTCTACAAGAAAATGAATTGGAAAAGATCATTGATAAAGGAACGAATCCATAAGAGTAATAATCGACAGTGGTGTATAAAAGAGCTTACCAAGTAGAGTCAAAGAAGACTGACGAAGGAGCTCATCCTTTTCAGCTGCCCGAGCTTCCTCCTCTTTCAGCCTCTCCTTCAGTTTGCCCAGCTCCTCTTTCAGGGAGTCGACCTCCTGGCGAGCCGTGGCAGCCTTTTTAATGGCGCCGTCCAACTTCGAAGAGGAAGACTTAACTTCCTCCTGCAGTCGAACTTTGTCCGCCTCCAGAGAGGTAAATTGAGAGGCAAAGGCCTCCAAAGAAGATATAACACCTCGCAGATCCTTAAGGAAAAAAGGAAGTTTTACAAAGAATCGTTAGACAAGGCATATTTCAAGAAATTCGCGTTGTATTCAAAAAGGACTTATAGAAGGAGGAGTCGTGGTGGCGGCAGGAACATCTTTCCCCTTGGAAAGGGAAGAAGCAGTCGATGCCTGAGCCGCGGGAGATGCTTTAGGAGCCGAAGCTTCGGAAGCAGCAATGGCTGGTGGAACATCATCAGATCTGGCTTTGTTAGACGGAGGCTCAGCGAAACCTTCGTCACTACAAAAAGGAAATGATCGACAGAAGTTATGAGAAGAATGCGAGAAACAAGGGGACAAATTATAGCAAAAAGGAAGAAGGTACTTACATATCGAGGAGATCATCTTCGTCGGCAAAGCCGCCGGTTGATCTCTTCACGGGTGAAGCCCTGATCTCCTCCACAGCTGCATTAACAAAGGCATCACGATCAGCGTCATCATCACACACTGATCCCTCTGTGTCGCAAACGTCATCGGCTGAGGGAGGAAGATCGGTGTGAACAGTTTCAGAATCTGTCGGATCATCGTGATCGCTTTCTGGGCCTGTATGCTCGACAGTGTGAAAATCAACGGGTGCTGAAGAGCCTCTTCCCTCGGAAGTATCGTTCGGCGAATCGTGCAAATCCCCAGGGACTATGGGGGTCTGTCGAAGAGAAAAACAAATAAGAATAGTGGTAATTATGTTGACTAAGTAAAAATAGCATGGTAAGAATTCGAAAGGGAAAGTTACCTCTGGCGGTGGATGGTCGGCATCAAGAGGAGTGTAAGTAGATATCAATGGGATCGAGTCTTCTTGACTAAAGAAAGTAAGGCGACGGACTTCATCGAGCAGTTCCTTTTCCGACAGTTCGGCAACATTAATCCTGGTCTCATCCTTTGGACCTGAATACAACCACATCGGGTGAACTCTGGCCATGACTGGTTGGACTCGACGTTTCGGGAACACCGCTGCCACCTCTCGTGCCGACCATGGTTTGGCCATCGGCCTCTTTGATTTGAAGAAATTTGGCAAATAATTCATCGGCTGCTACTCTTTCGTCGGGAGAGAGAATGTTCTTCCAGGAATTCTTAGGCTTGGCTTCAAGGACGTCGGTAAAGCAAGGAAGCTGGGATTCGGGTGACAAGGAATCCTTGACGTAAAACCATTTCAGTCTCCACCCTTGCACGGATTCTCTCATTGGGAAATTGAAGTAATTAACCTCCGAACGAGCTACAAACCCCACTCCTCCGGTGACAAAGGATCCATTACTACCGCCGTATCTCTTCACATAGAAGATCTTTTTCCACAGACCCAAAATGAGGTTTGATGCCCAGAAATGCCTCGCAAAGGGTGATGAACACAGCAACGTGGAGGATTGAGTTGGGAGTGAGTTGCCATAATTGGATCTCGTAAGTTCTCAAGAGATGGAGGAGGAATTCATGAGCGGGGAGCGAAAGACCCCGATATAGGAATGACAAGAACATCACGGTAAAGCCAGCAGGGGGATTAGGCCGAGAAATCGCACCTGGAAAGATCACATTCCCCTCGTCAGAGGAGATTAATCCCAGGCTTCGGGATCTCTTCTCGTCACGCTTGGTGACGGTTGACGCTATCCAATCTCCGGGCTTGGCCACCGAACTTGGCGGCGCTGGCGGCGCCGGAGCTGGGGGAGGAGCGTTCGGGGCGCTCCCCTTCGGAAGATTCGAGGAAGATTTGGCGGCGGAGCCTCCGCTAGTAGAACTGGCGGTGGCAGTAAGGCTCTTTTTATTCACCATTGCAAGATCTGGGGAAGATCGGAAAAGCGGTGGTGGCGGCGCAGCAATAGCGAAGGGAGGAAGAAGAAGAACGAGAAGATGCTACGGAAAATGTGGGAGAAGATTAGGGATTTTTCGCCCTTTGGAGATTTTAAGGAGAACTTAAGAGCTGTGCAGGCACGTGTCGTTGCTACCGGTTCATTCAGTGGATCTTTTCTATTAAAGATTGCAGGAATCGAGGAGACGCCTTGGTAACTGTGCGAAAAGGGCCAGACAAAGAAAGAATAGGCCCAGCAGGTTACGTCCTGTCAGTCAAAATCAAGATATTAGTAAAGCGTCATCAATGACGTCATGAGAAATGCTCAAAGCATTCGAAGGAATGAAAAGGTATCGGATGGTAAACTTGAGTCTACGCACGGATTGCAAGCATCCGCACCTAGACTCGGGGGCTACTCCCATCGGGAGCGCTGGATGCGCACCCGACAGAATGAAGACTCGAAGAAATAAGTCTTGAAGGAAGAGATGGTTGCTCGACCTGAGTCTGCACCTGGTTGCAAGCACCCATGCCCAGACTCGGGGGCTACTCCCATCGGGAGCGCTGGACGCGCACCCGACAGAAACTTTTTTGCACTCCAGGATCATGCCCGGGGACTTGATTCTGTGTAGGGTAACGTTGTTTTGCCATCGGTAGTTAACCAGCGAAAGTTGGGCACGTTACTCATTATCCCTTGCATAAGGAAAATATATCGGATGACCTACGAAGACTCGCGGAAAAACTTCGGCAGAGCAAAATGTTCGAGTGGTACAACTTGAGTCTACGCGCGGATTGCGAGCATCCGCACCTAGATTCGGGGGCTACTCCCATCGGGAGCGCTGACGCGCACCCGATAAAAGAAGATGATACAAACAGAAGGAAAACAAGAACAATCAAGGAGAAGGACATCGGAAGAAGACATGCTTCAGTCTCTACCCGAACTATGTTCGGCTAGCCACTCGGGGGCTACTGACGTGGGCACTACCCTTCGGGTAACTGACGTTGCTCTACCCTATACGGTCCAGCTGGAGGCCCATGAAGGTACTCGATGGCAAGGTGGGCCACTAGGACGGTGCAACGGAAGATTCCTTGAAGTACAAGACACGGAAGGAGCCGAACAAGGAAAGTTTAGAAATAGATCTGTTGTAAACCTAGTCGTACTCAATTAGACCTCTTGAGACCTGACCTCCTATATAAAGGCCAGGAGAGGGGCTATCGAGGGACACGATCAATCATAGCGATCTTAGCCAACAGAAGCTTAGAGCTAGGTTACCCGAGTATTTAGCCATCTCGACGAGATCTCAGCCGAACTATTCGGCACCCCATTGTAACCCAATATCATCATAATCAAGAACAGACAGGCAGGACGTAAGGGTTTTACCTCATCGAGGGCCCCGAACCTGGGTAAATCGCTCTCCCCGCTTGTCTGTGAACCGATGTCTCGTGTCAGCTTGCAGGATTCCATCAACCCTAAGCCCCTAACGGAGGGCATTGCCGAGGAGCACCCTCGACAGCCGGCCTCCAAGGGGTGCGGCCAAGGTGGTGGCTTTGGTGTGGCCGGCCCCCTCCCCTTGCTCCTCATTATATAGGTGGAACCCCCAAGTGTTGGACTACAAGTCTTCGAATAAGACCCCAACCCAAAACCTTCCATGTGTAGGGAAACCTACCCAAGGTGGGATTCCCACCTCAAGTGGGACTCCCACCCTTCCATGAGGGGGGGTGGCCGGCCCCCTTGGTGGAGTCCACTTGGGACTCCACCCCTCTAGGGTTGACCGGCCATGGGTGGTGGAGTCCCTTCGGGACTCCGCCTTCCAAAGTGATTTCTTCCGGACTTTTCTAGAACCTTCTAGAACCTTCCATAAATGCACCGGATCATTTTCAAACTTATAAAATGACTTCCTATATATGAATCTTATTCTCCGGACCATTCCGGAACTCCTCGTGATGTCCGGGATCCCATCCGAGACTTCGAACAATACTTCGAACTCCATTCCATATTCAAGTTCTACTAATACGACATCAAACCTTAAGTGTGTCACCCTACGGTTCGCGAACTATGTAGACATGGTTGAGAACTCTCTCCTACCAATAACCAATAGCGGGATCTGGAGATCCATAATGGCTCCCACATATTCAACGATGACTTAGTGATCAAATGAACCATTCACATACGATACCAATTCCCTTTGTCACGCGATATTTTACTTGTCCGAGGTTTGATCATCGGTATCTCTCTATACCTTGTTCAACCTCGTCTCCTGACAAGTACTCTTTACTCGTACCGTGGTATGTAGTCTCTTATGAACTTATTCATATGCTTGCAAGCTAATTTAGACGACATTCCATCGAGAGGGCCCAGAGTATATCTATCCGTCATCGGGATGGACAAATCCCACTGTTGATCCATATGCCTCAACTCATACTTTCCGGATACTTAATCCCACCTTTATAACCACCCATGTACGCAGTGGCGTTTGATGTAATCAAAGTACCTTTCCGGTATAAGTGATTTACATGATCTCATGGTCGAAAGGACTAGGTAACTATGTAACGAAAGCTTATAGCAAATAACTTAATGACGTGATCTTATGCTACGCTTAATTGGGTGTGTCCATTACATCATTCATATAATGATATAACCTTGTTATTAATAACATCCAATGTTCATGATTATGAAACTAATCATCTATTAATCAACAAGCTAGTTAAGAGGCTTTACTAGGGACTCATTGTTGTTTACATAACACACATGTATCAATGTTTTGGTTAATACAATTATAGCATGGTATATAAACATTTATCATAAACATAAAGATATATAATAACCACTTTTATTATTGCCTCTTGGGCATATCTCCAACAGTTCTTATGTAAGTTTTGCTGTACCGGTTCATACTTGTGTTTGCTTCAAACAACCTTGCTAGCCAAAGCCTTGTACTGAGAGGGAATACTTCTCGTGCATCCAAATCCTTGAGCCAAAAACCTATGCCATTTGTGTCCACCATACCTACCTACTACATGGTATTTTTCTGCCATTCCAAGTAAATACTTCATGTGCTACCTTTAAACAATTCAAAAGTTATTATCTCTTATTTGTGTCAATGTTTTATAGCTCATGAGGAAGTATGTGGTGTTTTTCTTTCGATCTTGTCATTTACTTCGGACAGACTTTCAACAATGGACTAGTGGCTCATCCGCTTATCCAATAATTTTGCAAAAAGAGCTGGCAATGGGGTTCCCAGCCCCAACTAATTAACTTTCATTAATAATTCTCTTCACATGCTTTGCCCTGATCAATCAGTGAGCAACTTAATTTTTCAAAAAGGAAAAGAAAAAAAATATAGACACTCCTCCATGGTATGAGATTGTTGGAAGGCACCCGAGGATTTGGTTAGCCATGGCTTGAGAAAGAAAAGGTGGGGAGGAGTGTCATCCATAAATAATAAAATGCATGTGTAAACAAAAGAGAAGAGGGATGATCTACCTTGGTGGTAGAAATAACGTCCTTCATGGGAGCCGCTCTTGAAAGTCCGGTTGATAAGGTAGTTAGAGTACCCACTACCATTCGTTGACAACAACAAACACCTCTCAAAACTTTACTTTTATGCTCTCTATATGATTTCAAAACTTGAAAAGCTCTAGCACATGATTTAATCCCTGCTTCCCTCTGCGAAGGGCCATTCTTTTACTTTATGTTGAGTCAGTTTACCTACTTCCTTCTACCTTAGAAGCAAATACTTGTGTCAACTGTGTATTCCTACATATTTGCTTATTTGCATTCATCATATTACTTTGTGTTGACAATTATCCATGAGATATACATGTTGAAGTTGAAAGCAACTGCTGAAACTTATATCTTCCTTTGTGTTGCTTCAAAAACTCTCTACTAAGAATTTATTGCCTTATGAGTTAACTCTTATGCAAGTCTTATCGATGCTTGTCTTGAAAGTACTATTCATGAAAAGTCTTTGCTATATGATTCAGTTGTTTAATCATTGTCTTTACCATTGCTTCGAATCACTTCATTCACTTCATATGCTTTACAATAGTATTGATCAAGATTATGGTAGCATGTCACTTCAGAAATTATCATTGTTATCGTTTACCTACTTGAGGGCGAGTAGGAACTAAGCTTGGGGATGCTTGATACGTCTCAAACGTATCTATAATTTCTTATGTTCCATGCTACTTTTATGATGATACCCACATGTTTTATACACACTTTATGTCATTATTATGCATTTTACGGCACTAACCTATTGACGAGATGCCGAAGAGCCGATTCTTTGTTTTCTGCTGTTTTTGGTTTCGAAATCCTACAAAGGAAATATTCTCGGAATTGGACGAAATCAACGCCCAGGGTCTTATTTTTCCACGAAGCTTCCAGAAGACCGAAAGGATTACGAAGTGGGGCGACGAGGCGCCGCCACACCAGGGCCGCGCGGCCAGGCTAGCGCCCGCGCCGCCCTGTTGTGTGGGGCCCTCGTGTCGCCCCTAAACCTACCCTTCCGCCTACTTAAAGCCTTCGTCGCGAAACCCCCGATGCGAGAGCCACGATACGGAAAACATTACTGTGACGCCGCCGCCGCCAATCCCATCTCGGGGGATTCAGGAGATCGCCTCCGGCACCCTGCCGGAGAGGGGAATCATCTCCCGGAGGGCTCTTCATCGCCATATCCGGATCGATGTGTGAGTAGTTCACCCCTGCACTATGGGTCCATAGCAGTAGCTAGATGGTTGTCTTCTCCTCATTGTGCCATCATGTTAGATCTTGTGAGCTGCCTATCATGATCAAGATCGTCTATTTGTAATGCTACATGTTGTGTTTGTTGGGATCCGATGAATATTGAATACTATGTCAAGTTGATTATCAATCTATCATATATGTGTTGTTTATGTTCTTGCATGCTCTCCGTTGCTAGTAGAGGCTCCGGCCAAGTTGATACTTGTGACTCCAAGAGGGAGTATTTATGCTCGATAGTGGGTTCATGCCTCCATTGAATGCAGGGACGGTGACGAGAAAGTTCTAAGGTTGTGGATGTGCTATTGCCACTAGGGATAAAACATCGATGCTTTGTCTAAGGATATTTGTGTTGATTACATTACGCACCATACTTAATGCAATTGTCCGTTGTTTGCAACTTAATGCTGGAAGGGGTTCGGATGATAACTCTGAAGGTGGACTATTTAGGCATAGATGCATGTCTGGATAATGGTCTATGTACTTTGTCGTAATGCCACTGATTAAATCTCATAGTAGTCATCATGATATATGTATGTGAATCTCTATTTGTCAATTGCCCAACTGTAATTTGTTCACCCAACATGCTAGTTATCTTATCGGAGAGACACCACTAGTGAGCTGTGGACCCCGGTCCATTCTTTACATCTGAAATACAATCTACTGCAATACTTGTTCTTTCTTGTTCTTCGCAAACAAACATCATCTTCCACACTATACGGTTAATCCTTTGTTTACAGCAAGCCGGTGAGATTGACAACCTCACTGTTACGTTGGGGCAAAGTACTTTGATTGCGTTGTGCAGGTTCCACGTTGGCGCCGGAATCCCTGGTGTTGCGCCGCACTACACTCCTTCACCAACAACCTTCACGTGCTCCTTGACTCCTACTGGTTCGATAACCTTGGTTTCTTACTGAGGGAAAACTAGCTACTGTACGCATCACACCTTCCTCTTGGGGTTCCCAACGGACGTGTGTTAACTGCACGCATCAGACGGCAAGGGAGCAACACTCCCCTTCCAAGAGGGGATAACCAGAGGCAGTCTCCAAGCCGTCGTCTGGAAATGGCGGCCTCTAGACCGGCAATGGCGAACGGTCTTGTAGTGGATAAATCCCGAGGAAACAAGGAACTCCATTCGAAACCTCATATCCGTGGCTGAAGTCACACCATGCCCAACTTTGAATCGGTATAAATTGCCTCTTTTTACTGCTTCAAATATACTCGCATGTGTGTCATTAATCTTATTGGCCCAAGGCAAATTAGCACAAATATTTTGTGTGAAAAAACAAGAAAAATACTTCATTGTTAAGGCATTGTAAAGTTAATAGAAGTAGCATTTTTTGCATTAGTGTTTGTTTTTTATGGTTGTTACAGAAATAGGAGTAGCTCAACATTGATCTAATGAAAGCTACATTATGTCCTAACACAAATATACATCTCCATTATTGTCATCATTGTGACTAGCAACTGTATATGATGTGGGTGTTTTTTAGATAAGAGGCATCTAGTGCCCGACTTTAAATTAATAAAGCTCTCAAGGTTCGAAACAAAGTAGTGTTACAATGTTGCGTCATACAGCTTAGCCAAGGAAAGCTAACAAAGCATCACATAAAAGGGAAACGGCCCAGGCTCGCTCTAGGGGAGGGACACCGTCTTGAGGATGAAGACGCGAGCGCCGACAAGGATCCTTACTGATCATTTGCCACCAGACCCGCGTGCAAAAGTTTTAGTTGTCTTGTCAATATGATGTGGGTGTTGATAATTAATTTGCTGGCATTAGCTAACTGAAACTTTGTGACTAGTGAAAGCTATATTTTACATGCTCCCTATATAATATACCCTGGTCATTGTACCGCTATCTATTTCTTCTAATATTATGTTCACGTTTAAAATATTTATATCTGAAGGTGGTGGAAACAATCATGCTCCAGCAGTACCAGTTGTTGCTCTAGGAACTCAGAGTGGGACTAATGCAGTAGACAAATGAGCTCAATAAGCTTTGATTTCATTGCTGCTGCAGGAAACATTGATGATGAAGGAAAATAACATTTTTGTCCAAGAACACGCAAAAAGCCTCTGGGTTCCATTTCATTGCAGGGGTGGACCTAGGGAAAAGCAGAGTGTCCGGTTCACATGGACTAGGTGCACGCGGCATGCATGCCAGGGTTGGCAGGACGGAAAGCAACTGTGTGGTTGTTTGTCAGTATCGTGATACAGATCCTAATATCTTACGATATTAAGATTTCACCGGGTTGAAACAATGCATTGTGTATCCCAATCCGGTGGTATCGTTGTCAAAGTGTGATACCATGCCTTAAATCGGTAGTATCCCGATACTTCCACGACAAGCGATACCATGCATCACGTAAAACTAGCAAAAAGATTAGTTAACATGTTGACATCAGTAAACCCTATAAACGTGTAATCGTTTCACTGGTTTCTTGTTTTGAAATAAACTTATTGTTTGCCACCTCTACATCCCTTTTGTGATGTTGGGCTGTGATATATCACTCCCTTACGATAAAAAAATGACATGCCAATATGTTTTCTAGAAAAATGTGCTAGGTAACTATTGTATTTAATATATAGATTTATTTTATTTTGAGAAAAATATAAGAGCATGTCCAGTCGCGTCCCTCAAATGATGTTTGGGGGACCGCGGATAAGAAATGGGGAAAAAAGTTGTCCAGTCGCGTCATCCAAAGCTAAATAGCGCCTTATTTTGTGTCCGGCGTCTCCGGTAGAGACTCTGTGCATAGAGTCTCTACCGGGGACGCTGGACACAAAAGCAGCGTCCACATGCATGCATGCAGTCGCTAATCTCCACATGCCATTCTCTTTCCCCACACTTTCTCTCACCTACTTTTTACACATGGGGTGGTCCCCTCTATTAAAATGCATGTATCCGGACACTGTTTGAGAAACGCGGCTGGAAAGGGTCTCTTTTTTGTACAGATTTTCGGTCTCTTTTTGTCCGGCGCGGTTTGAGGGACGCGACTGGAGATGCTCTAAATCTCATAGTACCATGATACTACGATATGATACTGTCAGACGGAAAAACGTATCCAGAACTGGTACCAATAGAGTTTTCTAGGGCCACACGTCAGTTAACACCGCCTGTAGCCTGGTGCAGGGACCGAGTTCCGTATTCTGAGTGGAAGGATTAGCTGCAAAAGCTTCCCATTGGTTGTCTTCTGAAATCACCGTTTTCCCGCCAAAATGCTAATGGGCGGCCAGGCCTCTGAGAGAGGCAGGGCGCTCAATAACTTAAGAGCATCTCCAGTCGCGTCCCCCAAACCGTTCCCCAAAGCGCGCCGGATCGAGCGTTTGGGGGACGTGTTTTGTTCGTGCCGCGTTTGGGGGACGTCGCTCCCGGCCGCGTCCCCCAAACGCCGCCCCAATCAGAAATTCAAATAGATGCATTCAAAAGAGATCGTTCCCGCCGGTTCGTCGCGATCGGAGTAGCGGCGATCGATCAAAGTACTGGGCGCGCGATCATATTACGGACCGGTGGTGCATGCAAATTAGAAGAAGGGGTTGGTCGACGGCGTCGTGTCCCGAGTCGACGCGAGCCCGTCGAGCACGACGACCTCGTCGCGATCTGCCTGTTCCTGTGCATGGTGCGTCCGCTCCGTCGCCGACGCGGAGGCCGACGCAGGTGTAGCGATAGAAGACGCGTCGGCCTGCTCTTGCTCTTGCCGCCCGCTGCCGCCGATGCCGATGCCGGCGCCGGGGCCGCCGCGTCCGCCGCCGCCATTTTGGCTTCGATGTCGTCGAGGATCCGGCCTTTGAAGAAGTTGTGCGCCGCTCGTGTCCGGGGAGACATTCCCTCTGTCGACGTTCTCGGCGGGGACATATCGTCCCTGCGTTTCTTGAGCTCCAGCTTCTCCTCTTGCCTCTTGAGCAGCTCGGCCCACCTTTGGTCGGCCTTCTTGTCGCGGGAGATAAAGGTCGAGGAGACGTCGGCGAGGCATTTCGTGATCGACGCCTGCGTCTTCTCAGGCGGCGGAGCGGAAAGGACGGAGGGCGTCATGGAATGGGGAGAGGGTAGCGGCGGCGGCGGGTGCACGGCGGGAGGGAGAAAGAAATCGGCGGGATAGGAGAAATGAATCGGCGGCAGGATATGTTTTGGAAGGCCTGTGCGCGGCGGTATAGGCGCGATTTGGCGGGAGCGGCGGGATTTGGCGGGAGTGTGAGACGAATTTTCCCTGTGCCGCTGACGGGTCGGGCCCGCGTCGGTTGGCCTCGCTTTTCGTTGTGTCCGGCGTCCCCGGTGCGTCCCCCGTGGGACGGGGACGGGCTCGGGCGCCGGACACCGTATCGAGGCGCGCCGGACAAAAAAGGGCTTTGGGGGACGCGGCTGGAACGCTTTTTTTATCCGGCGCGCCCCAAATCCCTTTGGGGGACGGTTTGGGGGACGCGACTGGAGATGCTCTAACGTCTCAGAGCAGAACGCGCCTTTGTTCAAACAAACTCAACAGGCTTTTTTCTTCTAAAAAGAAGTATTCCTAAAACAAAGGAGCCTATTGACAAAACATCTTGGGAGTCATTTTCTTGAGATATTTAGGTATGCAATAAGTATAAGTAAAGCGCATACATAGCTAAGCTTGCTATCACATCTCCTCTGTTATCATCAGATTTTGAACTTATATAGTGAAGCAATAATCAATTTGTCACAGTCGTCTCACACAGTAGTGGATGGGTAAGCAGAGAGATCAAAGATACTATTTATCATAAGAGAATCAAACAGAGATCCCTAAATAGGACTTCTCATGAGAGAATTAAGCCGTGCGAATGTATCGGCCTTTTTCCCATGAAATGATGATGAACAATTGTCTTCCAAGTAAAACACATAGCGTACGGTGTTCTCTGAAGATCATTGCATGCTGATTGAATAGACTGATTCTAATTGAACATTCTAGCGTGGACTGAAAGTCAGGCAGAAATTCCCACAGATTCGCCAAAAACTTACGGAGTACATGATAAGTTCATCAGCTAACTCCAGCAAACATAAACTTCTCCAAACATTCTCCAAAATGACAGTACGCTAAACTAGCACAGTCAGCTTCCTACCTGATCAGAAGATTTGAATCTGTGAGTTTTAAGAGAGAAAGGAAACATTAGGGGCTGCTGAACAAACATACGAACAGAGTGAACAACATGAAAAATAATCAAAAGTATCTGACTTAACAGGAAGGTTACTTGAGTCCATCTATGTCTGTATCATTATTGCTGCAGAATATTGTACCATTAGCACTTGTTAATCTATGTCAGTAGTTGATGATATTTCAGGAAAGGAAACATGATCTACATGCAGACAAAAATGCCCATAGGCCCCCTTCAGGCTCTTATACAGTATTCAGTAGCACGATGGTCAGAATAATGAACACAGGTAGGCATCAGCCCAAAAGAATAGGTACAAGTCATCCTTCACACTACTGTACTTCTATATGCGATGGTTTGAACAATCCATAGTGCCGCACTTAATCGGGCCTGCTAGTTCAGCAAGTACTGATAAGTGATACACTGGATTGGAAGATTCATGCTAAAATACCTTTCAGCAGTATGGCAAGTTGCTTGCAAGACAATTTCTCATCAGTATCTGAACTGTGGAATATGACTGGTTTTATGTCTGAACAAATGTCTAGTTCAAGAAAACACTGACTAGAACTCAACCGGAGACGATCAAGTATTGACTATTAAGAAGGTTAATATATTGGACTACAGAGAGAAGCAGTTGAAAATAGTGATAACTGGCTACATATGCACAACATTGTTCTTCTAGGTTATAAAATGCATTGGCTGAGTAACAGATGTAGGCAACAAGAATGCATCACTGTAGATATGTGAATGGATGATGTTCAGCCAAAAATGCATTAACAAAGAAGAATTAGCGAAGAGAAAGTACCCAGAGATTCATTAGCTGGTAAACAGGTACCCTTCAGGTCTTTGGGTGTCTGTCTGAACGAACCAGAACATCTGCCAGAGTCTTGTTTTTTCGGACGTCATTCTTGCCTAAAAAAGATTCATTTGATCAGCGTACAATATTTCAAATAACAGTCACAACACTAGCAAAAATAATTATAACAGTATAGATTTCTCTTAGTTGCAAAAAGCAAGGTTATCAAGAATTCAGCAAATGGTACACATAAGCCATAACAAAACGATAATCAGAGGAATACATTATTTTGAAGAAAAAACTTGACAAGTCAGTCAAATAAAATAGTGTATAAGAGTGATTAAAATGGATACAAAAATACTCAAATCCTTAAGGAAGCTGTGCTGTAAATTAGAAATTCATAAACAGCAGATAACTCTAAATCATGCTTTATACTGGAAATTCGAGCTTGCAACAAATCACCATATGGGGCTGCTGGTATTAGCTGCGTTAGCAGTCAATTACTGATAAGGGGCAGAAGATAGCCACTGGTTCAATTGTTCAGATTAAAATTATTGCCGCCAAGATATATCAGATACATCCCATGAAAATCCCAACACCAATGAACTCATTTCAGAAATAGTTTCAGGAAAAGATGTACAACATCATAACTGAGAATATGTGTGACCATTTATAAGAGTAAACTAAGCTACAGTGTACTATGAAGGCAAACACAGCTTACAATATTGCAGTTCTAAAGCTAAATCACTCATACTACCACATAATTGTTTCAAGATAATTTATTATGACCAAGGATGCAACAGCGAACATGATGAAAACCAGTGGGTTGAAATGCCTGAAGAAACATATGGAGAAAGTGCAGACATGCTCAAGAGCACAACCAATGTGGCACACAAGGGGCCAAACACACATGAATTGAACTTAACACATATGGGAGGTCTCATCAATGTAGAACTCATGCCCTAAGAAATGATTTGCATCTAAAGAGAAATGTGTCACCTGGAATCGAGGTTGATCCGAGAAATGAGGGGAGCACACATGGCAGAACGAAGCTTGACTCGCACTTGCTTGGATGAATGCCACTACCTAGCGCCATAGACTCAACCGGTCTCTTCCAGCGAATGTCTGCGCTAACACAGAATCCTTTGCCCACGGGCACATTAAGATACAGCAAGTCGGCGCTGAGTGGATCGATAGCAGCAAGCAAAGGCATCGCCCTGGATTCGGAGCAGAGAGTTCTCCACGAAACCTGATGCTCCAGCATCCAGCGGCCACTCTCGTCGTCGTCCAGGGTGAAGGATTTAATGCGGAACGGCTCCTCCTGAGAAACCTCCACAAACCGCAGCGCCCCGTCGCTTACCCCCATGCGCCGGTGCTTGACAAGCTGTCTCATCTCCTCCTCGCCCTGCTGGTCGGGAATCATGATGCCTGCTGGCAGCTCGAAGGGGCAGAGCTCAGGCCGGTCGCTGAACGGGTCGACGCAGACGGCGCCCCAGCTGACGTCCACCCACCAGAGGCGGCCTCCGAAATCCAGCACCTCGTGATTCATGTGCATCCGGCGCCCAGGCGGCAGCGGGGACGGAAGCGCCAGCTCGTCCCACTCCCCTGTCTCCGAGGAGAGCCGGCGCAGCAGGAATAGCCGCCCGCCGTCGAGCAGGCTGAGCTGCGCGGCGGCGTACCTCTTGGGCGGTCCGCGCCCCCCGCCTTCGGCCTGGGTGAGGAGGCCCGTGGCGGCGGAGAAGGCGTTCTCCGTGCCGTCGAAGTCCGGGAGGCGGACCATCTCGCCGGTGACGGGGTTGCAGACGAAGCGCGCCACCCGCATCGGGTCGTAGAAGGAGCGGGCGTACACCTGGTCGAACACCTCGAAAGGGACGGGGGACGGGACCTGGTGCTTGAATAGGGCGAAAGCGCTTGCGCGGTTCCTGTAGGTGCCGAGCAGGAGGAGGCCGTCGCCGCTCGCGGCGAGGACGCTGCTGCCGAAGACGTTGATGAAGTTGTCGTCGGCGCTGGGCGGACGGGGGGTGTCCAGGCCGGAGCCCTGCTTGGGAGGCGGGGGAGCGCAGCTGAAGAAGTTGATTGGGCCGCCGTCGGTGCTTGCCGGGAGGGGTTCCAGACCGAAGGCCTGCCTGGGGATGGAGACGCGGGAGGCGAGCGGGGGCGGGGCGAGCGAAAGGGACGCGCTTTGCGCGGACTCCTCCGCCGAGGAGATGCGGTAGATCATCGCCCAGGAGGGGTGCGAGGCGGCGGTGGAGAGGGAGCGGCGGAGGAGGGCGGGGAGGCGACGGAGTGGGAGCAGCCCCGTCTCCAGGATTTGGGGGCCCCGGTTCGATTTACAAAATAGGACTAATTTTCATCGCCGCTATTACAATCATGTTCGTAAAATTCTACAATATGACGATGACCATCATCAACATTATGAGTTTAATTTTCATAATTTTGTTCAGATTTTTTCAAGATAAATCTATCTAGAGCACCATTTTAAGACCAAGTTGCTGAATTTAATCTCTGTTTTTTCTTCTTCTTTTCAGCATCAGATTAACACTTTGTTATTCTCATGATTTGTCTTGTTTAAAAAATTTAACAAATTAATAACATAAGGCATCGTGAGTACTTATTGACTACAGTATAGTGCATGCAACGATCTTAACAGTTACATCGGATTTTACCTTCAGGAAGTACGCCCAGACACCGCCGCCGGCAAGGACTGGATCGGATCAACACTCAAAAAAGCAGCGCTATGGAGCAGGAGGGAGCAGGCACGCTCACGCGGCCACGGCGCCACACCGGCGCGAGTCGTGATGCGATCATGCGGAAGACAAGCAGATGAGGGAACAACGAAACGATCTCTCGATCGGGAACGGAACTGATCGCGACTGGTTTCTTCCAGCCAACTGATCCATCGTGGCATACTGGCCTGAGCCGCTCGTGTTAATAGCAGAGGGAAAAATACTGGGCTGCAAGAAATCGGGGGCCTCTGAAATTTGGGGGCCCTGATCGGTCGATCTCTTCGATCATGGCCATCGACGGGGCTGAGTGGGAGCAACATCTCGGCGGAGGAGGTGGTGGATTTGGTGAAGCAGCAGGGCGAGCGGAGAGAGGGTTTTGGTGGAAATTGGAGAAGCCGAGCAGAGGAGGAGTGGGCTGGTTCACATGGACTTGGTTCGTGCGGGGACTTGGTGTATCCCAACGTTTTTCTCGTCTGGTATTCTAGCAAGGACACTGGACACCAATCGTCAACCACAATTGTTTCTCAAAAGTGGAAGATCAAACACGGGAAACTCTCATTTGCAACTAGTTGCACCCGCAACCCATTTTTTGTGTGACACTTTCAAATTTCCAAAAAATGCAAACTAAAATTCTAGACAAATATTATGTTGTATCTTGTGCATCTGTGAAGTTTCATCTAAAAAAATGTCAAAATGTGACCTGTGTAAAAAAGAGAAGACATACGTAAATAGTGTCACGTACTATTTACACATCATTTGTTGTTCTTTTTGTGTAGGTCACATTTTGATATTTTTTTGGATGAAACTTCACAGATGCACAAGATACAACAAAATGTATGTCTAGAATTTTAGTTTGCATTTTTTGGAAACTTGGAAGTGTGCCAACAAAAAATGGGGTGCGGGCGCAACTAGTTGCGAAATATCCCCTCTCGATCAAACACATCTTTTTTCCAAAAATAATCGAACATATCTATGGTTATCATGGTAGCTCGGTATTTTTAGGTATAGAAGGAACTCATAACCTTCATGCTCGGTCTCGTCCTCCGCTTAATGGATACTCTCCCACTTGCTATGATTTTTCTGCTGTCCTTGAGCCAACTCTTATCGGGATGCTCATTCGCCGGATTCCACGAACAATTGTGCTAGATTATTTCGTTGTTCCGCTGGAAGTTTTCACCCGCGGCACCGATCTTCATGGCCAGCCCAACGTTTTTGGCCCGCTTCTCTGAAAATGAACCTAGATGTCTTGCCGTTAATTGGGCTCCGTTGGGTCGAGTAACTGTGTACCGAGGGACTATTTATGTGTGACCTTCTATTCTCCTACTCTTTCTCCCAAGAGCGCCGAGAAAACTGAGGGTAGAGACGCCTCACCTCCCTCCCCTGCACCCCGCGGCGCCGCCCATCCCTCCATCATCTCCACGCCCTAAAAGCAACAACGCTTGCAAGCATGTCCGATGCCGCAAACTCTCTGGGCGTAATTGGTTGCTCGCTAGGCCGTTTATCGCTTTCACTGGGCCGAAAATCGCACGATTGATTGGCAAGGTCAAATGGAAAAAACTGCAGCGCACGATGTTAAAGCGGCCCAAAAGTTAGCCCGCGAGAAACGCTCTATTCAGCCGTTTTTCTGGAGACACGCGTTGGCGAGCCCAAATAGGCCAAACTCCTGCGCGGGGAAAACGCGGTGGAAATGGCGAGGGATGCAAACTTGTTCCGCGTTTAGGTGTGTAAAGTAGCCTCACCGCCCGCTATAGTCGGTCACCACCTAACGAAAACGAAATCCCCTAAGACAAGAAGGCGACGGCGATCTAGATCTGTGGTGGTACGGTCGACTGCGGAGATCCCCGGGACCGTCTCCGTCGCGCTGTCCTACTGGTGTTAGAGTGCCCGATATACTGGAGTGGCGGCCCATCCTAGCCTCCATAAACCTATGATCCCCTTCGTTTTCGGTTCCGGTAGAATGAGGACGCCTTTAAAGAAGACTGTAAGCTCGAGCAACCCACTCCCTCCAACTTTAGCTTAGATTCATGCCAATTTAGCTCATGATTTGGTTGCCTTGCTTTATGAATCACCGACAATTTAAGTGTGTTATAAATTATATTTATATCTTTCTCTGCAGGCTAGCGTTGTGTCCTTGAAGGAGAAAATCAGATTTTATGATTTTCCGCACACTTCATGGACGACGTCCATGCATGGTTAATGTGTTGTCCCATTTCTAGCTAAAATTTTCCAGCAAGTTATGTCAAAAAAATCGTTGGCGTTGTAACTAACAAATACTTTTCACGGTTCTGTTCTTTTTGATCAGGTAGAACCGCAAGATGGTACCTTTCATGCAATGAGCACAAGTTCATGAAAATTAACAAAGAATTCCCCAGAATTGATAGTTTTGGTCTATCCAGTTCACACATTTTAATTTGCTAACCAAAATAAATCCTGATATGCATTGGCAATATCAACACCCCTTCTGTCTAGGCAGCATCGTAATCATGGTCTCAAAACTGAAATTATCGATGGCGTCCTAATCAAGGCACTAAAAATTCGACCCTCTTCCTCCTATAATTATGATTATTAGTCTCAGCATTATTTTCAGTTCTCTTATGTCCTTGATATATATGTGCAGCTATCAATCGCATTTCTTTGTCCCTTCCGTCTCACCTTGGGCATCCCATTGTTCATCAAGGATGTTCCTTTTCTGTTTTCCCATTTTCTTTCTTCTCTTTAATTTCATCGATGCCAATATTAGGTAGCCAACTGACTTACTTTTGTTTGTTTCAGAGATTACTGTGCTCATTCGTTTGGGATTTTTATTCATGGTAAGTAGGTCACGTACAATTACTTAGCAGCAGCAACACGCCCCTTGAAACTTTAATAGTAGATACAAACAGAGTACTCAGTGGGGGTACACAAACATTAACGTATTGCCTTGCAACCAAAAAGCATATTGATTCAGTTGAGTGGTTCTACTAGAATGTCTAGTGTGAACTTAAAGTCCAAACCAACTTCCAGATTTCCGAAAAAGACTAGTTCATGAGCAAAGTCTCAGAACTCTGAACTTCTCTAGCTTTCCGGCTAAATGGGTGCCCGGAAAACTGCCACCATCAGCTACTACTTGATTGTTAGATTTAAGGAACCTGAAAACAAAAACATTGGAGACGTTTGAATATATACATAGAAGTGGAATGAGGGGTAGAGTAAAAGGAGAAAGGGAAAAATAATCAAAGTAAACAGAAGTCCGTCTACATATGTCCATTTTAAATAGAATCGAATAGTGAGTTATCATTTTGATAATAACCATTTCTTGTTTGCAGCAGAAATACCCAATGGCTTATTCCGAAAAGGGATTCAAATTGTCAATCCATGCACACAGCAGAAATACCCAATGTATGATCACTTGTTATGAAATGGCAAGCTTCAGCTTTAAGCTTGATCAGTTGGTGATAATATTTGAGGAAAAGGAAGAGACAATGCTTAATTGGACATTATGGTGGCAAGGCTAGGCATCCTTCAGGTTCTTATCAATGATTTATTGACCAGTTTGTAGTCCTGCTTAATATGTTGATCATGCCTGTTAGTTCAGGAACACTTTTAGGTGAGGAATCCAGTTCAGCAAATACTAATGCTCCTGGATAAAAGGCCCATGCTAAAAGACATATCGGTAGTTTTCAGCAGCCCTGCATGCTGCTGCCACAAGACTCTATGATCGGAATAACAAGTTCAATTTGCACGCTTAGCATTGTACAGAACAATCGGTGAAGATTAAAGATTTGAGCATGTGTACAACAACGCTTGGCATAGACACACTGAATGACTGGAATGTATTAATATGTACTAGACTACTAGCATGGGTGCCAAACATATTACTAGTTCCAATAAAACACAAACAATAACTTTTTTTTTTGCGGGGGAACACAAACAAGAACTTGACCAATGGCAGGCCGGTATTAATGATAACACCAGATTAGGGAGTCATCAATATTAGTAGTAATTGGCAAAACGTTCACAACATTGCTCTTTGAAATCATAAACTGAATGGGTTGAGTTACATATGTACTATTAAGAAGAACACAAAATCCTAAACATTCAAAATGGATGGCGTACAGGTAATGATGGATCGATAAAGAAGCATGAGCTGAGAGATATAGAGAATATAGTACCCGGAGATATGCTTCATTTCACGTGTTTTCCACCTGAGCGAACCAGGACATCTGCCAACGTCTTGTTTTCCTCGGTAGCCTTCTTACCTGAAAAGGAAAATCCCTCTGATCAAGGCACACAAACTTGAACAAATTATGATCTTTGATGACCAGCAAAAATTTAGTACAGGCGCACGAGACCTCTAGGCACATGTAAATGTAGAATTTTCCAGTGTAACCATTTCAGCTACATGGCACTTTGGAATTGAGAACTCGAGTTCCAAGTGCCATCACCATTTCAAACCCAAGTGTTAGATGTGTATCTTACTCCTAGACTTTAACTTATATGTTAGTAGGGTATCTTGGAGGCAAAGATGTTAACAGTCACACAGCTGCTATTATAAACCCCCAAAGAAACCTGCGCCATTTAATTGCTACAAGATATGGATAGAAATAATTCTGAGCCATTGCTATTGTCTAGTTATGTAGAGAGAAACATTACACATTGCTATTGTCTGGTTATGTAGAGAGGATGTGCATCATATTCCTTGACTGGAACTTCTAGCAGGATATTTTAGCGTATTAATAAGTCAGATGTGTCACATTTTCCCCTACACCATACTGATTAACAATCACAACATATTTGGAAGCTCTGCAGAACTTTTGTTCCCCATCCAAATCGTTGCCAAATATACTGCAGTTATTATATAGAAACAATTCTGATCGTCTAATCGTTTGATCAACATAAATAGAGCGGCTTTACTCGACAACTCCCTCATTATGATCAGAAGAAAATACTGCTCTAGGGATACTTGTAAACAAATTAACCCTTTGAAATACGATCACGCTGGAAACAACTGATGCCCATATCCCAATGCACCTCAAGCAGAAGAGATTCATAGTTTATATATGTAAAAACTAAGATGTTATGTGAACATTCAGAAAACTAGCAATGGTTTCGATCTAGCGATTACCTGCAGCATCAGGGATCCGGGTCGATTCAAGCCACGGCGGAAGCACTCATGGAACACAGCACCCAGTGCCTCTATGCAGAGCACTCCCAATCACCTCCTCCCTGGCCATGTCCACGGCAACGCTGTGCCTGCCGACCATCAGGTAGATGACACTGCCGTTGAGCGGGTCGAGAGCGCCGATTTGCGGCGTGGTCTTCTCCGGCAAGGGCAGCCAGGGGTGATCACCGTCAGCCCAGAGGCGTCTAAGCGCCACGCGGTGCTCCAGCGTCCAGCCGTCGTCGCCGAGAGCGAAGGAGCTGAGCACGAACGGCTCCCGATCCGACACCTCGACGTACCGCAGCTTTCCCTCGCTGGCCCCCATACGTCGGTACCTGCTCAGCGCGTACTTCCACGCGGCCTCTGCGCCCTCCAAGTCAATCAGCGCGCTCTCGGCCGGCACGGGGCGTTCAGGCATCACGCTGCCGCTCGGCAGCTCGACCCACTGGACCTCCGGCCTGTCGCTGAACGGGTCCGCCGAGATGGCGCCCCAGGTGAGGTCCACCCACCAAAGCCGGCCGCCGAAGGCGAAGGCCTCCTGGTCAAAATCGCCATCCTCCGAGTGAAACCGCCGCCCAAGCGGGAGCCGGTACGGCGCGGTATGCGGCACGTCCCACTCGCCCGTCTCCGAGAGAAAGCGGAGCAACCTGTTGGCCTGCAGCTCGGCGACGGCGAGCCTGTCGGGAGGCCCGTCCCCGCCGCGGGTGAGGACGCCCATGTGGGGGCCGCAGAGGAGCTTCCTCCTGCCGTCGATGACCGGGAGGCGGGCGAGCTGGCCGGTGAGAGGGTTGCAGAGGAAACGCGTGGTGTCTGGGCAGTGGCGGTGGTCGTAGCCGGCTATGGTGCGCACGTGGTTGGCACCCTGCTTGGCGTGGATGGGGTATAAGACGAACAGGAAAACGATATGGCTGTCCCAACGTGCCTCGTTGGGTAGGGACCTTGTATACGTATTGTTTAACACCCTCACTCAATCTCAACTGGGAAAATATTAAGATTGTACTTACAATGATTATACAAAGGTAAAGGGAGAGGTTTAGTAAAGATATCAGCTACTTGATCCTTTGAAGAGATAAATCGAATCTGAAGTTGCTTCCGGGACACACGCTCGCGAACAAAGTGAAAGTCCACCTCAATATGCTTTGTCCGAGCATGGAAAACTGGATTAGATGACAAATATGTGGCACCAATATTATCACACCATAGCACTGGAGGCTGAACTTGAACAACACCTAGTTCCTTCAGTAGTGACTGAACCCAGGCAGCATTAGCAAGAGCCTTGTACTCTGACTCAGTGCTTGATCTCGAGACCGTAGACTGCTTACGAGCACTTCAGGCAATCAAATTCCCTCCATAAAAGATAGCATATCCCCCCGTGGATCGCCTGTCATCCATATTGCCAGCCCAGTCTACATCAGAAAATGCCGAGAGGAGAGTGGAAGATGACGACCGAAGCTGCAATCCGCTATCAACAGTGTAGCGAACATAACGTAGAATACGTTTAACTGCGGACCAGTGAGGTGTACGTGGCTCATGGCCTTGTTAACAACAAAGGACAGATCAGGACGAGTCACTGTGAGATACTGAAGCCCACCAACAATGCTACGATAATGAGTAGCCTCCTCAGACGAGAGTGGATCACCATCAGTACTGCAAAGGCGCTCAGACGATGCCATGAGAGTGGTCACAGGAGTGCACTTCAACATATTAGCACGCCCAAGAAGTTCAAGAGCATACTTGCGCTGCCGAAGAAGAAGACTGCCAGAGGTAGGTGATGAAACCTCAATCCCCAAAAAATAGTGGAGAGTGCCCAAATCCTTAACAGAGAACTCTGAGCGAAGCTGGCTGATCAACCTGGGAATAGCGACAGCAGTAGAGCTGAGAACAATAATGTCATCAACATAGACCAATAAGTAAATAGTGATATCCGGGCGGCGAAGGATGAACAAAGATGTATCAGCCACAGAAGTCGAGAACCCCAGAATACCAAGAACAGAGCTAAGACGGGCATGCCAAGCACGAGGGGCCTGTTTCAGCCCATAGAGTGATCTGACAAGTTTGCAGTAATGACCAGGCTTATCAGAGTCAATAAAACCTGGAGGTTGCCTCATATATACCTCTTCATCTAGATAGCCATTGAGGAATGCATTCTGAATATCAAGTTGACGAAGATGCCAACGATGAGGAAGAGCCATGGACAACAATAGGCGAATAGTGGCAGGCTTGACCACATGACTGAAGGTTTCATCATAGTCCAAACCATATTGCTGTTTGTACCCCTTAGCAACCAACCGTGCTTTGTAACGCTCAATAGAACCATCCGCATGCAGTTTCACTTTAAAGATCCACCTCGAATCAATCAGATTAATACCTAGGACAGGAGGTACCAGTTGCCACGTACCATTTGCCTGAAGCGCGGAGAATTCAGCTTCCATAGCATCACGCCAATGAGGAATGCGAAGGGCTTCTTTAAAACCACGAGGCTCATTTGTGTGTTTCTGCGCTATATGCGCCGCAAGAACGCAGCTCCAAGCAACAGTACCGTCGGTGCGACGTTTGGGCTGCTGTATGCCACGACGTAGACGAGTAATTGGTCCAAGTGGCAGAGTTGGTTTGACTGATTCAGGTGATGAAGATGATGTGGAGAGACAAGTGGTGTTGCTGTCGGGGAGGCAGGAGACAAGGAGGATCCGCTGGTATCCGAACTGCTGCTGCTGTTCAAAATACTCCTGCTGCTATTATCCTGCCTGCAGGTGCTGACGGGAGAGTCAGGAAACAAACAACGCGGCGTCACCTGAGCACGCGCGGGCGCAGGCGAACTAGCGGCAGGCAGGGCCATCTCCTGACGTGCATGCGGCGCTGTCCCCTGGCGCGCGGACGCAGGCGAACGAGCGGCGGGCATGGCTGTCTCCTGGCATGCATGCGGCGCATGCGGAGCGGAGTCAGGGACGCAAGCCAAGTCGAGTGGAGCCAGGGCGTGGTGCAAGGCTGCACGCAGCCCGAGATGGAAGGAGCTGGTGGCTCAGCACATGGCTGCAGGCAGCCAGAGCCAAGGGGAGCCGGCTGCTCGGTGCATGGCTGCACGGAGCCCAAGGCCATGCCATGCATGGACACAACTCCATGATCCACGTGAGCCGATGAAGAAGGCGGAAGTAAAATTTCCAGGCGTCCTCCGCGTCCAGTACCTGCACCATGGTCAGCAAGCAACAGCAAAGCATGTGCAACATCCATAAATTGGTCAGCTGATAGTAAAGAGGACTCGGAAACAGGTGGCAAGGTGTGTGAATTGGGCATATTGACAAAAGGAAACACGTGCTCATCGAAAATAACGTCCCTAGAGATGTAGACTCGATTGGAGGGAACATGAAGACACTTGTATCCTTCGTGAAGGGAACTATAACCCAAAACACACATTTCTTTGACCAAAACTCAAGCTTATGATTGTTGTAGGGGCGGAGATGAGGCCAACAAGCACACCCAAAGACCTTAAAAAAGGTGTAGTCAGGTGTTTCTTTTAGGAGTTTCTCAAGTGGAGTTTTCATGTCGATAGTGCGACTAGGAAGCCTGTTAATGAGAAAACAAGCTGTAGCAAAGGCATCACTCCAGTAACACAAGGGAACAGAAGCATGAGCAAGCAAAGTAAGACCAGTCTCAACAATGTGACGGTGTTTGCGCTCAACAATGCCATTTTGTTGATGTGTGTGGGGACATGACACACGATGAGAGACACCCAGTTTATGAAAGAAAGGATGTAGTTTTTCATACTCACCATCCCAATCAGTTTGGGCATGAATAATTTTGCGATTAAGAAGACGTTCAACATGTTGTTGGAATTGGAGAAACACATCATAGACATCAGATTTATGTTTAAGGAGATAAAGCCAAGTGAAACGACTATAAGCATCAACAAAACTTACATAAAAACGATGTCCACTAACAGACGTGTGGGCAGGACCCCATACATCAGAATAAATGATCTCTAAGGGAAATTTTGTTACACGTGTAGACAAGGAGAAATGTAACTGATGACTCTTCCCTTGTTGACAAGCATCACAAACTGACTCAATTTTATTGGACTCATGTAGGGATGGTAACTCATGACTACGAAGAACATGTTGAACTACTTGTAAGGCTGGATGTCCTAGACGGCGATGCCACATATCATGAGACACCTTGACGCTGCTAAGTGCTTGCTTGATGACAGGGGCTTTAATCTCGTAGAGACCTCCTCTGCACCGACCTCTAAGAATGGGTGCCCTCGTGTCCCGGTCCTTGACAAAAAGATCATGAGGATGAAGTTCAATGAACACATTATTGTCATAGGAAAGTTTACTCATGGATAACAAGTTACGACTGGCATGAGGAACATGAAGGACATTATTGAGGGCTAGAGACTTAGATGATGGAGTAGGCAAAATAGCATGACCAATATGATGAATGCGCATACCTGTTCCATTGGCTGTGTGGACCTGGTCGGTGCCGCGGTATGGCTCATGAGTTGTGAGCTTGTCCAGCTCTTGAGTGATGTGATGCGTGGCGCCTGCATACCACGCCGGTTCTACAGTGTGAGGAGTGCCAGAAGACCCATGAGAGGCAATCATTGCCATGGAAATTTGCTTCTCAGTATTGCTCCCATCATTGCCAAGACCCAGAAAATCACGGTTGAACCTTTTGTAGCACTTGGACGCCGTATGGCGGGGAACCCCACAGAGCTGACACACCACACTGCCACGGCCGGTGGTTGGCTTGGGCGCATTAGTAGTAGGCGTCACTTTGGACGCTGAAGAGGGCGCGGGAGGTCGTGGTCCACCGCGAGAGGCTCCAAATGCAGCAACAGGGCCGACAGGAGCAACATGTGCAGCAGGATAATGAACACTTCCTCCACTATTACGGCGTTGCGCCATCTTGCGTTGCTCGGTGGCCTGGAGCTGTGAGTACAAATCCCGAATCTGCATAGGAGTAGTCCTAGCATTGACCACCTCAAACAGAGCATCATACTCGTTATCGAGGCCGGCAAGGAGAGAGGATATGAACTCATCGTCGCGAAGAGGCATCCCAATACTGGCCAATGAGTCTGCTAGTGCCTTCATCTGATGAAAGTAAACATTAATTGTCTTGTTCTGTTTCTTCAAGTCTGCCATCTCTTGCCTGATCGCCGAGGCTCGTGCATGGGATGTAGAGGCAAAGGCTCCACTGAGAGTTTCCCAAGCTTCACGTGAGGTGGCTGCGAACATGATCATACCAAGTACACCTTCAGTCATGGAGGAAACAAAGGCTGATAGGATCGCCTGATCCTGCTGAATCCAATGCTGGTGTGCCGGATTTGGCTGCTGATGTAGACTGCCGGCGTGACTGACAACAATGTGTGGGTCGGGGCAGACGAGAGATCCATCAACATAGCCCATAAGAAGATGACTCCGTAGCAACGGTCCAACTTGTGCACGCCAGAACATGTAGTTATCACTTGTCAACTTAATGGTGATGGCCGACGTAATAGTGACAACGCTGGAGGGCACTTGGTTGGGGAAGAAACCGGCATGGTATGGCATCATGGGGAGCTGACTTGGTGGAAGGTTGGAGGAGCTAGCACCATATGCGGACGCTGATGGCGAAGCCCTCGGCGCTGACTGCGGGTGAAACCCTAGCGCAAGAGGGAAGGAGCCCGGTGTTGAGTATCCAGGGAAACCCATCATGTGCTGATACCTCAGGGATGCAGCAAGGGCATCGGTATAGATAGCGGCGTCCGAGAGAATAGTTCCCATCGTTCCCGGAAGCGAGGAAGACGACGCGTCCGTCACGCCCGACAAGGAGGTCACAGGGGCGGGCTGGAACATCCCGGGCAGCGGCGACACGCCACGGAGCGGCTGCTGGGGCGCGCCAGGGAGCTGTTGCAAGCCAGCGCCAGGGAGCAGCGTCGGTGGCGCGCCAGGGAGATGCGTCGCGGGCGCGCCAGGGAGATGCGTCGGGAGCACGCCAGGGATCTGCGGTGGCGGCGCGCCAGGGATCTGCGGCGGCGGCGCGCCAGACATCGGCAGCGGCGGCGGCGCGCCGAGACCAGCACTCAGCTGCGTCGAGGGCAGCACGGAGGAGACCGAGGGCGCAACGAGAGGCGCCGACGAAGTGGAGGCAGAGACAGAGACGCCCGTCGTCGAGGTTGAAGACACGGTGGCCATCGCAGCCACGGTGTAGTTGGAACGACGGCTTCGGCGGAAGCGTACAGCGGCAGAAACCCTAGGTCGGGATCGCTGCTTCTGATACCATATAAGACGAACAGGAAAACGATATGGTTGTCCCAACGTGCCTCGTTGGGTAGGGATCTTTCAATTATATAGTAGTACAAGTACAAGTCCTATACGATACGTATACAGGCATACGTATTGTTTAACATGGGGGCCGTGAAGCGGATGTCGTGGACGATGAGGAGGAGGAGACCGTCGCCGCTCGTGGAGCACACGCCGCAGGGGAGGATCTGCATGATGTCGCTGTCGGGGTCGGGCACGTCGTTGGTGTCGACGAGGGCCGCCGGGACGGTGAGGTCGGAGAGGCGCGGAGGCTCGACGATGCGCACGCACGCGCCCGGTGCCGACCCGGTGGCCGCTGACGCCTGCTCGAACAAGACCCAGGGAGGACGGGCGGGCGCCCGTGGAGAGGGAGCGGCGTAGGCCGCCGGTGACAGCGGCGGAGAGACCGAGGAGGCGCCGGAGCGACATCGCGGTGTCCCGACTGTACTGGTGTCTGTGATGTGATGTGAGCACTGAGCAGAGACTAGAGGGATTCCGAATGGTACAGAGACCGGGTACACGAAAGATGCGTGAGGTTGTGCTACACTGCTACTGCGTACAGTACACTGTTGCAGGCCTATAGGTCAGTCACGTTGGTCTACTGGTGTGTTGTCTATGCAAGCGATAGAAAATGCCGTGCAGCTGCATCCTGCAAAAGGTGGGATGGGTGGTTTTGAACGGCGTCGCCCCATTGGCTGCCCGAGCTGTAGCACGCATACGTCATCATTTTCCCGCCAAATTTTCTTTCCTTACCTAGGAGGAAGCTAGCTTCAGCTCTATTCTACTTTGACCGCTAGGACCAGCAGTGTCCTCAGGGCATCTCCAGCGGCGCGACGCATTTTAATGTCCGCGCGCTTCCGTTTACGTTGCGCAGCGGACGTTGAAATGACCGTTTTCGTCCGCGTGTCCGTTTGCGTCTGGGGTTGGCTCCAGCGGCCCGACGCATTTTTTTTTCTCTTTTTCATTTCAACATACTTCCAAATATTACAAATTGGAAGATTATTTTACACAAACTAATACATAGTTTGGAACATGGTTTACACAAACTAATACATAGTTTGCACCATGGTGGACACAAATATAAATATTTTAAAAATAGAAACCAGTTGTGTTGATTTCCGTATGTTCGTTGCCAAGAAAGAACATTCGAGGGCACACCCAGTCACCCAAACTGGAAAATCCAGCGGGAGGATTGACGGTGCCCTTGTTGGTTCTACCGATGGCGAACAGACAGAAACCTTCCACTACTGGCTTCGTCTGGCCCGTAGCCAGATTCGCTGCAAAGAAAGAACACTCTACGTTCTAACTATCGGAGTCCGACTCGGATTCGCCGGTGTGGTAGTGCCTGCGGCAGGCCGTGTCGTCGAAGACCTTGACGACCATCTCACCGTCTCCCTCGTAGAGGAAGGTGAGGCGGCAGCCGGGCTCGAGCGCCGAGGTCACGGGCGAACTTGCCCCACCCGGTGTGCAAGTACATCTTGCCCTGCCCGTCGAACAGGGACCTCCACGGCCCGGCGGCAGAGTTGCGGCTGGCCTCCCGTAGCCGCAAATGCGCCGGCTCGGCGCCGTCGGCGAACTCGGCGAACTTGTCCGGGAGACGCTTGATGCCGAGCGGGTCGTCGTCGATGCGGAGGAGGAACTCGAAGCGGCGTCCCTCCACGTCGGAGGAAGACGAAGAGGGCGCGAGCGACGGCGGCGTGGGGCCGTAGCTGCTCCACCACGGCGGCCCCGCCCGTCCCCGGGGCCGTCCAGGGCCGCGGCCTCGGCCGCCTCGGCGGCCACCAGGACCCGCCATGGGCTTCCTCGCGGGGCTGGCTGCGTGGCAGGAACACCTAGGCGGCGGAACGCTGGAGCTTTGTGGCGGCTAGGGTTTCTATGGAGGAGTGGATGAGGAAGAAGAAGGCGCGGCCCCTTTATATAGGCCGGAGGCATGCGGTGGCCGCGGGACGCGTGGCGACGCCATTAACGTGGTTGGCGGAGGTGGGCTGCGGCCGCTCGGCAGCCGAGGCATCGCCATTAACGTGGCGCAGACTGCCGAAGCGACGCAGCGGCGCCAGTCGCAGGCGCGTTTGAGAAGACGCATCGACGCGGGGTCGGCTGCCGGGCGGGCCCGACAAAGCGTCCGCCGGATACGAGCGGACACTTTCGGCGTCCGCGCAGTGTCCGCGGAGACGCATCCGAGGCGCATATTTGGGCCAGGTTTGCGTCTCCGCGGACGGCCCGGTCACTTTGCGTCGCCCGGCTGGAGAGGGTGCCAGACGCATTTCCGGTCACGGCGGACGAAAACGACCATTTGCGTCGCGCCGCTGGAGATGCCCTCAATTCTCCTCCTTTCCACAGCAGCACCCACTCGCACAACTTTCAATGGAGTATATTTATAATAAAAATATAAATAATAATTTTATGTTCAACTTGTGAATCTGCAATTGAACATTTGATTAAATACAAAAATTCCAAAAGAGATCAATTTTTGGGTATGAAACCCAATATCTACGTTTCTGCACCAAAAAATGGGATCGCTATATGGTTCCTTAACAAAACAATGACCTATGCAGCAAATCAGTAAAGTGGACTAATATTATCTTTTTGCCGAGAGTAAAGTGGACTATTCTAGCACGTGTAAGACAGTAACTAGGAGCATCTTCAGCCAAAAGTGTCTTTGGCTCTTGGGCGGTCGGTGCTCCTGCTGTTTTAAAAAAAAAAGAAAAATCATACATATTTATTTAAAAAACTAAAATAAATCTGGACATAGTAAATGATGTGATCTACAAGCGTGTAAAATTTTAATATGATTTTTTTATAGGGATTTCTATTTTCGTGCCCTCGGGTCCTTAGTTGTGCTCAGTTTTCCTCAGCTCCTTAGTTTTTCCTCAGTTTTACCCAAGCCTTTGTCTGAAACCATCACACATGATGTAACGGCCGGTTGCCCGACGGTTGACCGTTATCTTCTGACTAGTGGGGCCATGTAGAGCCCGCAAAGACACGTCAGACCATCCATCTTTGTTTGACCGTAAGCATCGGTGTATCCCTGACCAAAACGCACGAGTGGGGCTTCGGTATATCGAATGACAAGTGGGCCATGGCGCTGATACAATGGGCAATACACGGGTAGGAATAGATTTTTAAACGGAGCTCTACAGCGATGGCACGGAGGAGGTGGCCTGCGGGGTGCCGAGATGAGATCGACGTCCACAAAGAACTGCATGAGGCGAGACCAGACACATTAGATAGATATGAACTAGACGCGTTTAACCATGCAAAGAAGAGAAGAAATGGTCGACGACATCGACGACTACCTCAAAACTTTGACTGACCGTGTCCGACACGAACGCGAGCAATGTAGAGAAAACTAGTGTCTCTCCTTTCTGGCGTGTATAGATGGGTGCTAGAAGAGTGTGGTGGCGAAGGGAAAGACCTCGCGGTGGTCTGTGGCGTCCAGCATAGCGGGGCGGCGTGGCCCTGCCCACAGCGGCGTGCATGCATGTTCGGCATTGGCATCAGCATGTACGTTCGGCATTGGCTTCGGCGGTATCTCTGGTGTGTCAGTGATCGAATGAGGGGACGGGATTGACGGTGCATCCCGACGGTGACCTAGCAGTGGCGGCGAGCATAGTCGTTCTGACCATGCCGATATCGGCATCGGCATCGTTTGGAGGCTGTGGTGCTCGAATCAAGGTGGGATTTGTTTCTTGTACGCCAAAAGTGATTTGAAACAAGTTTCGTGTTGAAGGTTAGGTAACGAAAGTTTGTAACTAAGCCCAAAATTATACTAGCGCCATGGTGAGGTTCTTTTTGATAGAGCTATACGGTTGGGCAAACTTTTTGACACTTTTTAGATAGGGTTCCTTGTTGTTACACGTATGGCATCATGTATGGCAAATTTGGGGTCATTTGGAGATGTTCGAAAAAATCACTTTGCTTAAACGCATGCCGTTTCGTCTCACTGAAACCAGCTTTTCTAACAAGGTGATTTTTTCTACATTCTCTAAATGACCTCAAATTTCATACAGCTGATCTTCTATACATAGATAGATAGATGGTTTCGTTTTTACATTTTTCGAACTTTTTATTTCCCTTTATAATACCCAATTGATTTTCAGATTTTGTAACAAGTTATGGCATCATTTTCGCCCTAAATTTCAAATTTTGTGAAACTTTCCCTTTTAGATATTCCTTGTTGTTATAGATATGGCATCATGTATGCCAAATTTTGTTAGGTCTCACTGAAACAAGCTTTTGTAACAAGTTAGGTTTTTTCGACCTTCTCAAAGGGATTTTTTTCTACCTTCTCTAAATGACCTAAAGAATCATACAGACGATCTTCTATACAAAGATAGGTAGATTTTTTGCGTGAAAAGTAATGGCTACAACAAATCGGTGATGGTTTATCATTTTTTCGTGAAAATTAATGGCTACAACAAATCGGTGATGGTTTATCATTTTTTGCGTGAAAATTAATGGCTACAACAAATCGGTGATGGTTTATCATTTTTTGCGTGAAAATTAATGGCTACAACAAATCGGTGATGGTTTATCATTTTTTGCGTGAAAATTAATGGCTACAACAAATCGGTGATGGTTTATCATTTTTTGCGTGAAAATTAATGGCTACAACAAATCGGTGATGGTTTATCATTTTTTGCGTGAAAAGTAATGCCTACAACAAATCGGTGATGGTTTATCATTTTTTGCGTGAAAAGTAATGCCTAAAAGAGTTTATAATTTTTAGCGCGTGAAAATGAATACAGAAAACCGCCCTTTAGCATACTTAGAGAGTGGAAGGTAACCGCCGACAAAGAGAGAGGGGTTATCCTGCCCGTTAGATCATACGATCAACGGTCGGCGGGCACGATCCACGTGACATGGGCTAGACCAATCAGAGCAATGTTGCACGTCTGCGAGAATTTGTGGAGGGAGAGGGCAAAACTGAGTAGTATCAAGAAACCAAGGACACCTGTATAATAAACAGACTAAGGGATTCAAATATGAGATTTAAAAAATGGAAAATGCGTGTTTTGTACAATGAAACCCATCTTGGACTACCTCAAACTATTTGCAATACAAATATACATGAGTGTGAGAATTGTGGCCTCATTTAGACAAAGTATGTTTTGGGGAAAGCTATTTTGGGAAGGGCTTATTGTGGAAAGCCATGCACCTTCATAACTACTAGGTGATTTGAGAAGGCCTTTAACAAGTGGCAATTTGTGGTAAAACTTGATTTATCTATGACTTATCTATGTTTTGAGAACTGGCAATTTGTGGTAAAGACTCCATGAGTATGTGCCACTATTTTTCGGAATTTTTTGCACATTAAATGACTCATTTAACTAGTTAATCCCATTTGTTGACTGTCCGTTGACCAGCCACTTGAGGGTAAAACTGAGCATATTGCACTAGCCGAGTATTAGCACTCAAGGGGAAAACTGAGCACACAAAAAATGCTAGTATATGACTCGAGGTTATATCTCGAGTATATCTAAATTTCCGGGGTTAGACTCGAGGACGCGTGTTGCGGTGCAGAAATGGAAGACGTGCAATTGTTGACGCGTAGACGCGGGTCGCGGTGCGAAGTCGAAGACGTGCAATCGTGGACGCGTGTCGCATTGCGAAGTCCAAGCCGTGCGGACGTGCGGCGGTGGACGCGTAGGACGCGGGTCGCATTAACCACCCTCGCCTTTATAGACGCCTCCTCCCACTATCTCTCGTCACTCTCACTCGCCCACGCAACGACGCCTCTCTCACGTCCCATCATCTTCTCCAAAGCTCCCAAGCAAAAAACCCTCTTCCTCTCCCTCTCCTCTGCCGGCGAGATGGACAAGGAGAATGCCAATCCCATCGTCGACGGCGCCGTCGGCTCCAAGCGTGACGCCTCCCTCTTCGACGCCGTCCCCTCAACGGACGTCGCCGCCGCCGCCGCCGGTGCATCGGAGGCTGCTGCCGCCGGTGGCAGTCAGATCCCGCCGGGATTTGACCCCTATGAGCCGGTGCCGTACGTCCCGCCCCCGAACCCCTACGACACCTTCCTGGAGGACCCATGGAACGAGGTAACTACGGTTTGCTTCCTTTTTTGTTTCCCCATTCCTTTTTGAACCCTATTTTTGCTGGTGTAGATGGATCCGTAGATGGATGAGTATTGGGCTAATATTTGCGCCGATTTTACTCCATTTTGTTTTGATCACTTCTTGATTTCCTTTAAGATTTGGGGTTCGGCCGTTCGGTTAATTTATGCAAGTAATAATTGGATCTCAATCGGTTAATTTATGCAAGTAATCATGGGATCTCAATCAGTTATTTTATGCACTAATCAAATGATATCAACCGTTTTTGCAAATAATCTGGAATGTGTTCAAGTTCAGATCTGGAATCTGTTTCTTTGCCTATGATGAATCGTTGGGCACAAATTTTTACAGGGAGGGTTCAGCGAACCATTGCTATGTACAAATCTGTTGTGCATGAGCTTTGGTTCGCTTACACCTTCCCTGTAGATATATAATCATGCCCACTCTAACTGAGGCTGACTCTGTTTTTCCTAACTTTGTTATCATGCACGTTCGTCATCGTTGCAACTCATTCACTCATAGTTTCTGGTTGATATGGATCAGATGTCTGGCAGCGACGTCGGCAGCGACGACGAGGAGGAGGACGTCAAGACTCGCCAGGTGCTGCGGAGGCTGCAGGTCGGCCAATACATCTCCTACTTCGCCAAGGGTGTGTACAGGTGCCCCTTCTGCACGAGGAGACTCGGCGCCACGGACTTCAACTGCCTCGTCACGCATGCCGAGAACATCAGCAACACCTTCCCCAAGGTCGGCACGACGGTGAACGTCTACTCCTTCCGCACCAAGCACAGGGCGCTCGGCATGCACCTCCGCAGCATGCAGCGGGTGGAGATCTCCGCCGGGCGCATGCCTCCGCTCAAGTCCAAGGCTCCCAAGGGGAGCTGCAGCAACAAGTGGAGGGAGAGCCAGATGGGGTAGGCGGAGTCCTGGACGTGTGCTGCTGCTGCCTCCCATTTTGTTGTTGGGATCACTTTGTTGTTAGCTAGGGATCCCTTGTTGTTATGTTGTTAATATGATGGTGCTGTCAAGAACCTCGAACCTGTTACTATGTTGGCTGCTGTGTATGCAGCTTATTATCTAGGGAGGGATCCCTATTATTTATCCCTGTTCTACTATATTTTGTTGGCCCTACTTTGTTTTCTCGATTTACTATGACTGTGAATTTATCGTACATTACCCTGGATCCCTACTAGATTTGCTGCCATATTGGGCAAACAACGAGGGCCAAAAGGCACAAATAATTGAAGAAAGACGAAATGCAAACTTCTCTAGATTTGATACTTATTTGGTGAAAAGGACAGAGAGAAAAGAGGGGGAAAAGGTGCTCTTAATAATGCCAATTTGGGGCCGAGAGAGACAGAACCCAGCTCCTGCTCACGTGCGCAACCAAACGCGGTCTCGTCCTGTCCCACGCGGTCTCTTTCTACCGGCCCCACACGACGCGGCCCCACACGTGACAGAACGGTCAACTAAACGGGAATCCTGCCGTCTGAGCTGCTTCTGCGGGTTTCAAACAAGGGCTTGGAGAAAACTGAGGAAAAACTAAGGAGCTGGGGAAAACTGAGTACAACTAAGAACCTGAGGGCACGAAAATAGAAATCCCTTTTTTATAATGTAGGCTACACCAAATAGATAAAATCTATTAAAAGTTGGAGATTTGCAATATGCATAACGAGATCTACACGTTTGTTATTTTTGTGCAGCCCAGAATATTTTGTATTTAAAATTAAAATTTTACACGTTTATGGGATAATTCACTGCCTACACCATAATGTTTTCCTAATTTTCTTGAAACACATAAATGTAATTTTTTATTTTTTCAAAACAGCATGAGCGCTGGTATCCAGGAGCCAAAAATCTATGTCCCATCTTCAGCCGCGTTCCCAAATCGTCCCCAAAAAGGTTTAGGGGCGCCAGATGTTTGACCGCCCCTAGCAAGGCATCCCAAAACATCTTTTCATCTGGTGGAGCCTAATACGGTGTCCGCAGTCCCGAGCTCATCCTCGCTACACAAGGGACATTGTGGAGGAGCTGGACGAAACAAAAACTTGCATCGCGCGTGATGGGCCAGCATTGTCAGCCACGCATAGGCATGCATGGCGGGTTTAAACCATTGCCTACCTCTGGTCAAGCGGTGTTAATTGCGACCAACATTTCCTGTTTGCTTCGATTGTCGCCGCTGTATAAAAGGAGAACACGCCTTCTCGGTGACTCCACACCATTCACGCGGCTCCACCCCACACCTCATCCATCCACGCCGCCAACGGATTCGGGCGCGGCTGCCTCACCATCGCCCATGCATGGGTATTGTACGGGGGCGCGCTACCTTGTAATTGCATACATGCGCCTACCGAGCAGCGGCGGCTGGAAGATGGCCGTCAAAGGGATTGGTGTCCCGCCTGCGGCCGCGCCAGGATCTGATCGGTGATTCGATGATATCAGGGCTCAGCAAAAAGGCATATCCTTTTCTCAGAGCTGACTAGCTGAGCGAACATGTGAACCCCTCCCGTGGCGTTCCCAGGGCGCCGCCGGGGGTCAATCCCTCCTTCCGCCGCCCCTCCCTTCGTTTCTCTCCCTCCGCCGCTGCCGTCAGCGCTAGCCACGGTGGCGGCGGGCCCCGGCGCCAAAGTGTCGGGGGGTTGTTGGAGGCGGCGACCGGCGGTGGCGGCTGGGGCGGCGACCTCTGGCTTCGGCGTGCTCCGCGTCTAGGGTGGCATCCCTGGATGTGCGGCGGCGGCTCCTCCTCCACGGCCTCCGGCGATGGATGGTGGTGGCGGCTGTTGGATCTTGTGCCCGTCGAGATCCATCGTCGGCTTCTGCTGGCGGCGCGAGGAAGGGGGCGGCGATGTGCGAGGCGAGGATGGTGTGGTTGCGGCTTCCGTCGTCCACCGAATTCTCCTTCGTCATCGTTGGTCAGCGGATGGCGGCGTGGGGGCCTGTTCGTCTGCCTCGGGTTTGAAGGTGGTGGTCCTAGGGTTCTTCTTCTGCGAAGATGAAGACCTACTGGATGCTGATCTTTTTCATCTAGCCAGAGTATTGAGTTCCGGAAGGCTCCGCCGGCAAATGCATCAGCGCATCTTTTGTCTGTAGTTTGCTGGATCGGGTGGTATTCGATCGCGCGCACCCATGCTTTTATTCCGACCGTTTGATTCTATTGGGAGCGGCGCAAAACTCTTTTTTTCTGTTGACATCAAATGACTATGGATCCATGATGAAAGTCGGAAGAAGAGAATTTCATGAAGACCTGATGAGAGGTCGACTAGCTAAGGGAGGTTCAAGTCTCCGCGTCGTTGAGGGACTTGCTTGGTGTTCCGGGCTTCACAGCTGCGGTATGAAAGTGGGGGCGACAACACAGGTGAAGTTCAGAGTCCTACCTTTTAAGGTGAAAATCCAAGGTCTGGCCTTAACTGGTTGTGTCTGGTAATGACAGTTTTGAGAGCGGGGACTATCTTCAGGGTGAAAACTTAAGATCTTTGATCGGGCGACAACGATGTTAGAGGATTGTTCACTTCTTGAAGGCGTCGTTTTTGAAGTCTGTTTTTTAGATGTTGTCTTGGTAATGGATGTATTACTGTAACGAGACTTTTATTTCTTAGTTTATTTTTTTATTTTTTGATTGTTTGTATCCGTAGTGTTATTAGGGTGATGCTTTGTTTCACAGACTAGGTGCAAAGACCACCAGGCCACTCGTGCTCGGCTTCTCCATTTTCCACGAAAACCCTCTCCCCCTCGCCTTGCTACCTCACCAAATCCACCACCTCCGCCCAGATGTTGCTCCCGCTCCGCCGCCTCCACGGCCTCCTCCGCCGCTCTCTCTCCACCGCCGCTTCGCGCCCCGCCTGGGCGATGATCTACCGGATCTCCACGGCGGAGGAGTCCGCGCGCGGCGCGTCCCTCTCCCTTGCCCCGCCCCCGCTCGTCTCCCACCTCACCATCCCCAGGCATGCCATCGGTCTGGAACCCTTCCCGGACAACACCGACCGCGACCCCGTCAACTTCTTCAGCAGCGACGCCGCTGACCCCAAGCAGGGCGCCTCCTCGCCCCGTCCGCCCAGCACCGACCGCAACTTCATCAACGTCTTCGGCAGCGGCGTCCTCGCCGCCAGCGCCGACGGCCTCCTCCTGTTCGGCACCTACAGGAACCGCGCCAACGCCTGGAGGATGTTCGAGCACCAGCCACCTACCCCCGTCCCTTTCGAGGTGCTCGACCAGGTGTTCGCGCGCTCCTTCTACGACCCGATGCGGCTCGCGCGCTTCGTCTGCAACCCCATCACCGGCGAGATGGTCCGCCTCCCTGACTTCGACGGCACGGAGGACGCCTTCTCCGCCGTCACGGGTCTCCTCACCCAGGCCGACGGCGCGGGGCGCGGGCCGCCCAAGAGGTACGCCGCCGCGCAGCTCAGCCTGCTCGACGGTGGGCAGCGGTTCCTGTTGCGCCGGTTGTCGTCAGAGACAGGAGTGGGACGAGCTGGTGCTGCCGTCCCCGCTGCCGCCTGGGCGCCGGATGCACATGAATCACGAGGTACTGGACTACGGGGGGCGGCTCTGGTGGGTGGACGTGAGCTGGGGCGCCGTCTGCGTCGACCCGTTCAGCGACCGGCCTGAGCTCTGCCCCGTCGAGCTGCCAGGAGACTTCATGCTTCCCGACCAACAGGGCGAGGAAGAGATGTGGCAGCTTGTCAAGCACCGCCGCATGGGGGTAAGCGAAGGGAGGCTGCGGTTTGTGGAAGTTCGTCAGGAGGATCCGTTCCAGATTAATTCGTTCACGCTGGACGACCAGAGTGGGCGCTGGGTTCTGGAGCACCAGGTGTCGTGGAGAACTATCCATTTCGCAGCCAAGGCGACGCCTTCCATTGCTGCTATTGGTCCACTCAGCGTCGACTCACTGTATCTTACCGTGCCCGTGGACGAAGGATTCTGTATTAGCGCGGACTTGCGCAGGAAGAGCCTGATTGACTCAGTGGAGTTAGGTCGTGGCATTCATCCAAGAAAGTGCGAGTCCAGTTTCCTTCTGCCATGTGTGCTCCCCTCATTTCTCGGATCAAGCCTGATTCCAGGTGACACATTTCTCTCTAGATAGTTGCTAATTTGAAATCATTTCTAAGGGCATATGAGTTCTATATTGATGAGACTCCTATATATGTTTACTTTCAGCCATGTTTGGTCCCTTGTGTACCGCATTGGTTGTGTTCTTGAGCATGTCTGCAGTTTCTCCATATGTTTCTTCTGGCATTCAACATACTGGTTTTCTAATCATGTTTGCATTCCCTTGGTCATTGTAAATTACTATCTTGAAACATTTACGCGGTTGTATGAGGGGTTAAGCTTTTAAACTGCAACTTTTGTAATCTATATATGTTTGCTGTCATTACAAATTACTATCTTGAAACATTTATGTGGTAAGTATGAGTGGTTAAGCTTTTAAACTGCAATTTTGTAGGCTGTGTTTGCTGTCATGGTACAATGTACCTTAGGTTAGTCCTAGTGCTATAATGGTCATGCATATTCTCAGTTATGAAATTGTACATCTTTTTCTGGTACTATTTATCAAAGGGAGTTCATTACTGCGGGGATTTTCCTGGGATGAATCTGATATATCTTTGGCAGTAGTTTTAATCGTAATTTGTAATAATTAATCCATGGCTATCTTATGCTCCTTATCTGTAGTGGTCTAGTGGACTGCTACCGCAGCTAAGTACAGCATCCTCCTTTAGTGATTTCTGGAAGGCAGAATTTCCAGTTTAAAGCATGTTTAGAGTTATCTGCTGTTTATGAATTTCTAATTTACATTACATGCTCCACTTATTATTTCCATCTCTCTTTAATTTGGTTTTAAGACGTTCCTTAAGGATTTAAGTATTTTTGTACCAATTTAATCACTCATATACACTACTTTTTAGACTGACTACTCAAGTGTTCTCTTCAAAACAATGTATCCCTCTGATTATAACCTATATATGTTCGATGTTCTGAATTTTTGATAACCTTGCTCTGTGCGTCATTTTTTTTTTCGCGCTAGGTCTAGTATGCATCGCAGAGAAATCTATATTTCATATACTCTTTGTTGCTAGTGTTGTGCCTGTTGTTCGAAATCTTGTACACTGATCAAATGAACCCTTTTTAGGCAAGAATGATGTCACAAAAAGAAAGACTCTGGCAGATGTTCTGGTTCGTTCAGACAGGCACCCGAAGACCTGAAGGGTACCAGTTGAATCCCTCTGGGTACTTTCTCTTAGCTAATGCTTCTTTGTTAATGCATTTTGGTTGTATATCATCCATTCACATGTCTAGGATGCTGCATTCTTCTTACCATATATGTCTTACCTAATCCGTGCACTTTATAACTTAGAAGAACAGCGTTGTGCATGTGAAGCCAGCTATAACTATTTTCAACTGGTTCTCTCTGTGGTCAATATATCAACTTCCTCAATAGTCAATACCTAATTGTCTCTGATTGAGTTCTACTCAGTGTTTTCTTGGAACTAGAAATATTTGTTGGGACTGAAAACCAGTTACATTCGACAGTTTCAGACTGTTGATATTATCATACTGCCATGTTGATGAGGAATTTTCCTTTGAGCAACTTGCCATACTGCTGAATTTATCAGTTGGTATTTTAGCATGGATCTTCATCCATGTGTATTAGTACTTTCTAAACTAGCAGGCTTGATTAAGTACAAAACCACATTGATCAAACCATAGGATTAAGAGGTATATGAGTGTGAAGAATGATGAGTACTTATATTCATTGTTCTGACCATTGCGTTACCAAATAATGTATAAGAGCCTGAAGGGCACCTATGGTCACTTCATCAGCATGTAAACTATGTTTGTTTTTCCTAAAATATTATCAACAACTGATGAAGCCTTAAAGTGAAGCCAACTAGCTATTTATTAGCAAGTGCGAATGGGGGCAATTTTCTGCTGCAATAAAGAATGTATAGAAAAATAAACAGACATAGATGGACTGAAGAAGCCTTCCTGTTTGGTCAGATACTTTTGGTTATTTTTTCATATTATTAACTATGTTCGTATGTTTATTCAAAACCCACTAATGTTTCCTTTCTCTCTTAAAACTCACAGATTCAAATCTTCTGATCAAGTAGGAAGCTGATTATGCTAGTTTACCGTGCTCTCATTTTGGGGAATATTTGGAGATGTTTAGGTTTGTTGGAGTTATGCGCTGATGGAGTTATCATGTTGTTTCTGGGGACTCTGGGAATCGCTGCTGACTTTGAGTCCGAATCACTATGTTCAATCTGCATGTAATGAGCGGCAGAGAACACCATACACTATGTGTTCTCTTGCAAGACAATCATTATCATTTCGTGGGAAAAGTGTCCGGATGCTTAATTCTGTTATGAGAAGTCCTATATGTAGAGATCTCTGTTTGATTCTCTTATGATAATTATTATTCTGGGATCTCATCTGCTTACCCATCCACTACTGTGTGTGACAACTGTGGAAAATTGATGATTGTTTCACTATGTAAGTTCAATATCTGATGATAAGTTTATTATTTTAGGAAAACCTGTTGAGTTTGTTTGAACAATGGCGCGTTCTGCTCTGAGACTTCATGTTCTTGAGGGCCCAGCACCAGCCCATGAACCATTTTGGCGGGAAAACTGTGACGTCAGAAGCACAGCCAATGGGAAACAGCTGTTCAAACGTTCACGGCGGTGTCCTCAGCTTTTGCAGCTAACTAATCCTTCCACTCAGAACGCAGAACTAGGTCCATGCACCACGCCGCAGGCTTTCTGACTGACTTGTAGGCCCAAAAAGCTCTCGCAGTACAATACCCTGTGGAACAACCAGACAATGCTTTTCGTCCTGCCAACCCCAGCATGCATGCTGCGTGCACCTAGTCCATGTAAACCTGGCTCACTCTGCTTTAATTCTCAAAACACAAAAAGCACTCTGCTTTCCCCACCACCAAGACAAGAAAATCCCCGGCTGCAGTCTGCACAACCAGCGATCCGGGTCAGGACAGCGAGATGCCGCTCCTACGCCTCTCCGCCGCCGTCTCCGGCGGCCTCCGCCGTTCCTTCACCACCACCGCCGCCTCGCATCCCCCGTGGAGCATGATGACCCGCCTCGTCTCGTTGGACTCCGGAGCGCAGAGCGCGTACGTGCGCCTCGCCCAGCCGCCGCGCGCCTCCGACCTGTGCGTCCCGATGCACCTCGTCAAGACCGCGCCCCTCCCGGGCCCCGGCAGCAACCTCGCGCAGCACGTCGTCGGCGAGGTCTGCGCCTCGAGCGGCGACGGCCTCCTCTTCCTCCTCTGCACGGACCTGCGCTTCGTCAAGCATGGCGCCCGAGAGCACTGGGCCGAGGCGTTCGCCCGCCGTCGTATCGGCCGGTACGACCTCACCCGCTTCCCCGACATCACGCGCTTCGTCCTCAACCCTCTCACGCGCCAGCTCTCCCGCCTCCCGGACATCGCCTGCAACCCCGCGGCGAAGATGGTCTACGGCCGCTACATGGGCCTGCTCACCCAGGCCGATCGCGGCCACGGGCCGCCTGACAGGTTCGCCGTCGCCGTGCCGGAGGAAGGGAACCTCAACCTCATGCTCCGGTTCCTCTCCGAAAGAGACGAGTGGGAGAACGTCGTGGTCTCGCCATCGCCATGCCAACCCCCGCCTTCTGCGCGCCAGATGGTGGTAAACCAGGAGACGCTGTCGTTCAGCGGCCGCCTCTGGTTTGTCGACGTGACCTGGGGCGTGGCCTCCGCCGACCCGTTCTGCGATCCGCCGGAGCTCTCCTTCACCGAGCTGCCGAGGGGCAGCGTGCTGCCAGATGGCGCACAGCACTCTAAGGACGTGCCGTGGAACCAGGTGCCCGCCAGGTTCCGGCGGGTGGGTGTCAGCGAGGGGCGGCTGCGGTATGTCGAGGTCTCTCCAAAGGAACCATTCGTGCTCAGTTCCTTTGTGCTCGATGAGGAATGCACCGGCTGGACGCTGGAGCACCGGCTGGCGCTCACCAGGCTCTGGGCGGATCGAGGCTACCCATGGCTACCACTAAAGGAGGGGAGGGCGCCACAAGTTGGCCTTCTCGACCCACTCAACAGCACTGTCGTGTACCTCACGGTTGATCAACACCTTATCGTCCTGGACATGAACATGAAGGAGGTGATTGGGCCTTCTCTGTATACAGGCAACTCCGACAGTATACCATGTGTTCTTCCACCGTGGCTTGGATCGAGCCGGATCCCTTCTGCAGGTACTGACTTGCTCGTCCAATAGCTAGAGTGCATACTTCTCAATTTTTGTTTCAGTTTTAGATGCATGTGCTGCGTTGTGGATCATCTTCGGCATGCAGTATTTGTTTTCTGTATCCTAGTGGTTGGATTTGCTGGGGATAATCCAATAGACATAGTGCATGTCTCTACATGAGAATATGACTAGATATCCTGTGTTTACTACCAATTAATTATATGTCATGTGTTCTGTAACAATTGGTGATTCATCTATGTTTGTCACTAGGATATTGTTCCGTAAGATGTAATCAAGGACTAAAATGCATTAACCGTACCAATATAATCCCAGTTCTGTTCCTGATCTTGGCGTTCAAATTGATATTAGCCACTTGCAGTATCATTTCATAAGTTGTATTGAAGGACTAATTATTTTCACACCTCTGTTCCTGTTCTTTTCCTGGGTCAAAAACGTTGCAAGTACCTAGGACCTTGAGTTCTCAATCCCAAACCTTTCCTTGGTTTGAAACACCCAACCCCTTGTCATTTCTACCTGTTGTCCAGGTCGTAAAGAATTTCTTTGAAACATATACACGGTGTTGTAAGCGATTTAGCTTTTCAACAGAAATTTTGCAAGGTTTTAGTACACTGTATGTTCTACATTATGTTTCCATATCTCTATAATTTTGCTTTAGAAGGTAAATTAAGGATTTAAATGTGTTGTATCCTTTCAGTAACTCCTCTACACTACTCAGCTGTTATCTTCCTCTGCTTATTGTTGTGCTATCCCCTATGGGTACACTACTGAATTCTTGAGAACCTGCTCTCACTATCATTGTTTTGCTACCTTGATTTTTGTACACGGTGCACATGAACCTATACTGTTGAAATTATTTCTTGTGGTATTGTTGCTGCTGTTGAAATTATTGTAAACTGAACTACCCTTTTCAGGCAAGAAGGACACTGCAAAAAACAAGACTTTTGGCAGACGTTCTGGTTTGCTCAGACATCCCATAGAAGAGACAAAGGTACCAATTTACCAGCTAACGAATCTCTCTTCACTCTATTTTAGCTAATGCTTCTTGATTGATCTATTGGTGTATCTCATCCATTCATATTTTTAGAATTCTGCATTCTTGATACAAGTATATCTTACTCAATCCATGCAGTTTATGGATTGAAAAAAAATGATGTGCATATTTTTTCCAATTATGGCAATTATTTTCAACTGGTTTCCTTAATACTACAAGCTTCTTGTTGGTTCTGTTCTGGTTGGTCTTTTAATGCAACTAGTATTTACAAGGACTCAAGGCTAGTAACATATTCGCTCTGTAGAATGATTATTGTGTGCTACCTTAACTTGTTCTTACAATCACATCCTTTTGGAAACAACTTGCCCGGCTGCTAATAAAAATTAACGTTTGTTGCTTCGCAGCGCCTCAGGCACAAAGGATGCCTGGCCTTGTTCATTTGGTGACCACTGTATAAGAACACGAATGTATATAGCCTTGTCACCATGATGAACATTTTCTTTCCTTTTCCTGAAATTTTATGACCAAATGACTGAAGCCTGAAACTGAAGATTGATCTTTCTTAAAATTGATCGTGGTGTAATTTTCTGCTACGATCAAGTCTTGGATAGAAAATATAACTGTGTTATCCAGATGATATTTCACTATTTTATTTCAGTTTTAGAAATACACAATGATGGACCATAGTAGCATCTATGTTTACTGAGTTTTGTTTTGCTGTTTTCCCATATCACTCATTTGCTTGGCCTGCATACTGCATATGCTTATGTGTAAGTTTCTTATTTTCTCTTTCAGGTTTATCAAAACTAACAGATGCTGGTCTCTAATCAATCAGGAAGTCGATCATGGTAGCTTACTGAACTTGGGGAAAATCTGGAGAACTCTTTGTTTGGTGGGATTTTGCTTTACGTACTTTATCTCGTTTTGAGGGGGTAATATGGGAAATTTTCTTACTATGGGTTCACAGCAGAACAATCCTGTAAGTTTGAAATTAAACCAGCATGTAAGGACCTTCACAGGATATCGTGTACGTTGCGTTTCTAGCTAGCAGGCAATGCATTCCTAGGGAAAGATTGCTGCTTCGACATGTTTACTCTTGAGAAACCTTATTTATGGATGTCTGCGTATGTTATCGATGTAGCATTTGGGGCCTGAGTGATATATGCTTTTTTGCTGACTGATGATATATTGTTCTTGTAATTTTAGTTTGGTAAGAAGGATTAAATCTCAAATTTGCCTCCTTTTTTGCAACGCTGAGTGAGACATCCACTTTCACTCGCACGTAATCAACGCTCTCTTTTGCCTTATCCGACCATTGCCCATGTCTTCTTGCAAATGATAGTGGTCCGAGGAGGCCGCATAGTTTCAAGTTTGAGAACTTTTGGGCTAGCATTCCGGGCTTCAATGACATTGTTTCTCAAGCTTGGAGTGAGCCTTCATGGCACCATGAGCCCTTCCAAAACCTTTTCCACAAGCTCAAGCAAACGGCTAAATGCCTCAAAAGATGGAGCCAAGGTCTTTTCTCCAAAACTGTCATCTATCCCCGAAGGAGCGTAGCCTTAGCGCTAGTCTAAAAAAGAAGAGTCATTAGCCTCGCGATCACTGAGAGGGCTAGGAAAAAAGCAAAGCGCAAGGATTACTAGCATCAAGGAGGGAGACGCCAACACAAAAAAAATCCACCTAAGGGTGAATGCAAGAAGAAATGAGTGCCAGATTCAACGACCTAAGCACAATAGTGGTTGGGTCAACGAGCACGAGCTTACGGCAAAAAATGAACATTTTTTGCTTCGTTTATGCGGATAGGGGTTCCATTAACGATAGACCTTAATTGGGAGAGCCTTCAATTGGGCAAAATGGCCATGGATGGAATTGATGCCCCTTTTTCGGAGGAGGAATGCAAGAAGAAGGAAGAATTGGATTCAACAACTTAAGCACAATGGTGGTTGGATCACCGAGCACGAGCGCAAGGAGAAATTTGTTCATGAACATTTTGCTTCGGCTACGGGGAGAGGGGTTCAAAGAACAAAAGACCTTAATTGGGAGAGCCTCCAATTGGGCAATATGGCCATGGATGGAATAGATGCCTCTTTTTTGGAGGAGGAAGTGTGAAGTGCAATAAATCGAATGCCCTCCAACAAGGCACCCGGACCTGATGGTTTCTAAAAGATGTTGGGAGATCACAAAGGTTGATGTCATGAGCTCCATTAATAAATTCAACAATCTTCAAGTGGGCCATTTCCAATGGCTTAACTCCGCCAATATTGTTCTTTTGCCAAAAAAAAGGAGGGGGAGGGGCGAAGATATTGGTGACTACATGCCTATTAGTTTGACTCATGCCTTCGCCGAGATTATTGCCAAAATGATTGCCCTTAGGCTTTCCCCACGCATGAACTATCTTGTCTCCAAGCGCCCAAAGTGCTTTCATAAAAAAAAGCATACTTGACAACTTTATGTATTTCCGCAACCTCGCTCGTAGGCTTCACAAGAGCAAGATCCCCACCCTCTTTTCAAGCTTGACATACACCAAGCTTTCGACTCCGTAAGATGAGAATATACCGTAGCTTCTTATGTGCCATGGGTTCCCGCCAAAGTTTCATGATTGGTTCACTATTTTGCTTAGCACTTCTTCGTCGAGGGTTCTATTGAATGGTGTGGCCGGGGTGCCAATCCCGCGCCAGGGAGGGTTGAGACAAAGAGAACCCCTCTCCCCACTTTTGTGGTAATTGATGGCCTGAGAATTTGTGCTGATTGATACCTAATGCTCTTGTAGCTTGAGTGTAAGCAAGAAGGTTAAAACTCAATGTGGATTCCATGGGCGATGATCACATTTCGCGACAGAACATGTGTATCCATGATTCTTGTATGAGCAATGTTATTCAAGTCATCTTTAGGCAGCTCTGTGTAATAATTATTGTACGAGCAATCTTATTTAATTAACTCATCTTATCTATGAATTCACGTTATTCAGTAAAATAAATTGGTTATTTTGTGGCTACTAATGGCTCTCTCTTGGCTCTTTTGCAAATTGACAGCTGATGAGTTTCGACTCTGAACAATGGAACGGTCTTCTGTAAGATCCTCATGTAATTGATGAGTTGTCAGATTTTAGAACTGTTTTTTATTTGTTTAGGGTAATTAGAACATTTTTGCAGAGCGATTATTTTACAATTTTAAAAGCTCAACCATCTTACAAAATAAAGTTAGGACGCCCGGCACCACTGCGTGTCAATTTTGGCGGGAAAGTGGTGACATCAGCAGAAGTCTCTAGTGTCCACCAAATGCGGAAGCCATTCCATGCACCAGGCCGCCAGCCCGCAATGGACCAGTCTCACCGACAGCCGGGACCCGGATAGCTCTGAGCTCTCCCATTACTCCATAAGAATATCCTGGGAAAAAAAAATCCTTTCCTCTCGTCCTGCACCTAGTCCATCTGAATCGAGTCTGCTTTCCCCACCACCAGTCCACCAGACCACGAAATCCTCCACCACGGCGTACACGCGCAGCGTCAGGACAAGGCGATGCTCCTCCGCCGCCGTTTCCTCGGCCTCCCCGCCGCCGTCTCCGGCAGCCTCCGCCACTCCCACACCACGGCGGGCGTGCGGATTCCGTGGGCCATGATGCGCCACAACGCGTGTCCCGTCGAGGCGCCGAGCCCGCAGGTCCGGCTCGTCGAGCCACCGCGCATCTCCGAAGTGTACGTCCCGGACCACCTCGTCAAGACCGCGCCCCTCCCCGACCCCGACAGCGACGTCGTCGAAGCGCGCGGCGGCGTCGTCTGCGCCGCGAGCGGCGACGGCCTCCTCCTCCTCGTCTTCGCGCAGATGCGCCTCACGGCCCGCATCGTCGCCAGGCAGGGCGACCTTCCGCTGCGGCTGCCGCCCGACGGCTTCGACCCCGACCACGTCCCCAACGTCACGCGCTTCGTCCTCAACCCCGTCACCAACCAGATGTCCCGCCTCCCGCCCCGTGTGGCCAAGCTCGACCGCGACGCGGGCCCGCTCTTCGACGTCCACATGGGCCTCGTCACCCAGGCCGACCGCGGGCACGGGCCGCCTGACAGGTTCGCCGTCGCCGAGCTGCCGGAAGGGAACCTGATGCTCCGGTTCCTCTCGGAGACGGGCAAGTGGGAGACCGTGACGGTTTCGCGGTGCCAACTCCCGTCTGCGCGGCGAATGGAGATACACCACGAGGTGCTTGCGTTCCGCGGTCGCCTCTGGTGGGTCGACCAGACCTGGGGAGCAATCTCCGTCGACCCGTTCAGCGACCGGCCGGAGCTCTCCTTCGTCGAGCTGCCGAGGGGAAGCGTGCTGCCTCCAGGCGCGCCCACCCGTGAGCGTGTCAGCATGCATTTCCTGGGCTATGCGCCATCTGACGACGATGAGGACGGTGGCAAGGTTTTGTGGAGTAGGTACCGGCGCGTGGGTGTCAGCGAAGGGCGGCTGAGGTACGTCGAGGTCTCTACGAAGGAACCATATCTTCTCAGTTCATTTGCACTCGACGACGATGGCAGCGGCTGGACGCTGGAGCACCGGGTGGCGCTCAGCAAACTGTGGGCGGATGGAGGCTACTCGTGGCTACCCTTGAAGGAGGGGATGACGCCACGAATTGCACTTCTTGATCCACTTAACGCCAGTGTCGTGTACCTCAAGGTTGACAAGCACATTGTCGTCGTGGACATGAACATCAAGGAGGTGACCGGGAGTTACCTGTACAAAACAAACTTCGACTGCATACCCTGTGTTCTTCCACCGTGGCTTGGATCCAGCCGGATCCCTTCTGCAGGTATGACATACTTCAACTGCTGGATTACACAATTTTCAGATTTTGTTTCAGCTTTTGATGCATAAGTGCATGATCTGATTTGCTTTGTGGATCAACTTCGACATAATTTGTTATGTGTATCTTAGGGGTTGGATTTGTTGATCATAATGTGGGAATAGTCGAGTATGCTCGTCTCTACAAAATAGTAGCAATATCCTGTGTTTGGTACCAATTGGGGATGCATTGATCTTGTCCACTAGTATATCATTCCATAAGTTGTAAACTTGGAATCAAGGAATAAAATGTATCAGTTCTATCCAAAACATATAAATGATCCTATTTACATCTCTCTGTAGCACAACATGTTTACACTGTATGTTCTACATTTTATTTCCATTTTCATATCTCTATAGTTTAGTTTTAGAAGTTAATTAAAAAATGTTGTATCCTTTGAGTAATTCATCTACACTGTACAAGTATTATCTTTCTCTAATTACTGTTGTTGATATTGCATATGGGTACACTGTGCTGAATTCTTCAGAACCTGCTCTCTGCTCTAACTATCATTTTCTTTGCCGCCTTAATTCTTTTATGTGATGCACAAAAACCTATAGTGATGTAAATTCTGGTGTGTTGATCTTCTTATTGCTGCTATTTATATTCTTATGCGTCGATCAAATTAACCTTGTCTAGGCAAGAAGGATGCCGAAAAAACCAAGACTTTGGCTAACGTTCTGGTTCGCTCAGACACCCCGTAGAAGAGATGCAGGTTCCAATTTACCAGCTACTGAATCTCTCGTCATTTTTTTTTCTAGATGATGCTTCTTTATTGATCCATTGTTCATTATATATCGTCCATTGACATTTTTAGGATGCTCGTGCATTGTTGTTACAAGTATCTCTTACAGTCTTAGTGCATATTTTTGCCTTTTACTACAACTATTTCAACTTGTTTTGTGTGTATTGTCAATCACATTGCTATCCTTAAACAATGTTTTTGGTTGTGTTCTAGTTGGTGTTTCAATGCAACTAGTAATATTCGCTGGAACTCAAGAATTCTAATAGTCAATCCATAGTATGGTTATGATTGTTAAGATGTGATATCTGAACTTGTTCTTCTATTCATATTCTTGTGGCACTGGCATCAACTTGTTAGGATGCCAAAAAATTATCGGTTGGTGCATGAACTCCCATGCACGTGCATTAGGAGTTTCTGAACTAGCAGGCTCAAAGAATGACTAGCCTGGTTCATCTGGTGACCACTGTATTAGAACTGAAGGATATCTAGTCCTTTCATCATGATGGCCATTGTCAGATTGTCTTCCCTTTTCCTGAAATGTTATGACCCACTGATTAAAGCCTGAAACTGTGTTAGACCAACTGGTTAAAGCTTGAAACTGAACAATTGTCATGATGCAATATTTGTTGCTGCAGTCAAGTCTTGGGTAAAAAATAAACGTGTTATCCAGATACTCAGTATATGAGCGTTTCCGTTCACTGAATTTTGTTTTGCTGTATTTGCATATCACTCATTCTCTTGGCTGTTTATTGAAATATCCCTAATGTTTATACTTTTGTTTTCAGGTTCCTTAAAACTAACAGATGCTGGTGTCTAATTAATTACGAAGCTGATGGTGGTAGCTTACTGAACTCTCATTTTAGGAAAAATCTGGAGAAGTCATGGTTTGGGGGAGCTTTGCAGTCATCTTACTGTATCTTATTTTTCGGGAAATCTGGGAGATCTTTTAGACTGTCGGTTCGCAGCAGAACATTCCGGTAGAATTGCTAAATTAAATCAGCATGCGACTACCATCACAGAACATCCTAGATGTTGTTCTTACTAGCTACACATGTATTATTAAGGAAAGGTTGATGCTTGAACGTGTTTACTCTTGTGAGAAATCTTATTTTAGGGTTCTGTGCGTATCACATCCATGCTTAAGTGATGATCTGTTCTGATGCAGTGTTAGTATTTGCTGCCCTGAATAATGTATGTTTTCGTGCCAATTGATGGTATATTGCTCATGTAACTTAGTTAAATTAAGAACGATTAGAACTCAATTTTGCTACCATGTGTGATGATAGATGCATGCTGCTCATCTGTTGCTCACCATTTTCCTGGGAAGCAACCTTCCCAGCTGCCTGATCGAACTTGTTGCAAATTAGACAGTACATGTGAATCCTGATGACTGCGTAAAACCAGAGGTTGGTGATGCTACTGGTAATACCTTATCAAGGGAAACTATAATTTATAACGTCAAGATTGTATGCTAATTTATCATCACTATAAAGATTGGAACAATCCGCAATTACCGTAAAAGAAATCATAACATAATATATGCTCGGGCAGTGAATGATTTAACACCTGGCTATTGCCCAGTTCAAATGGGAGTGGTTCCGTCTCCCAATTTACACAAGGACAAATTCAGTAGAAGCACTCAGGTAAAACACCACGTAGTGATGTAGTGATCTTTACCACTCACTCTCTGTTTACTTGCAAGAATTGCTCACCTTCATGGAGGAAAAAAAGGTCGATACATCCACATGTTTAATTCTCTTATGGGAAGCCATATTTCGTGATCTTTGTGTAATGATATTGAATGTGGATGCTGCTTTCCATAGTGATGTTCAGGCAGGTGCAACTGCATCGGTCATAAGAGACAAATAGGGCAGATTCCTGGCTGGATGTTGTTCTTATTTACCCCATGTTGAATTGGCCTTGATGGCAGAAGCGATGGCCATGAGGGACGGCCTAAACCTGGTAAACCACTTGAGTTTTAATGCAGTTTAGGTGGAGTCCGATGCTTTGGAGGTGACCAGGGAATATAATGGTGATGGTTTTTTTTTCGAGAATACGTCCTGGAAGACTTATCAATCACATAGAAAAAGAGGCCGACGGACGATACATAGCCAAGCGGCTTACAACACCCCATCTACAAACAACCCGATGAGAACGACTCGCCCCCAACATCCTACCAAAGGAGGTGAGGAGATGGAGCACGGAGCCACCGAACCGCGTCACGAACCAAGCGAGACACCACCATAGCACGATCGCGACTCCGAGACAGTCCGGACCAACATACCTCCCCTCATGAGCCTAGAAGAGTCGGCGAGGAGAAGGCAGGATCCTTCGGACTTGGAGAAGCAGGTGACTAGGTTGCATCCACCGCGTCGTACATAGCGCCTCGGAGCCCCATGCCCTGGCCAGCAGCCAACACCGGCAGCGCATCACATTGCCCAGCCTCCATTTACACATCGGCCTCTCCCCAAGTAGCCTCGACAACGTCTTCAAGAAGAGAACGACGCCGTGGCGCCGTCGCCTTGCCCAATGGACTGGACATAGGGTTTTCCCTGGCACTAGCGGAGAGGAAAGGCACAATTGGGACCAAAGACCACGCCTTCAAGAAGGAAGCGGCGCCTCCGTGGTCCGCACCGGAAGACACCGGGCAGGGCTTTCACCCCGGTCCTTCACCGTCCCCCTGATGTCTACTCACGCTTCTTTTCCTGTAGACAGTGTTGGGCCTCCAAGAGCAGAGGTTTGTAGAACAACAACAAGTTTTCCCTTAAGTGGATCACCCAAGGTTTATCGAACTCAGGGAGGAAGAGGTCAAAGATATCCCTCTCAAGCAACCCTGCAATCACGATACAAGAAGTCTCTTGTGTCCCCAACACACCCAATACACTTGTCAGATGTATAGGTGCACTAGTTCGGCGAAGAGATAGTGAAATACAAGTGATATGAATGAATATGAGCAGTAGTAACGGCGCCAGAAAATAGCTTGCTGGCGTGCAGTTGATGGTAGTAATATTGCAGGAAGTAAAGACGCACTAAAACAGTAAATAAACGATGATTGCAGTATTTGGAAACAAGGCCTAGGAATCATACTTTCACTAGTGGACACTCTCAACATTGATCACATAACTGAATAAACAAATACTACTTTCTCTACACTCTCTTGTTGGATGACAAACACCATTCATTGTGTAGGGCTACAAGAGCACATCAATGCCGGAGTTAACAAGCTCCACAACATTCGATGTTCATATTTAAATAACCTTAGAGTGCATAATAGATCATTGCAATTTAGACCGAGAACTAACATAGCGCACACACTGTCACCATTACACTATGAAAGGGGGAATAGATCACATCAATACTATCATAGTAATAGTTAACTCCATAATCTACAAGAGATTACAATCATAACCTACGCCAAGTACTACATGATGCACACACTGTCACCATTACATCATGAAGGAGGAATAGACTACTTTAATAACATCATTAGAGTAGCACATAGATGATATTCAACTAGATCACAAAGCTCATCATATGAATCTCAATCATGTAAGGCAGCTCATGAGATCATTGTATTGAAGTACATGGAAGAGAGATTAACCACATAGCTACCGGTACAGCCCTTAGCCTCGAGGGAGAACTACTCCCTGCTCATGGGAGACAGCAGCGGTGATGAAGATGGCGGTGATGTCGATGAAGATGCCTTCCGGGGGCAATTCCCCGTCCCGGCGGCGTGCCGGAACAGAGACTTCTGTCCCCCGAACTTGGCTTCGCGATGGCGGTGGCTCTGGAAGGTTTCTCGTACCGTGGCTTATTCTTTTAGGGTTTTCGCGACGGAGTCCTTAAGTAGGCGGAAGGGCAGTCTCGGAGGGGCCCTGGTGGGACCACACACTAGGGGGGCGCGCCCCACCCTTTGGCCGCGCCGCCCTGGCGTGTGGGGCCCCCTGGCTCTCCTCTGGTCTCTCTCCGGTATTCTGGAAGCTTCGTGGAAAAATAAGATACTGGGCTTTGATTTCGTCCAATTCCGAGAATATTTCCTTACTAGGATTTCTGAAACCAAAAACAGCAGAAAACAGGAACTGGCACTTCGGCATCTTGTCAATAGGTTAGTTCCGGAAAACGCATCAAAACGATATAAAGTGTGAACAAAACATGTAGGTATTGTCATAAAACTAGCATGGAACATAAGAAATTATAGATACGTTGGAGACGTATCAAGCATCCCCAAGCTTAGTTCCTACTCGCCCTCGAGTAGGTAAACGATAAAAAGAATAATTTCTGTAGTGACATGCTACTCAGAAATTCAATTCGGCTCCCGGGTGCATATGCTCCCTATACCAAAAAATTATATTTCGAGTTGTCAAAAAAATTTGACAAAAGATTCTACATGTACATCTCCATAATATATGTGCATTTGTCAAGTTTCACGAAAAATGAATATTTTTTGTGGTCTATGTAAAAAAGAGAAAATTTATCTTGTAAAAAACATTATTTTTAGCACTGATTTTTGTCTTTTTTACATACGTCACATGACAAGTCCATTTTTTATGAAACAACTTTGTGAGTGCGTAGCACGTTGATACGTCTCCAACGTACCTATAATTTCTGATGTTCCATGCTTGTTTTATGACAATACTTACATGTTTTGCTTGCACTTTATAATGTTTTTATGCATTTTCCGGAACTAACCTATTAACAAGATGCCAAAGTGCCAGTTCTCGTTTTCTGCTGTTTTTGGTTCCAGAAAGGCTGTTCGGGCAATATTCTCGGAATTCGACGAAACGAAGACCAAACATCATAATTCACCGAGACGGACCAGGACACCGAAGGAGACCCGGAGGGGAGGCCCAGGGGCCCCACACCATAGGGCCGCGCGGGCAGGCCCCTGGCCGCGCCGGCCTATGGGGAGGGCGCCCTGGTGTCCCTCCTGCGCCGCCTCTTCGCCTATAAGACCCCTTTCGACCTAAAAACGCGAGACGGATTGACGAAACTCCAGAAAGACTCCAGGGGCGCCGCCACCATCGCGAAACTCCAATTCGGGGGACAGAAGTCTCTGTTCCGGCACCTCGCGGGACGGGGAAGTGCCCCGGAAGCCATCTCCATCAACGCCACCGCCTCCATCATGCTCCGTGAGTAGTTCCCCCATGGACTACGGGTTCTAGCTGTAGCTAGTTGGTATCATCTCTCCCATGTACTTCAATACAATGATCTCATGAGCTGCCTTACATGATTGAGATTCATCTGATGTAATCGGTGTTGTGTTTGTTGGGATCCGATGGATTGTTACGTTATGATTAGTCTATCTATAAAGTTTGTGAAGTTATTGTTGCTGCAATCTTGTTATGCTTAATGCTTGTCACTAGGGCCCGAGTGGCATGATCTTAGATTTAAGCTCTATACTTATTGCTTAGATTGTATCTACAAGTTGTATGCACATGTCTATGTCCGGAACCGTAGGCCCCAAAGTGACAGAAATTGGGACAACCTGGAGGGGAAGGCTTAGATATGAGGATCACATGTTTTCACGGAGTGTTAATGCTTTGCTCCGGTGCTCTATTAAAAGGAGTACCTTAATTTCCAAGTAGATTCCCTTGAGGCCCGGCTGCCACCGGCTGGTAGGACAAAAGATGTTGTACAAGTTTCTCATTGCGAGCACGTATGACTATATATGGGAAACATGCCTACATGATTAATGATCTTGATGTTCTGTCTTAATGCTATTTCAATCCTATCAATTGCCCAACTGTAATTTGTTCACCCAACACTTGTTATTGGAGAGTACCACTAGTGTAGATAGCTGGGAACCCCGGTCCATCTTTCATCATCATATACTCGTTCCACATGTCATTGGAAGTAGTATCAACTATTTTCTGGTGCCACTGCTCTCATATTATCGCTACCGCTCGCTGTGTTATCTGTTACTACTTGCTCTCATATTATCGCTGCTTTCACATCACCCCTGTTACTAGTGCTTTTCCAGGTGCGGATTGACAACTCGGTTGTTAAGGCTTATAAGTATTCTTTACCTCCCCTTGTGTCGAATCAATAAATTTGGGTTTTACTTCCCTCGAAGACCGTTGCGATCCCCTATACTTGTGGGTTATCAAGACTATTTTCTGGCGCCGATGCCGGGGAGCATAGCTCTACTCATAAGTTCACCCGGGGAGTACACTCTACCTCTCTCTCTCTATTTTTATTTTATTTTGTTTTGCTTAGTTTACTTTTGTCTAGTTTATTTTTGCTTAGTTTATTTCTGTCTAGTATTATTTTGCTTAGTTTACTTTTGTCTAGTTTATTTTTGTCTTGTTTTATTTTCCCTATATACCCGAAAATCCATAAAAATTTGAAAAACCGAAAAATTAAAAACTGCTATTATGGGAGAACCTACAACCTACTTGGAGCTTATAGAATATTATAATAATTATAGAGAATCAAGAGCGGGAAAAGTGATGAGTGCTGTGATAGAAAAATTGAATACAATTGCTAAAATTTTGCTTAAACGCCATGATATAAACTATTGCTCTCAACAGGACACTAAACATCATAAATTTCAATGTGGCTTTAGTGAGGAATTTTTAATTAAGAACTATAATCGGAATAGCTATATTCATTTTGGGTTCGAAGAGGTAGAACAATTTGTCATATTTATGGGAGCCTCCGAGATAGAATCCTTCATTGCTAAAAATTATGAAACTTGTGTTGTTTGTAAGGACCTTAAAGATTATGTCTCTTCTATCCTTAATTTTTGCATAGAAAGCTACGAGTGATAATCCTTATATCATTGATTATAAAGAGAGACTCATTAATGCACAAGAATGCACTCACAATTTGCAGGAACCTGTGGAAGAAGAAACCGATGAACCTGAAAGCTCATTGGATGAAAAAGAGGAGGAAATTGATGAACCTGAAAGCTCATTGGATGAAAAAGAAGAGGAGAGTGATGAACAAAAGGAGGAAGAATGGATTAGCTACCCATGCCAACCTTCTAATGAGAGTAACTCTTTATCTCTTACTCTATTTGATTGTCCTCCATGCTTACCGAAAGAGGATGAATGTTATGTTCCTGTGGATTCTCTTGAAATATTCCCTATGAGTAAAACTTGTGAGAATAATTATGCTACTGTCATTTATGATAATCCATGCTATTTTGATAAATCTTATGATAATGCTTTGTTTGTGCCTGATGTCAAAATGCATGGTACTAAAGAGTTTTGCTTGGCAAATGTTTATGATAAATCTCTAGATGATGGTCCTATGTTACTTGATAATATTAATTGTACTACTAATGAAAATGGGATTGGAGAGTTCTTAACTTTATCTATGAGTCTGATGTCTACGGGTGCTTCTATTCTTGTAGACAGTGTTGGGCCTCCAAGAGCAGAGGTTTGTAGAACAGCAGCAAGTTTCCCTTAAGTGGATCACCCAAGGTTTATCGAACTCAGGGAGGAAGAGGTCAAAGATATCCCTCTCATGCAACCCTGCAACCACAAAGCAAGAAGTCTCTTGTGTCCCCAACACACCTAATAGGTGCACTAGTTCGGCGAAGAGATAGTGAAATACAAGTGGTATGAATGAATATGAGCAAGTAGTACGGCGCCGTGAAAAGTGTTCTGTCGGCGTGCGAGATGATGGCGATAATATTGCGGGAAGTATAGATGCGAGTAAAACGAGTAAACAAGCAGCGATAGCGATATTTAGGAACAAGGCCTAGGGATCATACTTTCACTAGTGGACACTCTCAACATTGATCACATAACAGAATAAATAGATAGATGCTAGACTCTACACCCTCTTGTTGGATGATGAACACCACTAATCGTGTAGGATTACACGAACCCTCAATGCCGGAGTTAACAAGCTCCACAATATTCGATGTTCATATTTAAATAACCTTAGAGTGCATAACAGATCAACATAACCAAACCAAGTACTAACATAGCATGCACACTTGTCACCTTCACACTACGAAAGGAGGAATAGATCACATCAATACTATCATAGCAATAGTTAACTTCATAATCTACAAGAGATCACAATCATAGCCTACGCCAAGTACTACACGATGCACACACTCGTCACCATTACACCGTGCGGGAGGAATAAACTACTTTAATAACATCACTAGAGTAGCACACGAGATAAATTGTGATACAAAACACATTGCAATCATAAAGGGATATAAATAAGCACTTCACTATGCCATTCATAACAGTGAATAAGTATTCTGTGAAATATAGCCTAAGAGACCCACACGGTGCACACACTCGTCACCTTTACACACGTGGGACAAGGAGTCTCCGGAGATCACATAAGTAAAACCCACTTGACTAGCATAATGACATCTAGATTACAAGCATCATCATATGAATCTCAATCATGTAAGGCAGCTCATGAGATTATTGTATTGAAGCACATAGGAGAGAGATTAACCACATAGCTACCGGTACAGCCCCGAGCCTCGATGGAGAACTACTCCCTCCTCATGGGAGACAGCAGCGTTGATGAAGATGGCGGTGGTGTCGATGGAGAAGCCTTCCGGGGCACTTCCCCGTCCCGGCGGCGTGCCGGAACGGAGACTCCTCGTCCCCCGGATCTTGGCTTCGCGATGGCGGTGGCTCGGAAGGTTTTCTCTCGGTTTCGTCGAACGTGATAGGGTTTTCGCGACGGAGGCTTTAAGTAGGCGGAAGGGCAAGGTCGGTGGACTCCTGGTGGGACCACACAACAGGCCGGCGCGGCCGGGGCTTGGGCCGCGCCGCCCTACCGTGTCCCCACCTCGTGGCCCCACTTCATTTCCCCTTCGGACTTACGGAAGCTTCGTGGAAAAATAGGACCCCGGGCGTTGATTTCGTCCAATTCCGAGAATATTTCCTTACTAGGATTTCTAAAACCAAAAACAGCAGAAAACGAGAACCGGCACTTCGGCATCTCGTCAATAGGTTAGTTCCGGAAAACGCATAATAATGACATAAAGTATGCATAAAACATGTAGATATCATCAATAATGTGGCATGGAACATAAGAAATTATCGATACGTCGGAGACGCATCAGAGTCCCATATCTTTTGAGATTGATCAGTCATCTTGTTATATTATTGATAAAAGTGGGTTTGAAAGTTTTAATCCCGCTATTTTTGAGCTTGATAAAAATTACTCCCTCCGGTTCATATTAATTGACTCTAATATGGATGTATCTAGAACTAAAATGTGTCCAGATACATCCATATTGAAGTCAATTAATATGAATCGGAGGGAGTATATGTTTATGGATCATGAGAAACATGCTTTATGTGATAGTTATTGATGTCTACGGGTGCTTCTATTCTTGTAGACAGTGTTGGGCCTCCAAGAGCAAAGGTTTGTAGAACAGCAGCAAGTTTCCCTTAAGTGGATCACCCAAGGTTTATCGAACTCCGGGAAGAAGAGGTCAAAGATATCCCTCTCATGCAACCCTGCAACCACAAAGCAAGAAGTCTCTTGTGTCCCCAACACACCTAATAGGTGCACTAGTTCGGCGAAGAGATAGTGAAATACAAGTGGTATGAATGAATATGAGCAGTAGTACGGCGCCGTAAAAGTGCTTGTCGGCGTGCAGCTTGATGGTAGTAATATTGCAGGAAGTAAACATGCAAGAAAACAAGTAAACAAGCAGCCGATAGCGATATTTAGGAACAAGGCCTAGGGATCATACTTTCACTAGTGGACACTCTCAACATTGATCACATATCGGAATAAATAGATAGATGCTAGACTCTACACCCTCTTGTTGGATGATGAACACCACTAACCGTGTAGGATTACACGAACCCTCAATGCCGGAGTTAACAAGCTCCACAATATTCAATGTTCATATTTAAATAACCTTAGAGTGCATGACAGATCAACATAACCAAACCAAGTACTAACATAGTATGCACACTCGTCACCTTCACACTACGAAAGGAGGAATAGATCACATCAATACTATCATAGCAATAGTTAACTTCATAATCTACAAGAGATCACAATCATAGCCTACGCCAAGTACTACACGATGCACACACTATCACCATTACACCGTGCAGGAGGAATAAACTACTTTAATAACATCACTAGAGTAGCACGCAGATAAATTGTGATACAAAACACATTGCAATCATAAAGAGATATAAATAAGCACTTCACTATGCCATTCATAACAGTGAATAAGTATTCTGTGAAATATAGCCTAAGAGACCCACACGGTGCACACACTCGTCACCTTTACACACGTGGGACAAGGAGTCTCCGGAGATCACATAAGTAAAATCCACTTGACTAGCATAATGACATCTAGATTACAAGCATCATCATATGAATCTCAATCATGTAAGGCAGCTCATGAGATTATTGTATTGAAGTACATAGGAGAGAGATGAACCACATAGCTACCGGTACAGCCCCGAGCCTCGATGGAGAACTACTCCCTCCTCATGGGAGACAAGCAGCGTTGATGAAGATGGCGGTGGTGTCGATGGAGAAGCCTTCCGGGGCACTTCCCCGTCCCGGCGGCGTGCCGGAACGAGACTCCTGTCCCCAGATCTTGGCTTCGCGATGGCGGCGGCTCTGGAAGGTTTTCTCTGGTTTCATCGAACGTGATAGGGTTTTCGCGACGGAGGCTTTAAGTAGGCGGAAGGGCAAGGTCGGTGGAGTCACGAGGGACCCACACAACAGGGCGGCGCGGCCCTAGCCTGGCCGCGCCGCCTTAGTGTGGCGCCACCTCGTGGCCCCACTTCGTATCTCCTCCGGTCTTCTGGAAGCTTCGTGTGAAAATAGGACCCTGGGCGTTGATTTCGTCCAATTCCGAGAATATTTCCTTACTAGGATTTCTAAAACCAAAAACAGCAGAAAACAGGAACTGGCCCTTCGGCATCTCGTCAATAGGTTAGTTCCGGAAAACGCATAAATATGACATAAAGTATGCATAAAACATGTAGATATCATCAATAATGTGGCATGGAACATAAGAAATTATCGATACGTCGGAGACGTATCAGCATCCCCAAGCTTAGTTCCTGCTCGTCCCGAGCGGTAAACGATAACAAAGATAATTTCTGGAGTGACATGCCATCATAACCTTGATCATACTATTGTAAGCATATGTAATGAATGCAGCGATCAAAACAACGGTAATGACATGAGTAAACAAATGAATCATAAAGCAAAGACTTTTAATGAATAGTACTTTCAAGACAAGCATCAATAAGTCTTGCATAAGAGTTAACTCATAAAGCAATAATTCAAAGTAAAAGGTATTGAAGCAACATAAAGGAAGATTAAGTTTCAGCGGTTGCTTTCAACTTATAACATGTATATCTCATGGATAGTGTCAACATAGAGTAATATAACAAGTGCAATATGCAAGTATGTAGGAATCAATGCACAGTTCACATAAGTGTTTGCTTCTTAAGGTGGAGAGAGATAGGTGAACTAACTCAACATAAAAGTAAAAGAAAGGCCATTCGCAGAGGGAAGCATTGGTTGCTATATTTGTGCTAGAGCATTGGTTTTGAAAACAAGAAACAATTTTGTCAACGGTAGTAATAAAGCATATGTGTTATGTAAATTATATCTTACAAGTTGCAAGCCTCATGCATAGTGTACTAATAGTGCCCGCACCTTGTCCTAATTAGCTTGGACTACCGGGATCATCGCAATACACATGTTTTAACCAAGTGTCACAAAGGGGTACCTCCATGCCGCCTGTACAAAGGTCTAAGGAGAAAGCTCGCATTTTGGATTTCTCGCTTTTGATTATTCTCAACTTAGACATCCATACCGGGACAACATGGACAACAGATAATGGACTCCTCTTTAATGCATAAGCATGTAGCAACAATTAGTGTTCTCATATGAGATTGAGGATATATGTCCAAAACTGAAACTTCCACCATGATTCATGGCTTTAGTTAGCGGCCCAATGTTCTTCTCTAACAATATGCATGCTCTAACCATTAAGTGGTAGATCTCCCTTACTTCAGACAAGACAGACATGCATAGCAACTCACATGATATTCAACAAAGAGTAGTTGATGGCGTCCCTAGGAACATGGTTATCGCACAACAAGCAACTTAATAAGAGATAAAATGCATAAGTACATATTCAATACCACAATAGTTTTTAAGGCTATTTTGTCCCATGAGCTATATATTGCAAAGGTAAAGAATGGAAATTTTAAAGGTAGCACTCAAGCAATTTACTTTGGAATGGCGGAGAAATACCATGTAGTAGGTAGGTATGGTGGACACAAATGGCATAGTGGTTGGCTCAAGGATTTTGGATGCATGAGAAGTATTCCCTCTCGATACAAGGTTTAGGCTAGCAAGGTTATTTGAAACAAACACAAGGATGAACCGGTGCAGCAAAACTCACATAAAAGACATATTGTAAACATTATAAGACTCTACACCGTCTTCCTTGTTGTTCAAACTCTTTACTAGAAATTATCTAGACCTTAGAGAGACCAATTATGCAAACCAAATTTTAGCAAGCTCTATGTATTTCTTCATTAATAGGTGCAAAGTATATGATGCAAGAGATTAAACATGAGCACAACAATTGCCAAGTATCAAATTATCCAAGACATTTTATAAATTACTACATGTAGCATTTCCCGTTTCCAACCATATAACAATGAATGAGGTAGTTCAACTTTCGCAATGAACATTAAAGATAAAGCTAAGAACACATGTGTTCATACGAAATAGCGGAGCGTGTCTCTCTCCCACACAAGGATGAACTTATTCAAACATAAACAAAAACAAAAACAAACAGACGCTCCAAGTAAAGTACATAAGATGTGATCGAATAAAAATATAGTTTCAAGAGAAGAAACCTGATAAGTTGTCGATGAAGAAGGGGATGCCTTGGGCATCCCCAAGCTTAGACGCTTGAGTCTTCTTAAAATATGCAGGGATGAACCACGGGGGCATCCCCAAGCTTAGACTCTTCACTCTTCTTGATCATAGTATATCATCCTCCTCTCTTGACCCTTGAAAACTTTCTCCACACCAAACTTTAAGCAAACTCATTAGAGGGTTAGTGCACAATCAAAAATTCACATGTTCAGAGGTAACACAATCATTCTTAACACTTCTGGACATTGCACAAAACTTCTGAAAGTTAATGGAACAAAGAAACTCATTCAACTTAACAAAAGCGGCAATGCGAAATAAAAGGCAGAATCTGTCAAAAACAGAACAGTCCGTAAAGACGAACCTGTAAGGGGCACTTAACTTGCTCAAACGGAAAAACTCAAAACTAATGAAAGTTGTGTACATATCTGAGGATCAAACACGTAAATTTGCAGATTTTTTTGATTTTTTTACAGAGACTTCTGCGCGAATTCGTGACAGACAGCAATGCTGTTTCTGCGCAGCAATCCAAATCTAGCATCAACTTTACCATAGAGACTTTACTTGGCACAAAAACATGATAAGGAGAGGTTGCTACAGTAGTAAACAACTTCCAAGACTCAACAAAACAAAAATTGCTGTAGCAAAATAAACACATGGGTTATCTCCCAAGAAGTTCTTTCTTTATAGCCATTAAGATGGGCTCAAGCAGTTTTAATGATGTACTCGCAAGAAATAAGAGTTGAAGCAAAAGAGAGCATCAAGAAGCAAATTCAAAACACATTTAAGTCTAACATGCTTCCTATGCATAGGAATCTTGTAAATAAACAAGTTCATGAAGAGCAAAGTAACAAGCATAGGAAGATAAAACCAGTGTAACTTCAAAAATTTCAGCATATAGAGAGGTGTTTTAGTAACATGAAAATTTCTACAACCATATTTTCCTCTCTCATAATAATTTTCAGAGGCATCATGAACAAACTCAACAATATAAGTATCACATAAAGCATTCTTATTCACATGCATAAAAGTATCATTACTCTCCACATAAGCATAATCAATTTTATTAGATGTAGTGGGAGCAAATTCAACAAAGTAGCTATCATTATTATTCTCATCATCAAATATAGGAGGCAAAGTATCATCAAAGTAAATTTTATCCTCAATGCTTGTGGGACTAAAAATATCATGCTCATCAAAGCCAGCTTCCCCAAGCTTAGAACTTTCTATATCATTAGCAACAATGGTATTCAAAGTGTTCATACTAATATGTTCCATGGGTTTTTTAATTTTCGCATCAAACCATCCATGTCTTAAATCAGGAAATAGAATAAGAAGCTCACTGTTGTCCATTATGCCAAACTAGTGTAAACAAGAAACAAAAAGATGCAATTGCAGGATCTAAAGGAAATAGCTTCGAACACTCACACAACGGCAACAGAAAAGTACTTTACCTGGGACCGGAGTATGAGAGCCTTTTACCTTTCCTCCCCGGCAACGGCGTCAGAAAATAGCTTGATGTCTACGGGTGCTTCTATTCTTGTAGACAGTGTTGGGCCTCCAAGAGCAGAGGTTTGTAGAACAGCAGCAAGTTTCCCTTAAGTGGATCACCCAAGGTTTATCGAACTCCGGGAGGAAGAGGTCAAAGATATCCCTCTCATGCAACCCCTGCAACCACAAAGCAAGAAGTCTCTTGTGTCCCCAACACACCTAATAGGTGCACTAGTTCGGTGAAGAGATAGTGAAATACAAGTGGTATGAATGAATATGAGCAGTAGTACGGCGCCGTGAAAAGTGCTTGCTCGGCGTGCGATTGATGGTAGTAATATTGCGGGAAGTAAACATGCAAGTAAAACGAGTAAACAAGCAGCGATAGCGATATTTAGGAACAAGGCCTAGGGATCATACTTTCACTAGTGGACACTCTCAACATTGATCACATAACAGAATAAATAGATAGATGCTAGACTCTACACCCTCTTGTTGGATGATGAACACCACTAACTGTGTAGGATTACACGAACCCTCAATGCCGGAGTTAACAAGCTCCACAATATTCAATGTTCATATTTAAATAACCTTAGAGTGCATGACAGATCAACATAACCAAACCAAGTACTAACATAGTATGCACACTGTCACCTTCACACTACGAAAGGAGTAATAGATCACATCAATACTATCATAGCAATAGTTAACTTCATAATCTACAAGAGATCACAATCATAGCCTACGCCAAGTACTACACGATGCACACACTGTCACCATTACACCGTGCAGGAGGAATAAACTACTTTAATAACATCACTAGAGTAGCACGCAGATAAATTGTGATACAAAACACATTGCAATCATAAAGAGATATAAATAAGCACTTCACTGTGCCATTCATAACCGTGAATAAGTATTCTGTGAAATATAGCCTAAGAGACCCACACGGTGCACACACTCGTCACCTTTACACATGTGGGACAAGGAGTCTCCGGAGATCACATAAGTAAAATCCACTTGACTAGCATAATGACATCTAGATTACAAGCATCATCATATGAATCTCAATCATGTAAGGCAGCTCATGAGATTATTGTATTGAAGTACATAGGAGAGAGATGAACCACATAGCTACCGGTACAGCCCCGAGCCTCGATGGAGAACTACTCCCTCCTCATGGGAGACAGCAGCGTTGATGAAGATGGCGGTGGTGTCGATGGAGAAGCCTTCCGGGGGCACTTCCCCGTCCGGCGGCGTGCCGGAACAGAGACTCCTGTCCCCGAGATCTTGGCTTCGCGATGGCGGCGGCTCTGGAAGGTTTTCTCTGGTTTCGTCGAACGTGATAGGGTTTTCGCGACGGAGGCTTTAAGTAGGCGGAAGGGCAAGGTCGGTGGAGTCATGAGGGACCCACACAACAGGGCGGCGCGGGCCCTAGCCTGGCCGCGCCGCCTTAGTGTGGCACCACCTCGTGGCCCCACTTCGTATCTCCTCCGGTCTTCTGGAAGCTTCGTGTGAAAATAGGACCCTGGGCGTTGATTTCGTCCAATTCCGAGAATATTTCCTTACTAGGATTTCTGAAACCAAAAATAGCGTGAAAACGAGAACCGGCCCTTCGGCATCTCGTCAATAGGTTAGTTCCGGAAAATGCATAAATATGACATAAAGTATGCATAAAACATGTAGATATCATCAATAATGTGGCATGGAACATAAGAAATTATCGATACGTCGGAGACGTATCAGTTATATTGTTGAGTTTATCCATGAAGCTACTGAAAATTATTATGAGAGAGAAAAATATGGTTGTAGAAATTTGCATGGTACTAAAACACCTCTCTATATGCTTAAAATTTTGAAGTTGCTCTTGTTTTATCTTGCTATGCTTGTCACTTTGTTCTTCATGAATTTATTTGTGTACAAGACTCCTATGCATAGGAAGTGGGTTAGACTTAAATGTGTTTTGAACTTGCTTCTTCATGCTCTCTTTTGCTTCAACTCTTATTTCTTGCGAGTGCATCATTAAAACTGTTGAGCCCATCTTAATGGCTATAAAGAAAGCACTTTTTGGGAGATAACCCATGTGTTTATTTTGCTACTGTTTTGTTGTGTCTTGGAAGTTGTTACTACTGTAGCAACCTCTCCTTATCTTTATTTTATTGCATTGTTGTGCCAAGTAAAGTCTCTAATAGAAGGTTGATACTAGATTTGGATTTCTGCTGCAGAAACAGATTTCTATCTGTCACGAATCTGGGCAGGGCTCTCTGTAGGTAACTCAGAAAAATCTGCCAATTTACGTGCGCATTCCTCAGATATGTACGCAACTTTCGTTAGTTTTGAGTTTTCTGATTTGAGCAACGGGAGTACCATTTAAAAATTCGTGTTTACTGGCTGTTCTGTTTTGACAGATTTTGTCTCTGTTTTTTTGCATTGTCTCTTGTGGACTTTAAGTGAAGCTTTCTAGACGTGGAGAGCTGTAGCTAATGTTTTATTGAGTACTTGCAATGTGTCACTACAGGTGACATAGGCATCCCCAATGGGCCTGCCGATGATGGTACCCGGGGTTTACTGAAGGCCCACTACCCGAAGAATAAGAAGGTTCGGAAGCCCAAGATATTGTTAAGGAAAGCTAGAGTTGTAATAGGAAGCATTATTTGTAATCTTGCGGGAGGAGTTAGAAACCTACCCGGACTCTGTAACTTGTACAATACGAAACCCTCGGCTCCGCCTCCTATATAAGGGGGAGTCGAGGGACGCAGAAAGGATCGAATCATTGTTTTGACAAACCCTAGTTTTCATATTCGTCGAGTACTTTTCGGCTGAAACCTTCGAGATCTACTTGCCCTCTACATCCAACTAAACCCTAGTCTACAATCTGTAGGCATTGACAAGTTAATACCTTGTCAATTGGCGCCGTCTGTGGGATCTAGAGGCGACAAGGAGCTGATCTCGATGGCACGTTCAAGATCGTCGACTTCATCGAGTAGCAAGCAACATCATGGACAGAGGTAAACGGATCGAAACTGGTCTCGTTGATTTTATTCCTCACCCGCCCTCCCGTTTGGATGCATATGCGTATCTGGAGGAGCCCATGAAGATGACGTTTGGAAAGTTCCACTTCCACGTCGAAAAAGAAGGATCGTATCGTCTCGAAGTTCCGATCTCGTCGGGATTATCGGCGGATGGTCTTGACTTCTCAAACTCAGTATCATCCGTCGAGTCAAGCGACAAGGAGATTTCGTCGCCACGCTTCATCGGCAGCAGGGCAAGTGAAAAACTCGGCAAAATCTTCAGCCGACATGTCCTTCGAGTCATCGGCGGACTCCTATATAAGCGATGATTCAAGCGACACGGATAGCTTCGACTTCATCGACAAATCCATCTCTATTGGGAAGGTCTTCACCAATCTCTATGATGGTGTCACCGAACCAAGCAAAGCGAAAACTCCAAAATATCACCAAGTTTATGCCATTGGAGAAGCAAGTCGCGATCAAGAGGAAACATCAGAGGCTTTCGACGATTTGGGAAACCCCTATGTCGATCCCTCAGATCTAAGGAGAGGTTTGGGCACTAAATATGTCGGGCCCACACCGCGTGCTAGAGTTCAACTTCCACAAGCAGCCTGGGATAGAGCTGCGAAAGCTTTGGATGGCTCTGAACCAATGGAGACAACTGCCACAGTCGAAGAACTGCAAGCATATCAATATAGACTCGCCCGAGCTGGAAGAGAGTTGGAAAAACAGACAGCTGCTTTGAACAGAAGAAGGGAGGCAGCTTCCGCTTCAAGCGAGGCGACGAGCGGAATTAAGTCGACACTCGGAAACTTCGGGAGATAGTCACAGAGAAGCTCGGAGGAGAGCAAGATCTCGGCTGCAAAACATACCAGAAGCTGAAAGAGAGACTCTAATCCAAAACCTCGACATGTCCTTTATGTCAATCGACACGAGGGGGAATATTATCCCAAAAACACCGGAAGCAGGATACATGGCAACTCAAGCTTTCATCTTAGCATCCAGGCCACCTCCAGGAGATCCAAGAGAAGCGTTGTACAACATGGCCATGGCAGGATGTGGAGCCATGGGAGCAGCGTTCACAGCCACACCTCCCGAAGGAACTGCAAGGCAAAATAGTCCGAGACCTACCGTAGCAGTGCAAGATCCACCAAGAGCAAGTGGAGCCAGGGACACAACAACTCAAGCCAGAGTTGATCGAGCGCGACAAGAAAGAAGGGAACGTCGGCATTCACCAGAACTTGCTGAAGAGGACATGTGTGGACTCCCATGTTTCACACGACGGGTCCGAAAAACTCGAGTTCCATCAGGATTCAAGCTACCCGATAGTTTCAAGAAATTCGATGGCCTCGCAAGACCCCGAGGATTGGCTTGTGGATTACCTCGAGACAAGAAATTGATAGGCGGGACCGGAGCGACAGCCATGCAGAGCATCCAGATACATCCGAGCGGAGCCGCCGTATCATGGATAAAAAAGCTTCCCCTAGGTTCCATCGACAGCCTGGGAAAGTTTTGAGGACATTTTTATCAAGAATTTCCGGTCAACCCGCAAGAAACCTCGCGACACTAGAGGAGTTGAGGTCATGTCGACAAAAGCATGATGAATCAATGAGGAAGTACATTCAAAGGTGGAACATCATCAAAAACTCGGCAGAAAATATATCTGACGAAAGAGCGATAGATGCATTTGTTGCAGGAGTTCGACGAGGAGATTTCGTGGAGGACTTGGGGAGGACAAACCCAAGAACAAGTATCGGCTTTAATGGAGATAGCAAACAGATGGGCAGATGGCAAAGATGCGGTACATAACAAACGACATAGGTCCCCAGAGGAAGATCGTAGTCGAAATTTTCAAAATAGACGTCGATTCCCTCGTCAATTTTCAAGTTACGATGCACCTGGCCAAATATCAGCTGGCTTTCGGGGAAACAATGGAGGAAACAGTAGAGATGAATACCAGAGAAGTAATATACAGCAAGGCGACAATAGAGATAACAGGCAAAATAGCGGGCCAAGGTTCCAAAGACCTTTTGTGTCTCCCGAAGAGATGATGAACGGACCATGTCAGATGCATTTCTTTCTCGATAGCAATGGAAAAAGACAGTCAGGACACTTGCAAAAGGATTGCCGAAATTTCCAGGCAATGTTAAGATGGGCAGGTCATGCAAATGCTCAGGCAGCTCACAGAAATCACCAGGGACCTAGGAGTGAAATTCACTTGCCACCACCTCCCGCGATGCTGCGATGAAAATAGACATCAGCCTCGAATTGCGGCAGCACTCCGCTCCACCGCCCTACGTCGATCCTAACTCTAACGGAGCGGTCTCGATGATTCGGAAGGCGGGCCATCCAACGAGCTCGGAAAGTAATCTCGCGACAGGTGTTTATGGCGGAGAAGATGCCACCGCCAACCGCCGAGTACCTTAACCGGTCGTGGCAAGATATTGGCTTCACAATAGCCGATCATCCACAAGCAAGTTCCTCGACCAGGGCGGCCAGCACTAATATTACCAGCGAGAATTGCGGGATTTGATGTATCTCGAGTATTCATAGATGGCGGCAGCAGTCTAAACCTTATGTACGCAGATACGCTAAGAAAGATGAATATTTCCTCGCAAATTTGAAACCAACCGACACACGTTTCCACGGCATCACACCAGAGAAGCCAAGTTACCCACTGGGGAAGATCAATCTCGACGTTCAGTTTGGGACCCGAGAAAACTACAGGATAGAGAGGTTGGAATTCGAAGTTGTAGACTTCCCGTCGCAATATCACGCCTTGTTGGGGCGACCAGCATATGCCAGGTTTATGGCAGTACCACATTACACGTACTTGCTTTGGAGGTTACCTGGACCTAAGGGACCAATCACAGTCAAAGGAAGCTTTGCGCTAGCCGATAAATGCGACAAAGATTTTCATCGACTATCAGAAACTTTCGGGATGCAGAGCGAGTACGCAGCGTCAAGGCTCATGACCGATTACGATGTGCTGCCGTACGTAGGGAGGCCTAACAAGGAATCAACTTTCAATACAAGAAAAGATTCTAAGGAAGTACGGATTCACCCGACGGATCCGAAGAAAACGACGTCCATCGCAACAAACATGGACCTCGCATAGGAAAGCGCGCTCGTCGAGTTCCTCCGTGAGCACCGGAAAATCTTCTCATGGTGTCCAGCCGACATGCCGAGAGTACCCGTGGAACTTGCCGAGCACCACCTAAACTTGGATCCTATTGCGAGACCAATCAAGCAACCTTTGCGGCGTTTTTCGAACCAAACCGCAAAGCCATGCCGTCGAAATTGATCGACTTAGAGAAGCTGGTTTCATCAAAGAGATATCTACGGAGGCTACTTGGGTAGCTAACCCAAGAATGGTGCCGAAGAAAAACACGAAAGTCCTTCGCATGTGTGTCGACTTTACGTGCCTCAATAAACATTGTCCAAAGGATCACTTTCCTCCCAAGGATCGATCAGATTATCGACTCCACGGCAGGATGTGAACGTCTTTCCTTCTTGGACGCATATTCCGGTTACAATCAGATCAGATTAAAAGAAGACGACGAAGCTAAAACAGCGTTCATCACACCGTACGGCATATTTTGTTACAAAACAATGCCCTTCGGGTTGAAAAACGCGGGAGCAACATATCAACGGATGATGCAGAAGTGCCTAGCAACACAGATTGGGAAAAATGTACAAGTGTACATCGACGACGTCGTCATCACATCAAAAAATGGAGCAACACTAATCGAGGACTTGAAAGAAACCTTCGACAACCTCGACAAATTTTGTCTCAAGTTGAATCCGACGAAATGTTCTTTCGGCGTCCCTGCAGGAGAACTTCTCGGGTTCCTAGTCTCAGCAAGAGGGATTGAAGCAAATCCCGAAAAATCCAAGCTATCGTAACAATGAGGAAGCCAACAAAGTTGAAGGAAATACAGCAGCTTAACCGGGCGAGTCGCAGCTTTAAGCAGCATTCATCGCCGAGCCGGGAGAAAAGGCGTTACCATTCTACGCCCTAATCAAACAAAGGAGAGAAGTTCCAAAGTGGAACGAAGAGGCGGATAGGGCCTTCGAGGACCTCAAACGAAAATTTCGACACCACCAATTCTAGTGGCGCCAAAAGAGAAAGAACTCGCTCCTCGTTATATATTGCGGCTACACCTCGGTGGTCAGCACGGCACTAGTTGTCGAAAGAGAAGAAGAAGGAAAACTCCATGGAGTGCAGAGGCCGAGATATTTCATCGACGAGTATTATCACCTTCAAAACAGAGGTACCCGCAGTACCAAAAGCTAGCATATGGAGTATTCACAACCGCAAGAAAATTGCGTCATTATTTTTCGGCACATCCGATAATAGTGGTCAATGAGGCGCCTTTATCCAACATACTCAATAATCCGAAGCTACAAGCCGTGTCTCCCTTTGGGGAATAGAACTTTCTCCTCGGGACATCACGTATGAAAAAAGAAAGGCAATAAAGTCACAAATTCTACCAGACTTCATCGCAGAGTGGATGGAGTTGCAAAACACAGGACCTCCGGATTTATCGAGAACCTGGACTATGAACTTCGACGGATCCAAAAGGTTAGAAGGAGCTGGAGCAGGGGTAATACTCATATCACCTGAAGGCGACAAATTGAAATACGTCCTGCGGATGACGTTCCCAAACGCATCTAATAATGAGGCGAGAATATGAAGCCCTTATACATGGGATGAAGATGGCGAAAGCCTGTGGCGCAACTCGACTAAAAATATTTGGCGACTCACAATTGGTAGCTCAGCAAGTCATGAACCAATGTGATGCGGTCAATGACAGCATGGTGGCGTATAAAGAGATGTATAACGAGCTAGAGAAGCTGTTTGACGGATGCGAAGTAAACCATATCAGTAGGCTGAGCAATGATGAAGCCGATGTTCTCGCAAACATCGGGTCGCAGTGCCTCGCAATTCCCCCGTGTGTGTTCCGGGAAGAAATAACAGAGAGGTCCACGAAGCCGAAGAAATTAACAAAGAAGGAGAAGAGCGAGAAACCCTGGGGCTGCGAAAGAAGCATTGGAAGAAGAAGAAGAGGAACAAGATCTAGTATTGATGGTGCAAACCCCGTGGATGCAGCGTACATATCATACATCCTAAGAAAAACAATACCCGACGATCCAGATTGAAGCAAGGCGAGTTATTAGGCGGTCCAAAGCTTTCACGGTGGTCAAAGGGGAGTTATACAAACGCAGTATCTCGGGTGTGTTACAACGGTGCGTCACACCCGAAGAAGGAAGGATAATTCTGAAGGACGTACACGAAGGAGTATGTGGCCACCACGCGAGCAGTCGAGCTATTGCAGCCAAAGTTTTTCGAGCAGGATTTTACTGGTTGACAGCAATTGAGGACGCGAAAGAGATAGTGCGAACTTGTGACGCATGTCAGAGATTTGCCGCGAAACCTCACTCTCCGGCAGCAGAATTAATGCCAATACCCTTATCTTGGCCTTTTGCTCAATGGGGTCTCGATATGGTGGGAAAATTACACAAAGCTTCGCCAGGAGGATACGAGTACATGTTGGTTGCTGTTGATAAATTCACCAAATGGATAGAAGCAAAGCCGATAAATTCACCAGATGCAACATCAGCAATAAAGTTCGTGAAGGGCATCGTTTTTCGATTTGGAGTACCTCATAGCATCGTCACAGACAATGGCAGCAACTTTACGTCAAAGGAGTTCAAGGCGTACTGTGCAGAGGTAGGCATCAAATTGCACTTCGCGTCGCCTGCACATCCTCAAACCAATGGTCAAGTCGAGAAAGCCAATGGCATCATCTGCAATGGCATCAAGAAACGCTTGTTAGGACCACTGGAAAAAGCTCGACATACCTGGCCAGAAGAATTACCAAGTGTGTTATGGAGCATCCGAACAACACCAAATACAGCGACGCAGGAGACCCCGTTTTTCCTTGTCCATGGAGCAGAGGCAGTACTGCCGATAGAAATAGAGCACGACTCCCCGCAGTCACAGAGTATAATGAAGAAGCTTCCAGGAAAGCATTGGAAGACGACGTCGATGCACTCGACGAAGCTCGAGACGAAGTATTATCAAGGGTAACCAAATATCAGCAGGACCCGAAAAATTACCACAGTCGACGTTTGCGACCAAGATCTTTTCAAGTTGGAGACTTAGTTTTGCGACTCAACCAAGAGCGTACTGAAAAACTCGAGTCGCCATGGCTTGGCCCCTACGTCATTACGGAAGTAATCGAAGGAGGAGCATACAGGATAAAAGACAAGAAGACAGGGGTTCCCGAGAAAAACCCCTGGAACGTGGCACAGCTCAGGCGGTTCTACGCTTAGAGTCGAAATATAGTCCTCCTCTGTAAAAATACAATGTACTGAAACGCCCGCGAGTTTTCAGACGCACTCTTTTCCTTTTTCGGGGCACCGAGTGGGGCCGAGAAAGGTTTTTAATGAGGCGGGCTCGCGGTGCTCGCAATATAATAAAGATAGTGGAGATATACTTCTTATTCTTCGACACGCTCGGGGGCTCAATGCCTTCAAGTCACAAAATATATACAATATAGATAAACTAGACTTACCGAAATATTTCGCCTTGGTACAAGATTACCTCGCTAAATAGAATACCGGAAGCTAACAACTGTAAATGTAGCGTACTCGTCAAAATATTATTGCTTTGGTCTGAAAACCTCACAACAAAAATATAGAACGTGACCACCAAGACACTCGGGGGCTCATGCCCATTGATAGTAAAATATATATACCTTCTCGCAATAAGAGAAAAATCTTCGAGATAACAAAATAGTACAAACTCCAGCCAAAGGCTCGGGGGCTGGACGATCAAAAATAAAAACAATACATACTTACAGAGTTGACAGCTTTACAATATAGATCATGTTTACAAAGGCGTATCAATGGTGAAACTACAGCAAGAAAAAAGGAAAAACCCTCAATGGATACCTAGCACATGGTCTATAGTTACTCGTTCATTGGAAGGACGAGTACTATGCTCGGCATAGCTACCCTTCACGAAGAATTCAGCGTCCATCCGCAGAAGTTCATCCATCATACCTTCGGCTATAGGAGTCACCATATCATCAATCTTGCTCATGTTTCTCTTTTTCTTCGACATTTTAGCCAGGCACGTGGGAACAATTTGATCCATGGGCAATTTTGGATGGCAAATCTTTATCATCATCATAGCAAATCTTGCGCCAACAGAGAGTTGAGCCCGCACAAAGCCATGGATTCGAGGAGCATCTCGAAACTTTTCCATTAATGCAGGAAGAGTTTCTGGCATTTTGTTGCGAGGGAACATGGTTCCATAAACTAAAAACAAAGTCTTCGTACAGAAGTCAAGGAAATCACGGACCTGACCCGCGCGATCTTGGAATCTGACAATTTGACGGGTACGCTCGGGAGTAACCCAAAAGTTAGAACCATGTTGCGCAGCCAGTCTGAGCAGAGCATTGGCTCGAGCTTCAACACGTTGATCTTCGGCAGCAGTATCCAAAAATGAGCCTGGTACAGCGAATAAATTGACAAGGAAGGACAAATAGCAAAAATAAAATTCAGCATTGTTAGGAACAGGAAGCATGCCTGTCATATCTAGGCTGGCGTCAGTCATTAGCTGAAGCATATAATTTTCTCGAGAGGAAGCTTCGGTAGCCTCAGCAACAGCAGCATCCTTTGCAGCAATGGCCTCTTGTGCTTGTTGAAGGGCAATTTTTTCTCTCTCAAATGCTTGTCGAGATTGTTCCATCATCGCAAGAGTTTGTTTTTTCATGGATTGGAGTTGTTGGCGCAATTCTTGCAAATCTTGCGACAGATGTTGTCCTGAAGAACCGTCGACAAGGTTATCATTGACTAGTGTTTTCTTCGAGAAGGAGGAAGCAGGAGAAGTATCGGCAGAATGAGGATCGGCAGAGTAGTTATCAAATATCAACTGGAAAAGAAAACTCCAATATCAAAGGATTGCACAAGACAGAATTCCATTGATCTTCAAGAAATTTACATGGATATTACAGAAGGAGTTCTTCAAAAGTACTAAGGTAATTGTCGCCAAAGATAATATGGCGACAATAGCTAAAGAAACAAGAAAAAATAAAAAGAAGGGGCATTCAACTAGACCTCCGGCTTTGATGAGCTAGGAGTTGAAGATGGCTTGATCCCAGGATAGGACAGGATTTTCTTCGTGTTGGGCTTCACCGCCTTGATCAACGATCGCCATTTTGTCTGCTCTATCTGTTCTGTGTCGCCTACTTTCGCCCAGTCGATAGTTTGTTGGCTATCAGCAACCAAGGCAACAGTGCTTTCAACAGCAACCTTCATATTTTCCTGGCGCATCTTCAGCCCAAGATCTTCAGGCGGATTAAAGCACTTGGCAAGAGCAAGGAAAGTTGCGGGTTCCTCCTTTTTCGGGAAGAAATAGGGGAAGAGTCGCGACAGCCCTGCTTTAGCTTGATCAATGCCCTCGCGTGCTTCTGTTCCATGAAACTCAAGGAACGAAATGGCGTCAAGAAGAGGATCATTGTCAGGATCTTCAAGTTCAAATTCTTGAGATGTTTTACCTGTCACGATCAAAACTTATTGATCAAAAAGCAAGTGAAGAAAAGAAAGTCCAAAGGATGTGAAGTGGTTCAGATACTTACTGACAAAGTGACGGTTTTGCGACCTTATGCGCTTAAGGATCGTTTTCTCGCGAGCAGCTTGTGCAGCTATATGCTCGCTCAACGAAGTCTCGGCATCGTGAAGTCTCTTCCTAAGACCTTCGACACCAGCAGCATCGGCCTTGACCTTGTCAGCCTCTGCTCTAGCTTGGATAGCATCTAATTCGGCCTTTTTACGAGCCTCGTCACTTTGCTCTAATTTTTGAGCAAGTGTATTGGCACGTTCGTTGACCTCCGCCAGTTTTTCTGCCAAGAAAGTTATATTAAGTTAAAAACATCGACAACAAAGGAGTAAGAAGGCAAGGGCAAAAAGAAGCAGCAAGGCATTACCTTCAGTCTTACTCGCATACTCACGATACCCAATGAATTGGGCACCAATACGAATAAGCTCTTTGATCATAGGCTGTCAAAGAAGGACAAAGAAAGAAAATGTCGATATAGGAAAAATATTATGGCATAAAGAAGCAAACAGAGGAAATATAGACAGTGACAAGAAAATTAAGAACTTACATCATCCAAGAGAGGGTTAGAGGAGTTACTCAATTGAAGAGTAGGCTCCGGGATTGTTTCAACCCTTGCCCTTTTCGGTGAAGGGACAAGGGGGCTTGAAGGAGGAGTAGAAGCGCCGACGTTTTGTTGAGGAGGCGAGGATTCATCTCCTTCAACTGGCGTCTCCGAAACAACTAGAGTATGTGACGTACTCGTTCGAGCAGCCACATCAAAAGCTGGTACTTCTTCCTCATCATCACTGCGATTAAATGATGGCAGCATAAAAAGCAAGATAGAGAAAAATCTTCGAGTACAAAAAAAAAAAAAAAAAGAGGTGACTTACGAACTGATGAGGGCCTCAAGGTATGGATCATAAGCTGCCTTCTGATGTGAAGGAACAGCTTCTTCGGCTTTGGAGGTGCCGGAATCTTCGACATCACTCCTTTTCCTTTTGTTCTTTGGAGAAACAGCAGGAGGAGGAGATTGTGCTGATGCAGTGCCTTCAGAGGCAGCCTCCTTTTCAACAGATCCCGCAGATTTTCGAGAATCTGCGGGCTCATTCACAAAAGAGGGGGCATCTTGGTTGTCATCGGTGACAACGGCCCTTTCCTCGACTTCTCCACCCTCAGGAAGGGGCGGAAGTGAGACAAGATTTGGATGGTTCTATAAAAAAATAGGGGAAGGTGTCAAAAAAGGAGTTACAAAAAGATAGCAAGGCCATAACAAATCAATCGACAAAAGTCTACCTTAGGAAGCGCATTGGTGGCGTTGTATGGTTTTACACGACAAGAAGAAGGGACAGAATCTTTTTTGCTGAGAGAGGAGATTTTTCGGACAAGCTTTTCTAAATCCTTGACCTCCAAATCTACCGACAACCGATCTGCGTCCTCGTCGCCAGCATACTTCCAGAGAGGATTTTTGCGAGCCTGAAGAGGCTGCACTCTGGCCCTAAGAAAATACGCTGTGATTTGGATACCTGACAATTCTTCGCCGCGAGTATTTTGCAACTCATGGATGCGAGTCATCAAGGCCTCTGTCGATGTTTTTTCTTCCTCGGTAGCCTCTGCATCCCAGGAGCGGCGGCGAAGGATTTTTTCGGCACCATCGAAAGGAGGGATGTTGTCTTCAGCGCATCCATGGTTCTCCTCTTGAATGTACAACCACTTCTTGCGCCACCCTTGAACTAAGTCAGGGAGTTTGACGTCGAAGTAATCGACAGTGGGGCGCACAGAAATAACAACGCCGCCTATATTATAGGCGATATTGGGAGAGCCATTGCGGCGACAAAAGAAAATGCGCTTCCATAGCGCCCAGTTAGGCTGGACGCCAAGGAAGGCCTCGCGAGGGTGATGAAAATGGAGATATGGAGGATTGAGTTGGGCGTGAGGTGGTGAAGTTGAAGACCATAAACAAAAAGCAATCCACGGAGGAAAGGATGAATGGGGGCGGAAAGACCGCGGATGAGATGGTCGACAAAACTTACACGGTACCCCATTGGAGGGGTTGGGTAACTTTCTTCACTAGGGAAGCACAGCGCTTTGGGCTTCTTGCTAATCCCTAGCTTCTTCAAGAGATTGATGTCCTGAGAGGAAATTTTGGACCTTTCCCACTCCGCGCTTCCCAGATCTGCGGCAGCCATTGATGATTCAGGCGTGCTGCGCTTGATCAACCGACGCGGTGGCATCAACAATGGCGCAGGAATGCAGCTTGAAGAGGATGGGCTTAGGAAGTTGTGGGATGCAGGAGAGGGTTTTGCGAAGAAGAGCAGGAGAGCGGCGCGAGCGGAAGTGCTCGAGGAAGAAGAAGGAGATCTTATATAGAGGTGCGACGAAGCGGCGGACCGTTGGATGGAAAAAATGTGTGACAGATGATAACCACGTGGACACAAGGGTAAAAAAGTATTTTAACACTGGAGAAGTTACGGTACGTGCGCCAGGAAAAGCGGAGGACGTGTGTCCCCCACCTACACGACGTGTCAAGATAATGGATAATTTGGGCCCGCAAGGCAGTGGGAGAAAACTTCTCGCCATTTTTGGATTCGCAATCGTGGCTATCGTCAGCAATAACGTCACCTTGTCAGAGAGAAAAATTCGACTCAACAGCGGCATAAAAAGGCGACATGAAAAAATATCGGAGAGCCTTTGATCAAATACAAGTTTTTGATCAAATGCTCGGGGGCTACTTTGGAAAAATCAAGAAAAGCAAAATAGAAATGGCATGAGCCTATGATCAAATACAAATATTTGTTCATATCCTCGGGGGCTACTCCCATCGGGAGCGCTGTTCGCGCACCCGAGAAATTATAAAACTTCGGGAGAGAAAGAAAATATAGCGGCATAAGGCGTGGAGCCTACAACCAAGCACAAGTCCTTGGCTGTAGCCTCGGGGGCTACTCCCATCGGGAACGCTGTTCGCGTGCCCGATGAAATTATAAAAAAAAAGAAGAGAGAAAGAGAAAGAAAGAATGCAAAGAAGAAAGATAGAAGGGCCAAAGAGTATATTTCGAGTTATAAATAACTCTGCATATACTCCCATCGGGAGAAAAATATAAGTCATCTTTGACTCAATAAAATGTGCCATTCCAAAAGCCGAATAAGCACTCGACAATATATTCTCAGAACGCCAAAGTTGCGATCAATTTCTGAATGCCGCAGAACTTTGCGAAGGTAAGACCCCGGATCCGTTCGTGAGGCGTGGCGCCGTCTCTCGACGTCGGTTTGCTACTTTTATCCGTATCAACGAGATACGAAGAAAAATCCTAACGGACGTGTTAGGTACCCGATAAATATAACTCGGGACTCGACAGAATGGTAAGACCTTAAGCGGCACTCGTCGAAGTTTATACCAAGTATCCCGAGATCATGTCCAGGGACGTGATTTTGAAGTAGGTTTTTGCGGATTGCCACTAGAGCAGTTAACTAGTACCTGATCCGTCAGATGAACTAGCCCCAACTACCATTATCCCTGCACAATATAGAAACTTATGTGAAGAAATATAGAAAGGTTTTGAATTCTCGAGTAAAAATAAACAGTGGAGATTTTCCCTGACTCTACGATTCAAGAAAAATCTCGGGGGCTACTGACATAGGCATCCCCAATGGGCCTGCCGATGATGGTACCCGGGGTTTACTGAAGGCCCACTACCCGAAGAATAAGAAGGTTCGGAAGCCCAAGATATTGTTAAGGAAAGCTAGAGTTGTAATAGGAAGCATTATTTGTAATCTTGCGGGAGGAGTTAGAAACCTACCCGGACTTGTAACTTGTACAATACGAAACCCTCGGCTCCGCCTCCTATATAAGGGGGAGTCGAGGGACGCAGAAAGGATCGAATTATTGTTTTGACAAACCCTAGTTTTCATATTCGTCGAGTACTTTTCGGCTGAAACTTTCGAGATCTACTTGCCCTCTACATCCAACTAAACCCTAGTCTACAATCCGTAGGCATTGACAAGTTAATACCTTGTCAACAGGGCCAAGGTGGATTAAAGTTTTTTGAGTACTAACCCCTCTAATGAAGTTTATGAGAAGTTTGGTGTGAAGGAAGTTTTCAAGGGTCAAGAGAGGAGGATGATATATGATCAAGAAGAGTGAAAAGTCTAAGCTTGGGGATGCCTCCGTGGTTTATCCCTGCATATTTCAAGAAGACTCAAGCGTCTAAGCTTGGGGATGCCCAAGGCATCCCCTTCTTCATCAACTTATCAGGTTTCTTCTATTGAAACTATATTTTTATTCGGTCACATCATATGTGCTTTACTTGGAGCGTCTCGTGTGTTTTTATTTTTGTTTTTGTTTGAATAAGATCGGATCCTAGCAATCCTTGTTTGGGAGAGAGACACGCTCCGCTTTTTCATATGAACACTTGTTCTTCGTTTTACTTTTAATGTTCAATGATAAAAGTTGGAAGCTACATCACTTATGGTTATTTGGTTGGAAACAGAAAATGCTTCATATTGTCTTGAATAATTCGATACTTGGCAATTGTTTTTAGCTCTCAAGTAGATCATGTTTAAGCTCTTGCATCATGTAGTTTAAACCTATTAGTGGAGAAATACTGTAGAGCTTGTTGAAATTGGTTTGCATGATTGGTCTCTCTAAGGTCTAGATATTTTCTGGTAAAAGTGTTTGAGCAACAAGGAAGACAGTGTAGAGTTTTATAATGCTTGCAATATGTTCTTATGTAAGTTTTGTCTGTACCGGTTCATACTTGTGTTTGCTTCAAACAACCTTGCTAGCCAAAGCCTTGTACCGAGAGGAAATGCTTCTCGTGCATCCAAAACCTTGAGCCAAAACCTATGCCATTTGTGTCCACCATATCTACCTACTATGTGGTATTTTCTGCCATTCCAAGTAAATACTTCATGTGCTACCTTTAAACAATTCAAAAGCTAGTATCTCTTATTTGTGTCAATGTTTTATAGCTCATGAGGAAGTATGTGGTGTTTTATCTTTCGATCTTGTCATTTACTTTTGACAGACTTTCACAATGGACTAGTGGCTTCAGCCGCTTATCCAATAATTTTGCAAAAAGAGCTGGCAATGGGGTTCCCAGCCCCAATTAATTAACTTGCATTAATAATTCTCTTCACATGTTTTGCTCTGATTCATCAGTAAGCAACTTAATTTTGCAAATAGACACTCCTTCATGGTATGTGATTGTTGGAAGGCACCCGAGGATTCGGTTAGCCATGGCTTGAGAAAGCAAAGGTTGGGAGGAGTGTCATCTAAAAAATAAAAAATAAAAACTAAACTAAAATACATGTGTAAACAAAAGAGAAGAGGGACGATCTACCTTGCTGGTAGAGATAACGTCCTTCATGGGAGCCGCTCTTGAAAGTCTGGTTGATAAGGTAGTTAGAGTGCCCACTATCATTCGTTGACAACAACAAACACCTCTCAAAATTTTACTTTTATGCTCTCTATATGATTTCAAAACTTAAAAAGCTCTAACACATGATTTTATCCCTGCTTCCCTCTGCGAAGGGCCTATCTTTTACTTTATGTTGAGTCAGGTTTACCTACTTCCTTCCATCTTAGAAGCAAACACTTGTGTTAACTGTGCATTGATTCTTACATACTTGCATATTTGCATTCATCATATTACTTTGTGTTGACAATTATCCATGAGATATACATGTTGAAAGTTGAAAGCAATTGCTGAAACTTAATTCTTCCTCTGTGTTGCTTCAATGCCTTTACTTTGAATTTATTGCTTATGAGTTAACTCTTATGCAAGACTTTTGATGCTTGTCTTGAAAGTATTATTCATGAAAAGTTTTGCTATATGTTATCTATTTGTTAGCAACTATAGATCATTGCCTTGAGTCACTGAATTCATCTCATATGCTTTATAATAGTATGATCAAGATTATGTAAGTAGCATGTCACTACAGAAATTACTCTTTTTATCGTTTACCTACTCGAGGACGAGCAGGAACTAAGCTTGGGGATGCTGATACGTCTCCAACGTACCTATAATTTCTGATGTTCCATGCTTGTTTTATGACAATACTTACATGTTTTGCTTGCACTTTATAATGTTTTTATGCATTTTCCGGAACTAACCTATTAACAAGATGCCGAAGTGCCGGTTCTCGTTTTCTCGCTGTTTTTGGTTCCAGAAAGGCTGTTCGGGCAATATTCTCGGAATTCGACGAAACGAAGACCAAACATCATAATTCACCGAGACGGACCAGGACACCTGTGGTGACCCGGCATACCACTGCATGGTGTAGTATGCAAGTCTGATATAACACCAATGAAACACCGTTCCACTAGTATTATATCGCTCAGAGTGGTACAACAGAAACATATGCGGGTCCAAGGCATGTCTATAGAATTACAACATTGACTCTGTTACATAAGATCATCACAGCCTCCTACTTTACAATGAGGTAAAACCGCAAATAACTCCGAAGAACGACTCGTAGACTAGTCTTATCACGAACTCTATTTGTAGAGTATTTAACTAGCTACGAGAGGCTATGAATAGATTCTAGCTAAATAGGAGCTAAGTTTAGGAAGCTAGTTCCTTTCTATTGCTAATCTAGGTTTCTCCTTGTTGGATGTGGTATCTGCCTCCTCCGACGAGTTCCTGTCCCTTGAAGTAGTTGTTGACTCCTCGGTCTTCGTGTTGCACTCGTAGATCCTCCTTCGGTGCCTCCATATCTAAGCAGGGGATTTAAGAGTGGGATGAGTACGAGCGTACTCAACAAGTTCATTATAGGAAAGAGGTGTTTAATGCACTAGCTACGACATTAGACCGTAAAGTCTAATACCAATGCAGGTTTTCATAATCATTTCTTCAAGAGGTTGCTTTTATTCGGAAGAACTATGTCCGTCAGCCTTCACCGGTTTACTAGAACTTCATGGAGCTCCTTTCCGGCCGCGTTCGCAGTTCCATATCCCGGAACGGGGAGTGACAGGTCACGGTTCTTTACACTCGCAGAGGTGTGTTGCTTTACCCATAAGAGATCTTAACCTTGGTGCCAACCGGGTGATCTTCCCGTCCACACTTCCTATGGTGTGAGGCCCGGTATAAGGTCTAGCCAATCATGTTCCTCCGCTACCTCGAACACCCACCCTTTGTTGCATGCGCCGACCCTGGGTCCACGTCGGTCCCATTATTCCTGTAGATTTCAAGGTGGACCCCGACCACGACAACAGTGCTGGGCTCTACCATACACTCCTACGCCGGTGGCTGCAACCCATCCTAGACCGCAATACCGTGGGGACTTAGGACTCCCCAGCCTCACCATCTTGCTCCTTCGGGCGACAAGTGTACTACGGACTATGCCGTGGGGACTTAGGACTCCCCGGCCTCACCAGCTTGCCCCCTTGGATTACAAGTGTACTACGGTAAAGCGCATCCGTTGATGAACGAGAGGTGGAAACACTTTTGACTACTCCGTCCCACTCCGGATCTTATGGTTAACACGGGTATTACGGCACAAGAATCACTCGCGACATTTGTTGTTTAATCCTAGATGGATATAAACCCGTGCAATGGAACCTCCACCATATCAACACAATCCATGGTTCCATTGCCCACCACATAGTCATATTCATAGTTATGAAAGTAGTGGTTTTGATTTTTATGCAATAGTGATAACCATAATACTTTGCAAGTAATTTGATAGAAATACACAAATGACATGAGCAAGTGATGAACTTGCCTTTCTTGACCGCAAGATTATGCAGGCAAGGTCTTCGGTACGCAATAACTCCAAATTCTGAAATAGCATCATCGTCCGGTAAGGACGATGTTTAAAAGATTGGCAAAGATGCAATAATGCATAAGAATGAGATGCAATCGCTCTAAGCGTGTCCTGACCCCGATGATTTAGGATTAGTGAGTGGTAATGATTGGTGTAGGGTGTGTTGCACTTTTAGAATGATTCACAACCAAGGTTCTCATTCAGGGTTGTGTAGTTTTAGCATAATAAGCATGTGGTAAAATGTATAGTAACAATCATACACACCAAGGAATTGTAGTTGTATAATAAGTGAACAGCAGTTGTCAATTTTAAGTCCTATAGTGCATGGTTGATGATTTCTTATTATATAAATCAAAAGAATAACTTTTGAAGAACATGTTCTTTAATAAAGAACAAGTATGATAATTAGATTGGTGGGGTTCTATGGTTGACTATGGTTTCATCTAGCTTCTGAAGTTAGTATTAGATGGATCACAACAGAGTTGGATTCATCAATAGTAGGTGGAGTTATGCCTAGGCATCCTAAGCAATTAATTACACATGGGTGCTATCAAGATTGGTTTATTTTGCTAGTGATAGCTGGCTAGGGTTTATAGGTCCTTATAAGCGGTGGTTGATGATGATTCCTTATTTTCTTCAAAAGAATTACTTTCGAAGAACATACTTCTTAGGTAATAAGAAGTATATCAATTTGGGTTGAGGTGGTCTAGGTTTTACTGTTGGTTTTATTAAGTAAAGAATAATTGGTTCTTAAATAGGATGGTTGATAAATATCCAATACTAGTAGGGTTTAGTGGAATATGGTTAGGTAATGCTCAGGGCTTGGCATAGTTGCTCCTGAGATTCATCACATTGGTGTGATGCTAAGTAGGAATGATTAAGGTTGGTGTTTTAGTAATAGGATCTAGGGTTTACATTTGGTTGACCCTACTTGATTAACTAGGTGGGATAGGTATGCATACTCGGAATACTGAATTATGGATAATAGGGCTCCTACATTTTATGTGAACATGGTAAGTATTTATTTGCTAATTATGGTTCTATGGATCAAAAGGAAAATATCATGATCACTTGTCCTAACCTAGGGTTTAGGTTAGAAACAAATTAGGGTTCATATGAATAAATGGAGCTAGGTTGCCTAATGGTATTAGGGTTTTAGGGTCCCACATGAAATTATGGGTTCCTGGGTCTATTACTTATGAAACTAGGGTTTTCTAAATACCCTAAAGTTCTTGAATTAATAACTTCACTTTAAGGTTGAAGTTATTAATAACTTTGAAATAAAATTAATATTGGATTTGGCAATTTATTATTTTTAAATAATTAATAATTAAGATAATTATTAATTAGGGTTTAAATCCTTCTGATAATAATTTAATAAGTTAATAGTAAAGGAAAATTAATTTTAATGTTTTCCTTATTTACTTTCTGGTTTTTTATTTGTTTTATACCTTCTTCCTAATTATTGTATTTTAACTGAATTTAGAATTAAAATTAAAGGCTTTAAATAACAAGTATTAAACAATTAAATTTTTATTAAAAATAAAAATTTCATATTATATTTTTATTGAATAGAATTTACTTTTATAAGAATTTTGATGTCTTATTTTTATTTTTCTGAGTTAATATGATTTTTCTATAATTATTTGAAGTTGCAGTAATTTCCTGGATTTAAATTCAAACGGTTAATACTACAGTTACTCCGACTAAGTTACCCATGTAGTCACTGACCAGTGGGCCAACATCCACGTCACCTGCCACGCATGCTTGACTGGGTCAAAATTGCCCACGTGGCAATTGAGCACGGTGACCGGCGTACTGTGGCGATGATCGCCGGAGTTTGGCTACTCCCGAACGCGCACCATTATGCCTATTCGACTCAGCGCGTCACGGTGAGCATTATGGTGGCGGCGCCGCTCCGAATAGGTCATCGGAGCAAGATCGACGGCGAGGCCGAGCGGCGGCGCTCGCAGATTACCGGCGCAGGCATGAGTTAGAGCGTAATCGAGCGAGCTAGGAGGCGCTTGAGCATCAGAGACTCACCCTGAGCACGATGAGCATGGCGGCGAGACCAGGAGTGGTCGAGTTCGCCGGAATCGGCACCTCCGGCCGTCGGATATGCTGAGCTCGATTGGCGATGTGCAGGAGGATTTGGCTCAATTCCTGGCGTGGGTTGAACAAGAAGAGGGTGCTGGTGACGATGGTGACCACGCCAAGGCTCGGGAAGGCTTCCTTCGCCGGCGATAATGGTGAAGTGGTGCGGCAGGGTTTCGGTTTGGGGACGAAATTTGAGCAGAGAGGGGAGGAACTCGGTTCAGTGTTCGTTGCTGGGCTTTATACGGCGCTGGAGTGCGTGCCTCGTCACACCGTCGAGGAAGGAGGAGGCGCCAGCGCGAGGGAGAAGCGACGCACGGCTTCGCGGTGGCCTCCAGCTCTCGGAGAGGATGAGGACGCCGCGATGTTTTTGTCCGAAGGGTTACCCTGGGCCAAGCTGGGCTGTGCTGGGCTGGTGCCTGGTGGGCTGCGGGGCAGGCTGCTGCTGGGCTGCTTGGATCTGCCAGGTAAGCCCTCCTCTTCTTCTTATTTTCTTTCCTGTTTTTATTTCCTGTTTTCCTTTTCTATTTTAAGTCAAATTATTTTATACCCTGCAGGTAATTTATACTTTGAACAATTTATTACTAAATAAAGGGCCATTGTATTTCTGAGTTATTCTGGAATATCCATTTGACATAAGTGAGCTTTATTGTAAATTTTAATTAAGCATGATTTTATGCACTATTTTACTTTCTCTCATCTTGTGTATCAACTTTATTTTGAATGATTATGGTTGATGCTTTCAACCCAAAGTATTTCAGAGATTGTTCTTAGGGCTTGGTTTCTATTTGAGTAATTGGTCACTTGCATATGATTTTATGTGAGCACTTATTTATTAGGGTTTTATCATTTCTAGTATAACCATATTTCAGAGTTGGTACTAGGATCATATTTAATAACACCTAGAATTACTTAGAGTAGGTATTACTCTCATTATGGGTTAGTCTTAATTAATAATAGGTGGTTGATTACCACACATGGGTTTCAATTTGTGATTTTAAGCACTAGATGTTTCTGAGGTTTAATTAGTGAAGCATAGAATTTAGCTAATGGCAATTCTAGGGTTCTAATTATATTCACCTAATGGTACTTGGTTTGGATCTCAATTATGACTCAGGTTTTATTTGTGATTACCCAAGTGATGCACAAACTAGGTTTGAGTTATATTTCTTGGTTATAAGGTTGAAATGACACCATATTGCATGTGCTAGGGTTAATCTCCCCTAACCATGATAAGATGGTTGTTTGCTTAATATTTCATGAGCTTCCCTAATTACTAAGGATTTGAGAATTGGTTTTATCTTCTACCAATTTATCTTCTATTTTATTTTTATCCCCAATTTATCATTAAAGTAACTATATTGGTATTACTTATTTTTATAGTTAACTTTGGTCAAATGGATTGTTGGTTTCTCACCATATAAAGTATGGAGTTTTACTCTAAGGTTTTCTTAGGTTGTTTAGTTTCTGAAGTATGGATATGGTAGGATTCTTCTTATGATCACCAAGTGATTCACAAGTTAAGGTTAGGATATAAATCTAGAGTTTCTTAATAGTGATCTCCCTATAATTTAATGTGGAAATGGGATCTCCTTATACTAGTAGGGTTTAACTTATCCTCACATATCTCCAAAGCATGATTATATATGATCATCTTGTTCTTAATGTCTTTACTTCAAATTCTTAGGGTTTATGATCATTACACAATTTATAATGATCAAGGTTGGACTTCCTAAGGTATCTCTCCTTGAATGAGTTTCTCACTCTCAAGATCAAGTGTTGTCTTGATCAACTAAATATATACTTTCTTATAATTTCTTGGGTGGACATGGCTATGGTTATCTCACTAGATTATATCCCAGGAGAATGCCTGAGATATTCTGCTAGGGTTCTACTCAAATACTGATGATATGGTCATCTGGTTATAAGAATAGTTCTCTCTCATTTGGGGAGGACTTTAATACTAACCTGAGGTTAGGCTCCATAGAGATTGATGTGTTCATCAAAATCTATGTTTAACATAATTGGTTTCTCTCTCTAGGAATTGTTTTAATTAACATCCTAGGGTTTCTCTTAAAGATGATGATTTAAATGCATGGATGTATATCCAAGGTTTAGCTCAAGGTTGTCATTGCTTCTCTAATAAATATTATAGAACTCTCACCTCTCTAGGTTTGATGTATAATAATATAGAATAGAAAAGGATATATATTTTGAGAGTTGATCTCCTTGTCTTGTTTCCAAGATTAAGGTAGAATGAATATCATAGGTTTTATGATAAGTGCATGGATTAGTTTAAGACATGGAGTAGATAATTGAAGAATAGTTTCTCCAATTATTGTTACTTGATTTCCAATTAAATGGATGTTCATATGTTATGGCAAGGTTTACCATATTATGATCTGTTTTGAGATCAAGCAATTGTTCATTGAGTAAGGTGTTGTTGTGTTGATTATTAGTTCCATTTGATCTAACCCCTTAGATCAAATCCTCTTTTCCTGAAACAAGGTTTTAACAAAGTCACATTGAGGTTTGTAGCGCTTGACTTGATGAGCTACTTCAATTCCACCAAGGTCAAGTGAAACTTCAGTTACTGTGATTGTTTTACTTTAAAGCGCGAAAATTCCCCGGATTTTCTATGCATGAATGCAATGCACACATCTGTTTCCTCTATTTTTGTAACCCCAATACCTGGGATATTACAACACCGAAGGAGACCCGGAGGGGAGGCCCAGGGGCCCCACACCATAGGGCCGCGCGGGCAGGCCCCTGGCCGCGCCGGCCTATGGGGAGGGTGCCCTGGTGTCCCTCCTGCGCCGCCTCTTCGCCTATAAGACCCCTTTCGACCTAAAAACGCGAGACGGATTGACGAAACTCCAGAAAGACTCCAGGGGCGCCGCCACCATCGCGAAACTCCAATTCGGGGGACGAAGTCTCGTTCCGGCACCCTGCCGGGACGGGGAAGTGCCCCGGAAGCCATCTCCATCAACGCCACCGCCTCCATCATGCTCCGTGAGTAGTTCCCCCATGGACTACGGGTTCTAGCTGTAGCTAGTTGGTATCATCTCTCCCATGTACTTCAATACAATGATCTCATGAGCTGCCTTACATGATTGAGATTCATCCGATGTAATCGGTGTTGTGTTTGTTGGGATCCGATGGATTGTTACGTTATGATTAGTCTATCTATAAAGTTTGTGAAGTTATTGTTGCTGCAATCTTGTTATGCTTAATGCTTGTCACTAGGGCCCGAGTGGCATGATCTTAGATTTAAGCTCTATACTTATTGCTTAGATTGTATCTACAAGTTGTATGCACATGTCTATGTCCGGAACCAAAGGCCCCAAAGTGACAGAAATTGGGACAAGCTTGGAGGGGAAGGCTTAGATATGAGGATCACATGTTTTCACGGAGTGTTAATGCTTTGCTCCGGTGCTCTATTAAAAGGAGTACCTTAATTTCCGATAGATTCCCTTGAGGCCCGGCTGCCACCGGCTGGTAGGACAAAAGATGTTGTACAAGTTTCTCATTGCGAGCACGTATGACTATATATGGGAAACATGCCTACATGATTAATGATCTTGATGTTCTGTCTTAATGCTATTTCAATCCTATCAATTGCCCAACTGTAATTTGTTCACCCAACACTTGTTATTGGAGAGTACCACTAGTGTAGATAGCTGGGAACCCCGGTCCATCTTTCATCATCATATACTTGTTCCACATGTCATTGGAAGTAGTATCAACTATTTTCTGGTGCCACTGCTCTCATATTACTGCTACTGGCCGTCGTGTTACTCGTTACTACTCGCTCTCATATTACTCGCTGCTTTCACATCACCCTCGTTACTAGTGCTTTTCCAGGTGCAGCTGAATTGACAACTCAGTTGTTAAGGCTTATAAGTATTCTTTACCTCCCCTTGTGTCGAATCAATAAATTTGGGTTTTACTTCCCTCGAAGACTGTTGCGATCCCCTATACTTGTGGGTTATCACACGTGACGATGTACGTGTGAATTTTTCGTTTCATTTTTTTGAAATTCAAAATATGTGTAAGATGAATTTCAAAATAGAGGGAGCATATGCTCCCATGTTCCAAAACACCACGCCCCATGCTACTTACATAATCTTGATCATACTATTGTAAAGCATATGAGATAAATGAAGTGATTCAAAGCAATGGTAAAGACAATGATTAAACAACTGAATCATATAGCAAAGACTTTTCATGAATAGTACTTTCAAGACAAGCATCAATAAGTCTTGCATAAGAGTTAACTCATAAAGCAATAGATTCAAAGTAAAAGGCATTGAAGCAACACAAAGGATGATTAAGGTTCAGCAATTGCTTTCAACTTGTAACATGTATATCTCATGGATAGTTGTCAACACAAAGCAATATAACAAGTGCAATAGGTAAACATGTAAGAATCAATGCACACAGTTGACACAAGTGTTTGCTTCTAAGATAGAAAGAAGTAGGCAAACTGACTCAACATAAAGTAGAAGAATGGCCCTTCGCAGAGGGAAGCATGGATTACTATTTTTGTGCTAGAGCTTTTATGTTGAAAACATAGAAGCAATTTTGTCAACGGTAGTAATAAATCATATACGTTATGTATAAGATATCCTATAAGTTGCAAGCCTCATGCATAAAATACTAATAGTGCCCGCACCTTGTCCTAATTAGCTTGGATTTACATGGATTATCATTGCATAGCATATGTTTCAACCAAGTGTCACAAAGGGGTACCTCTATGCCGCCTGTACAAAGGTCTAAGGAGAAAGTTCGCATTGGATTTCTCGCTTGATTATTCTCAACTTAGACATTCTTCTACTTTATTGTTGAGTCAGTTTACCTACTTCTTTCTATCTTAGAAGCAAAAACTTGTGTAAACTGTGTGCATTGATTCTTACATGTTTACCTATTGCACTTGTTATATTACTTTGTGTTGACAATTATCCATGAGATATACATGTTGAAGTTGAAAGCAACCGCTGAAACTTATATCTTCCTTTGTGTTGTTTCAAAGCTTTCTACTAAGAACTTATTGCTTATGAGTTAACTGTTATGCAAGTCTTATTGATGCTTGTCTTGAAAGTATTACTCATGAAAAGTCTTTGCTATATGATTCAGTTGTTTACTCATTATCTTCATCATTGCTTCGAATCACTCCATTCATCTCATGTGCTTTACAATAGTATTGATCAAAATTATGATAGTATGTCACTTCAGAAATTATCTTTGTTATCGTTTACCTACTCGAGGGCGAGTAGGAACTAAGCTTGGGGATGCTTGATACGTCTCAAACGTATCTATAATTTCTTATGTTCCATGCTACTTTTATGATGATACTCACATGTTTTATACACATTATATGTCATATTTATGCATTTTCCGGCACTAACCTATTGACGAGATGCCGAAGAGCCGGTTGCTGTTTTCTGCTGTTTTTGGTTTCAGAAATCCTACAAAGGAAATATTCTCGGAATTGGACGAAATCAACGCCCAGGGGCTTATTTTTCCACAAAGCTTCCAGAAGACCGAGGGAGATACGAAGTGGGGCCGCGAGGCGACGCCACACTAGGGTGGCGCGGCCAGGCTTGGGCCCGCGTGGCCCTAGCGTGTGGGTCCCTCGTGACGTCCCCTGACCTGCCCTTCCGCCTACTTAAAGTCTTCGTCGCGAAACCCTCTGTACTGAGAGCCACGATACGGAAAACCTTCCAGAGACGCAGCCGCCGCCAATCCCATCTCGGGGGATTCAGGAGATCGCCTCCAGCACCCTGCCGGAGAGGGGAATCATCTCCCGGAGGGCTCTTCATCGCCATGATCGCCTCCGGATCGATGTGTGAGTAGTTCACCCCTGGACTATGGGTCCATAGCAGTAGCTAGATGGTCGTCTTCTCCTCATTGTGCTATCATGTTAGATCTTGTGAGCTGCCTATCATGATCAAGATCATCTATTTGTAATGCTACATGTTGTGTTTGTTGGGATCCGATGAATATTGAATACTATGTCAAGTTGATTATCAATCTATCATATATGTTGTTTATGTTCTTGCATGCTCTCCGTTGCTAGTAGAGGCTCTGGCCAAGTTGATACTTGTAACTCCAAGAGAGAGTATTTATGCTCGATAGTGGGTTCATGCCTCCATTGAATCTGGGACAGTGACAGAAAGTTCTAAGGTTGTGGACGTGCTGTTGCCACTAGGGATAAAACATCGATGCTTTATCTAAGGATATTTGTGTTGATTACATTACGCACCATACTTAATGCAATTGTCTGTTGCTTGCAACTTAATACCGGAAGGGGTTCGGATGATAACCTGAAAGTGGACTTTTTAGGCATAGATGCATGCCGGATAGCGGTCTATGTACTTTGTCGTAATGCCCTGATTAAATCTCATAGTACTCATCATGATATATGTATGTGCATTGTTATGCCTTCTTTATTTGTCAATTGCCCAACTGTAATTTGTTCACCCAACATGCTATTTATCTTATGGGAGAACACCACTAGTGAACTGTGGACCCCGGTCCATTCTTTACATCTGAAATACAATCTACTGCAATTGTTCTTTACTGTTCTTCGCAAACAAATATCATCTTCCACACTATACATCTAATCCTTTGTTTACAGCAAGCCGGTGAGATTGACAACCTCACTGTTACGTTGGGGCAAAGTACTTTGATTGTGTTGTGCAGGGTTCCACGTTGGCGCCGGAATCCCCGGTGTTGCGCCGCACTACACTTCGCCGCCATCAACCTTCAACGTGCTTCTTGGCTCCTACTGGTTCGATAAACCTTGGTTTCTTACTGAGGGAAACTTGCTTCTATACGCATCATACCTTCCACTTGGGGTTCCCAACGGACGTGTGCTTTACGCGTATCAGTCTCTCTCCGGTGTTCTGGAAGCTTCGTGGAAAAATAAGATACTGGGCTTTGATTTCATCCAATTCCGAGAATATTTCCTTACTAGGATTTCTGAAACCAAAAATAGCAGAAAACAGGAACTGGCACTTCGGCATCTTGTCAATAGGTTAGTTCCGGAAAACGCATCAAAACGATATAAAGTGTGAACAAAACATGTAGGTATTGTCATAAAACTAGCATGGAACATAAGAAATTATAGATACGTTGGAGACGTATCACCCCCCGATGCTGCCAGATTAGCGAACTGGAGACGATGGACGAGGATGCAGACGCCGGCTTGGACCGCCATCAGAAAGGCAAGAAGCCACACCAGCCTCACTGTCGTAGAAGAGGAGTGCCGGCCACCACTGGCCTCACCACTGCAGCGGCCAGCAAGAGCAGCCGCGCCCACGCAAGAGCTCGGGAGAGAAGACACCCTTGCAGGCCAACCACCACTGCAGCCGCGCCCACGCAGCACGCCGAAGACAAGGCTCCTCGCGCCGCCAACACGACCCGAAGCCGCGGCCCGCCTAGGCCCAGATTGAGCCCGTCCACCATGCACAACCACGTGCAGCTGCCTCTACCACTGCCGCCTCCATGTGCGAGAGGACGCCCCTGACACAGCTCGCTGGCCGCCGCCGCGCCAGGCCCCGCCGACCTCCGCCGAGATGCACCGCCGCCATGGAGAAGCGCCGCCCCGCACGGCCCACCACGCGCCGGGTAAGGGAAGGCCCGCCGACGCCGGCACCGCGCGGGCTTTGCCCGACGGCGCACGCTGGCGGCGGCAGGGGAGGGAGGGGAGAAGGGGAGCGGGAGGTTGAGGGCTAGGGTTTTCTCCCCTTAGGCCGCCGCGGGGGACGACCAGGGGAGGGAGCAGGTTGTGCGAGATATCTTCCATGGTGATGGATTTTGGTGGAGTTAGGCGGCGGTTGTATATGCAGACTATGTGACATTTATTGCAGGTATTGGGAAGGTCGAGTTTAGGCATTGCCCAAGCAAAGCTAATAATGTTGTTCATATATTTCTTGCTTTTGTTTTGATTAAAAAAAGAGTGTCAATGAGACCCCTAGGTTTACTTTGAGAAAATGTGTGCACAATGTAAAAAAAGTTCTATCAAAGGTCTAGCTACATGCATCATTCGTGCCGCCAGTACACCTTTTCACATTACAAGTTCTACATCTACAACCGTATTTGTACTTCCTACGTCCTCAAATGAATGCACTTCTAAATTTTATTCTTAGTTAAACCTTTTCAAATTTAACTAACGTTATAGAGAATAGTAACATGGAGGTGGCGTTTTGGCTCATAGGAGCAAATGCTCCTATTATACAAAATAATTAGAAAACAATTTTAAAAATGTCAAAAAATTCTGACATAATTTTTTTGTTGTACATCGTGACATTCTATGTTAGTGCACAAGTTTTCATGGAGAAACAACATTTTATGTGGCGTGTACAAAAAAGATAAAAAAAAATGTCCTGTACGTAGTCGTGTTATAGCATCAAAATTTGTCTTTTTTACTGGAGCCACAAATTTTTATAGTTTTTTTTTTAAACTTGTGTACGAACATAAAATGTGTAGATATACATGAAAAATTTTAGTTTAGAATTTTTTGACACTTCGAAATGTAGATTCACACAATGGGAGCAAATGCTCCTATGAGCCAAAGTGAATATCCCATAGTAACATATACAACATAAAATCAATATATTCCAAACTACATTTCGAAACAGATTTAATGATATTAATTTAGTATCATAAATGTTGCAAGTTTTTCTATAAAATTGGTTAAAACTTAAAAGGTTTGACTAAGAACAAGAACTAGAAGTACACTTATTTAAAGACGGAAGGAGTAATATTTAGATCAGCAAACCAAAAACAGGAAATTGCAACATAAATTAAACATTATCAAACGTCCAAAACACTGCCCTCCCTTAAGCAGGGCCCAAACGCGATCGTTGCTTATGGAGTAGATCCACTGGGTAGTCTTCGACATAGCAGCGCCCAACCTCTTGATCTGCTAAAAAAAACTCCCGGGTCATCTTTTTCACAAGCTCAGTTCCTTGTTGCTACACTCCGCTGACCTTTGGTTTATGTAAATCACACCAATACGTTATCAGGTGACAAATCATGAAGTAGTATCACGTGGATCTTGAGGTAAAACATTGTCAAAGCAGGCTTTGTTTCTGGATTTCCGAACAGCCCCAAAATGGCAAAAATGCAGATTTTCACTGAATACTTGTCTACCCAACCACCCAGCTCAGCCATTTTAGTAGGTTGAACACTTGAATATGCATATTGAAAGGACACCGAAAACTACTCCAAATAAATCTAGTGGAAGGACAAGAAAATAACAAACGGTCTAGGCTCTCATCAGAAGCACCGAACATTATGTGTCCAACTCGTAGCAAACGCTCAGAAAAATCTTGCAACATCTTGCGTGTGTTTTTCGCAAACAAAATCATACGCGTTTGTAAAAAAAAAACTAACATTTGTAACATTGAAAAAATAAAGAAACACTTAATTGTACTATCATCAATGGCGGCCCTACACTCGCGAATTCAGCACCCTCGGCCATGGTCCTGACTTGACAAAGGCAAGTCGGTGCTTGATCTGGCAATCTTGGGCCCGTTCCCACTGCTCCATCGTCTTCCTGGTAGTCGCCGTAGTCGGTCAAAGGAATTGAATGACGTGGCAGGCATAGGCTCGGAGAGGTCCGCCTTTGAGTAGGATAAGTGTCAAACGACGACGTGGGGCGAAAAACCATAAGCATAGGGAAGCTAGTGATCAAATCAAAGGAAAGACCAGTTTAAAAAATTAAAAGCAGATGTCAGTGTATTAGCTTTGGGGTACCACGGCCCACCTGCTCCTGGGCCCTAGCGATGGCCCATGTACAACGACAAGGGGAAGTTCCCTCACGAGGCCCTTACGCCTCACGAGGAGATCAACACTTAGCAGTTTCTACGAAAAAGGAAACCCCTCGCGAGGAGCTGGCAAGAAGCGCTCCCAATGGTCGTTGTCGTGCCAGGAGATAAGGCACACAAAGGGGTGACGATGCTATGCTAACAAAAGCAGTGACAAGCGCGACAGCTGGCACAACGACGACACCAATGTCCTTGAAGATAAGAAGACGTCTGACCCCCCCCTCCTGCATAAAGTGATCCATTGTTGCTTTATGCAAAGGGCGCCATGGACGGTTTAAGTGCAACAGAGAAGGACGCCAACGGAAGCCAAGCCCACCCCCATGGACTGGCTGGACAACTATCCCTCTCCTTCGGCGTGGTTGTGGCAACCCCTCTCCCACGTTTTCTTGGGGAGGAGAACCAGCGCCTCTATAAAAGGGAGGGCAACTGCTCCGTAGAGGAGACTTTTTTCCGATCCTTTTGGCCATTCTAGATATGGGCCATAGCTTCTTCAAGCTAACGCCTTGTAAAACCCGCTTGTTCCTCGCGAGCCTTCACGATGCTATCTAGAGAAGGCATGAGTAGGGGTGCTACCTCCTCATGAGGTCCTCAAACCTTTGTAAGATCGTTGTGTCCCTTTTTGTCGTGATCGCTCACTCGTTCATTGTGGCGGCGTCGTCGCCAAGGTCTCCGTGAGCTTGGAAGCCATGTTCGCCCCCCAGAGTTCGACACCTCTTTGGATTTCTCGCGAGTACCAATTTTCCTTGGGACACTAACCTCCGACAGCAGAGCATATCTAACTAGTACTAGTAGCAATAGTAAGTGACAAAAGACCACCACAACTAAAGCAGTCCGGTTAGATAACTATCAATTTTGCTCTAGTAGACATATAAATATCACTTTTGGGGCATGTGTGTGACATATAACGCTGATTTGACGCTTAACCTATTTTTTGGCAGTTCGAGCCCACCTATCAGGTCTATGTGGCAATGGTAAATAGAGGAGAGGCTGGAAATGTTACAAAAATACCTTTATAACTTATATCCTCTAATTTTACCCTAACCAATCCCCACCACCACTCCCTCTTCCTCCCCATCCACTGCAACCGCCCGCGGGACCACCACTGGATCCTCTCTGCATACCTCTCACCACTGAAAAAGGTTTCTTATTTATCTTTTATTCTACTACCTTTGTTTATAAAAAAATGTCACAAATTTGTCTAAATTTAGATGTATCTAGACACTTTTTAGCATATAAAGACAAATCTTGGATGTTCTTTGTATGGAGGGAGGGAGTAGTAGCAAACTAGGCCATGCAATCGGTTTCATGACTCTAATCATTTTCCTTGTATTAGAGCATCTCCACCGGGGAGCCCCAAATCATCGCCGACAACAGTTTGGGGAGTCTAGAGAGAGAAATTGCTCACACAGACGGCCCCAATAAAAATCCACGTCACGAGCGCAATAGAATAGCCGGCGAGCCCCAACTGATTCATATGCGAAAGGAAGCTATCGAGGGCACCAACAACACAAGCAGCAAAACTCCACCTAGGAAGATTCCCGCCGGCCCACGCATCAGCCTCTCTCCCCCACCTACCACTCTCTCTCTTCTTTTTAATTCCTCACCTACACTCTCTCTCCTCTACCATGCTATTGGGTTGATCGGTGTGGAAAGTCTAAACTTTTTAGCGGGTGTTTGCTGCCGACGGTCCCAATACGTAGCCGGCATATGTGCCGTCGGCTAGTATTTAGGGGTCACCGGTGGAGATGCTCTTAGTGGTGAGAGTAAAACAAATGTTGTGTAAGCTGTATAGACACGGAAAAAAGTTAGAAGCCCAATCCCAAACGTTGCGAATTTCTTTGGCGGGAAAATGATGACGTCACAGGCACAACCAATGGGAAACAGCTGTTCAAACGTTGAGCTACTCCTCGGGTTCTGCACCAAGTCTGCGGCAGTACAGCCGTTCCTAATACGGAAATTGGTTCATTGACTAAACGAACGATTGACCGCTATCACTGATGTGTGGGCAACCACAGGCTGCATTTCTCCTGCACCGAGTCCACACTAGAACCCTCTGCTCTCCGGCTATGCCACCGACCGAATCCACTCCAAAGAAATTCCCCAATACAGTCTCAGTCTGCACACCCAGCGCCAGGAAAAAAGCAATGGCTTTCCGCCGCCGTCTCCTAGGTCTCTCCGCTACCGCCGCCGGCAGCCTCCGCCGGTCCCTCGCCACCGCCGCCTCGCATCCCCCGTGGACTATGATGAACATCTTGGGGGAGGTCGTGGGAGCGCCGCGCGTGGACGTGCGCCTCGCCGAGCCACCGCAGGCTTCCGAACTATGCTTCCCGGAGCACCTCATCAAGACCAGAGGCATCCCCGACCCCGCCAGCGGCGTCCTGCAAAAGCTCATCGGCGGCATCACCGCCGTGAGCGGCGACGGCCTCCTCCTCCTCTCCTACCTGGACCTGCGCTTCACGGCTCCCATCGGCGGCGAGCAGGAACAGGTACCCACGAGCCTCTACCCCGCCCACGTCCCCAGCGTCACACGCTTCGTCTGCAACCCCGTCACCCGCGAGCTATCCCGCCTCCCGGACTCCATCTGCAACCCTAAGGGCGACCTCCACTGCGACTACCAAATCGGCCTCGTCACCCAAGCCGATCGCGGGCACGGGCCACCTCACAGATTCGCCGTCGCCGCGCTGCAGGGGAACATGATGATCCGTTTCCTCTCGGAAACAGGGGAGTGGGAAATCGTGGAGGTCTCGCCGTGCCGACTCCCACTTGCGCGGCGGATGCAGCTACACCGGGGGCACAGGCAGTCGGCGGTCGTCTGTGGTGGGTCGACTTGACCTGGGGCGCGATCTCCGCCGACCCGTTCAGCGACCGCCCGGAGCTCTCCTTCGTCCAGCTGCCGAGGCGCAGCGTGCTGCCGGCGGGCGCGCAGGACGAAGATCTTGCCAGCTACCGGCGCGTGGGTGTCAGCGGAGGGCGGCTGCGGTACGTCGAGGTCTCTCAGGAGGAACCGTTTCTCATCAGCTCATTTGTTCTCGACGAGGGGTGCGGCGACTGGACGCTGGAGCACCGGGTGGTGCTCAACAAGATCTGGGGGCCAAGCATGTCGATACCCTTGCAGATGAAGGGGACGACAAGGATTGTGCTTATGGATCCTCTTAATGCCAATGTGGTGTACCTCATGCTCATGTCGCAAATCGTCATCGTGGACATGGAGAGGGAGGAGGTAATTCAGAGTTGTCCATATGGCGGCGACTCCTCCTGTATACCATGTGTTCTTCCACCGTGGCTTGGACAGAGCCGGATTCCTTCTGCAGGTACTTTCTCCCTCTGTCTAATTCTTAAATTACATAGTACTTCTCAGTTTTACTTTCAATTTTAGATGTGCAATGCTGCCAATACATGAGATACCTTGTAGACCATCTTCGACGATTGTCCAACAGACCTAATATTTTGTCTGCACATAACCAAATCACTCAAACTGACTGATACGTGTTATTGATAACTTTTTTTGATCTAAAAAGATAGCTTTTTTATACCATCTGTTCGGTAACAATTGCTAAGGACAGTAGAAGTTTATTGGACAAAAGAGCTTTGGTCTGGAGGTTGCCAAAAGAAATATAACTTTTGAGAAACGGCAATGCATCGATCTAATTGGTGAGGTGTATGAGAAATGGTGATGCATTGATCTAATTGCAGTTCTATTCTTATTCTCTTGGGTTTAAAATGGTGCAAGTACTTTGGGGTTGGGACCTCAAAATCTCAATCCTAAACCTTTCTTTGATTAGAAACTTTCATCCTCTGGTCATTTCTACATGCTGTCTATGTTATCAAGAGTTCTTCATAAAACATATCATTGGTAGTGTCAGTGATTTAGCTTTTGAACATAATTGCTTTCATGGTAAATTTTAGCTTGAGTGCTTGAATAATCTTATCCTAGTCAGTGCTGGTGTGGATTCTCAGTTATGAAGTTCAAGTTGTACAAACTTTCTGGGAGCTGCTCTGTAAAATTCTATCATGACTTTTAATCTCTAGTCTCTTGAATATGTGGGGATTTCCAAAGGAGAAAGCTGATAAACCTTGGCCAACTGATTTGACGGTTTGACGTAAACAACTTAATTACTGACTATCTTCTGCCCCCAAAGTAGCATCCTTCTCCTTCGGCGCCTTGTTGCAAGCTACAGCCTTCCGTCTAAGACCTGATTATAGTTATCTGCTGTTTGTGAGTTTGTAATTTGCATGGCATGTTCTACATGTTTTTTCCATCTCTCTGTAATTTGTCCATCTTTCTGGCTTGTGGGTACAGTCAGATCAATCGTTGATAACCTGCTCTTAGTCTCAGCCTGTTTGTTAGTTCAATTTCTTGTATGAGATGCATGTAAATGTATACTGTTATCAATTCTATTGGTTAGCGTTGTTGCTTCTGTTTTAATTCTTGTGTGTTGATTTTTTTTCCTTTTTAAGGCAAGAAGGACGTTGAGAAAAACAAGACTTTGGCAGACGTTCTGGTTCGTTCAGACGGTCACTACAAGAGATGAAGGTGCTGATTTACCAGTTAATGAATCTCTTGTTACTTTCCTTCAGCTGATGCTTCATTACTGATAGTTAGTTTTTTCGATAAATGGAATATATTAATATCACGAAATGTTAACTATGTTACTGATAGTTAGTTGTATCACATCCATTCACATGTTTAGGATGCTTTGTTCTTCTTACTCAATTGGTGCAGTTTATGGATTGGAAAAACAATGAAAGACAATACTGCTATCCTTCATGCCGGCCTTTTGTTAATTGAGTTATATTTGGTGTTTTACTGAAACTAGTAGTATTTGCTGGCACTGGGATTAGTAACATATTCACTTCCTATAATGTTTAGGTGTGCTATCTGAACTTGTTATTCCCAGCCATATTATTGTGTCAGCAACTTGTCATGCTACCAAAAAATATCAGTTCGTGTGTCAACATGGACATTTCATCCAGGGTCTATCAGTGTTTCTGAAGTTAGCAGACATGATGGATGCAGTCATGTTCATCATGTATTCATGGTGACTAACTGACTACTGTATAAATGCCTGAAGGACATGCCGCTTCTCTCCTTGTCATCAGGATGACAAGGATATGTCACTTCTCCCCTTGTCATCAGGATGACCATTGTTTTTCATTTCCCTAAAATAAGCCTGAAATGAAAGCTTGGGAACTATTAACAACTGATCATTGTGTAATTTTCTGCTGCAACCAAGAGTCGGAGATTTTTTTTTACCAAACTTTTTATATTTCAGTTTTGGAAATGCACATAGATGGACTATGTTAGCGCTTATTGCGTAGTCAAGTTTTTCTTATGGGGAAGTAAAGCTGGGACATACTCCCCATTCACGAAAGCAGAACCACATTGGGCTTAGAAGTTATCTGAACATCAGTAACTTGCTTTTGCTATTTTTCCGTATCCTGCATTCTTTTCACATGTTTGTTCGAATCAACCAGTCTCCCTATAAATTCCACCTTAACCGTATGTAAAGAAAAAGATGTTGTGCCTGTGTCTCATGTTCCTAACTTTTATTCTCAGGTTTTCTTAAAACTAACAGATGCCAATTGGGAAGCTGATGGTGGCAGCTTACTGATGCTGGGAAAAATCTGGAGAATCTCGATCAACTCACTGTATGCCTATCTCGTTTCAGGGGAATCTGGGAGTATTGTGAGACTTTCGGTTCACAATATAATGTTCGAGTATTTGCTTTCAACAGTAGCAAGGCAATTCATTTGTATGTTTCCGCGTGTTTACTCTAATGTGAAATCTCATTTTAGGGCCTCGGCTTATGCGATAGGTGCTTGTTGACGATATGTTTCCAACGGATCCCCAAGCTATGTGTTGCCATTTGTGCCTCGGTGACTCTGAATTACTATATCAAAATGACCATCTTTACCAGCATATATTCATGTCTTGCACTGTGCTGTATTTTAACCGTATTCAGTTCTTCTTTTGTCATTATAACTACCTTGCTGTTATAATTGACATGTTGTGACAACTGGTGGAGTCTTTTTCTGAGGTTATGATAATACTGAAGTTCTTTAGATGATAACTACTTGAGTTAGCGTGAAGCATAGGAGGATGACGAAATAAGTGATGCCATCTCCTTTTTATTTTTAACGGAAGCTCCAATGAGTCCACTTCACTAAGGGCATTGCCCTGTATCTTAAGTCCACTTCACTAAGGGCATTGCCCTGGATCTTCGAAATCGCCTAGGGTGCTGAGCTTTACATCCACATAGACTGATAGACATGTTTAATTATCTTATGGGAGGTCTTATTTAAGCATCTCTGTGTAATACTCTTATGAGCTTTACATCCACATAGGACATGCTTAATTATCTCATGGGAGGTCTTATTTAAGAATCTCTGCATAATACTCTTATGAGCTTTACATCCACATAGACATGTTTAATTATCTTATGGGAGGTCTTATTTGAGCATCTCTGGGTAATACTCTTATGGGCAATGTTCTTTAGGTGTCTAATTTCCTTACCATCCAGTACTAACGAGATGGATCGACGATTGTTGCATTGTATTCCCTCTCATCCATGATAAATTTGAAATAAAACCACAACACTTATCATGGATTGGAGGGAGTAAGTTGGATGTCTTGTGATAAAAGAAGAATTATTTTATGTGCCTCAGATTTTCCTATGTCTAAATCAATGTCATAAGCTATCTAATGTGCGAGGAAATCAAATTAGCTCAGACAGCTAGCTCCATTGATTTGGACATACTGAAAATATCAGTCGAAACCTAGGCAGCTGCCTATAGCAAACACATCATCTTCTATATTGTTTGCTTATTCTTCCACACAATCACCATGAAACCTACTCTATCTGCTATTCTGCTCCCATTTCCGTTAGCGGCATTATCTCCACGCGGTTTCAACACGCTAACTTATACCTCAGCTAGGTCCATCATCTAGGTTCTTCCACCTCAGCTTTCTATCAAAAAAAAACTTATTACCTCAGCTAGGTCCTTCATCAGCTCTACCGCCATCACCAACACCTCCTTGTAGTTAACCTTTTGAATTTGTCAAAACATAGTTTGTGACAAATCGAGTTTTATGTTTTTATTGAAGTTCCATTTCTTCACAAGGAATATCAAGTAACAAGTCTTTACTTAATGAGATCAAGTTTCAAAATACCTATTCCGCCTCTTTGCGGTCTTATATTTTGAGTGGGAGCTAAGTGAGTTTTTGTTGGTCTTATATGTGACTGACATATTTGAGTTGGATCTTAAACAACATTCTTACATGTAGATGACATATTGTGAATGTTGTAGATGGCATTAATGATTATTTAAATTAGTAAATATTCTATGGATGAAGTTGAACATTAAAACATTAAAAGTCTATGAAGATAGATCGATATGTTTAATAAACATTAAGTCGAAATACTTTCCTAGAGTAGATTCTGAAAAAAGTTCAGAATATAACAAACCAATAAGAAGTTCTTACTTGTACAACTAGCTGGATCACTGAGTTGATCTCGGTGCTACGACATTTATGGTTAAATGAAAGAAAAGAGATGTGCTACATCCCTTATGCACCGTCATAAGGTTCTATCATTGAACTGTATTAACGTGACCCAAGTTCTTAGCCACAAGAACAATTTTCAAAGTGATTTCGGAGTAAGTCAGTGAATAAGAGTTAAGTATATTTTTCAGTGTCTAGTGTGAACTGAGAATACATTTCTGGTATGTAAAGGATAGTAAACTCGACCGCAAATGTTACGCTAGCGAAAGTTGTGATACTAACCTAGAAGATTGGAGATCTCATGCCGATAAAAGATTTAAGTTCAAAGAGGCATGGCTAGACATCGAAGTTGCATGCAATGCACTATCGATTAAATCTAAATTTACAGTTTGGATGAGAAAATTTGACTTTTTAGCTGAGTGTGTTTTCTAGTGTACATGACTATATGAAGTTCAGTTGACCGAACAAATGTCACTGTCAACACAAGAGAACAAAGTGTCACTCTACTGCCAGACATATACAACATTATCATGCCATGATAGGACAATGCCAAATTAGACCAGCATTATCATGCCATGATAGGATACTGTCAAATTAGGCAACATTAGCGGTTTGCAAAGAACATATGGATCTGAATGATATGGGCTGCTAACGGAACATTTTTCACGAGCGATCATGATCAATAACACCTATGTGATATTGTATTATGATTAATAACAAATGCAACTAGATTATTTGTATTCTAGTGCAAGTGGGAGACTGTTGGAGATATGCCCCAGAGACAAATAATAAAAAATGATTATTATCATATATCATTAGTTTATAATAAGTTTTATGTCATACATAACTTCAAGGGGTTCGTAGCAGAAAAGAAAAAAATTCTAACTAGCCGTATTCCGATTGCTCATATATATCTAAGAGTAATGCCGTAACAGAGATGGTTTTGGCGATGTAACCTCGTAGATCGAAAGCGGTTAACGTTCCGCTGGAACGTGGTTGATGTAGTCATACTCGTTGCCGACCTCATGGTCGTGTTCAATCACCTCGTACGACGTCGAGTGCCGCAAGTGCCACACCTCGTAGGTTTCGCACACGTACGGTATTGGCGACGACTCTCAAACCTCTTGATCTAGCTGAGATTGCGGCAGTAGATCTTCTCGATCAGAATCCCAGCAGCGCTCCCGCGTACTAGGTGGAGTTGACTCCGTCCGTGCGCATCCCAGGGAGCCGCACTCGGGAGATAAATTAGGAGAGAAAAGCACTCTCGGGAGAGGGGGCCTTGAGAGATTTCCATGTGTCCTTTTTCCTCCACATGCCCCACTCGATATAGGAGGAAGGGGAGGGGGGAGGGGTGTGGCTTGGAAATGTGGGACTAAAGGAGAGGGGGTGGTGCGGACGGCTAGCCTTGGCCCAAGCTCCCCCATTCCTTGGCCCGACCAGCCTCCCCCCTTGGTCCCTAGGGTGGCCGACCACCCCCTTAAGAGGTCCCCTTTTGGGAGGGGCCCAATTAAGGCGGAAAGCCTTATTTAATTAAATAAATCAATATGTCTAATATTAATTCACTTAATTACATAATACATATTATTTAACTGCCAATTATTCGAGACACCTCCCGCACCACTCCGAACATCTTTCGGATTCTCCCGGAACCCTTTCTTGTTCTCTCTCTCTATTTCTCCAGTGATTCCAATTTCCAAAACGTCTCTAAGCATCGCCAATCCTTAAGCATGTTACCCTACGGTTCGGGAATGCTCGAACATGACCAAGACACCTCTCCGTTCAATGATCAATAGCGGGACCGGGATGCCCATAATGACCCATGTGAATTCCACGAAGATATGATCGTTGTTTGAACCAATACGTTGAGTCTTATTCCCTTTGTTACTTCGATACCAGCACTCGTTTGAGATATAGTAGTCGGTATCACTATACCTAGTTCGACGTCGTTACCGAAAAGGCTATTCAACTCATCTCTGTGTGATTTCATCCTCATGACTGATGTCTACGGGTGCTTCTATTCTTGTAGACAGTGTTGGGCCTCCAAGAGCAGAGGTTTGTAGAACAGCAGCAAGTTTCCCTTAAGTGAATCACCCAAGGTTTATCGAACTCAGGGAGGAAGAGGTCAAAGATATCCCTCTCATGCAACCCAGCAACCACAAAGCAAGAAGTCTCTTGTGTCCCCAACACACCTAATAGGTGCACTAGTTCGGCGAAGAGATAGTGAAATACAGGTGGTATGAATAAATATAAGCAGTAGTAACGGTGCCAGAAAAGTGCTTGCTGGCGTGCAGTTGATGGTAATAATATTGCAGGAAGTAAAGATGCAGTAAAACAGTAAACAAGCAGCGGTAGCAGTATTTAGGAACAAGGCCTAGGGATCATACTTTCACTAGTGGACACTCTCAACTTTGATCACATAACAGAATAAATAAATAGATGTTAGACTCTACACTCTCTTGTTGGATGATGAACACCACTAACTGTGTAGGATTACACGAACCCTCAATGCCGGAGTTAACAAGCTCCACAATATTTCATATTTAAATAACCTTAGAGTGCATGACAGATCAACACAACTAAACCAAGTACTAACATAGCATGCACACTGTCACCTTCACACTACGAAAGGAGGAATAGATCACATCAATACCATCATAGCAATAGTTAACTTCATAATCTACAAGAGATCACAATCATAGCCTACGCCAAGTACTACACGATGCACACACCGTCACCATTACACCGTGCAGGAGGAATAAACTACTTTAATAACATCACTAGAGTAGCACACGAGATAAATTTTGATACAAAACACATTGCAATCATAAAGAGATATAAATAAGCACTTCACTATGCCATTCATAACAGTGAATAAGTATTCCGTGAAATATAGCCTAAGAGACCCACACGGTGCACACACTCGTCACCTTTACACACGTGGGACAAGGAGTCTCCGGAGATCACATAAGTAAAACCCACTTGACTAGCATAATGACATCTAGATTACAAGCGTCATCATATGAATCTCAATCATGTAAGGCAGCTCATGAGATTATTGTATTGAAGCACATAGGAGAGAGATTAACCACATAGCTACCGGTACAGCCCCGAGCCTCGATGGAGAACTACTTCCTCCTCATGGGAGACAGCAGCGTTGATGAAGATGGCGGTGGTGTCAATGGAGGAGCCTTCCGGGGCACTTCCCCGTCCCGGCGGCGTGCCGGAACAGAGACTCCTGTCCCCCAGATCTTGGCTTCGCGATGGCGGCGGCTCTGGAAGGTTTCTCGTACTGTGGCTTTTTTTTCGTATCGTGTTTTAGGTCAGGGACCTTTTTATAGGCGAAGAGGCGGAGTCGGAGAGGCGACGAGGCGGTGACACACTAGGGGGGCGCCCCCCCCCCTAGGCCGCGCCGCCATGTCATCTGGGGGCCCAGTGGCACCCCTCTGGCGACTCTCGGGTGTTCTGGAAGCTTCGTGGAAAAATAGGATGCTGGGCCTTGATTTCGTCCGATTCCGAGAATATTTCCTTACTAGGATTTCTGGAACCAAAAACAGCATAAAACAGGAACTGGCCCTTCGACATCTCGTCAATAGGTTAGTTCCGGAAAACGCATAATAATGACATAAAGTATGCATAAAACATGTAGATATCATCAATAATGTGGCATGGAACATAAGAAATTATCGATACGTCGGAGACGTATCAGCATCCCCAAGCTTAGTTCCTGCTCGTCCCGAGCGAGTAAACGATAACAAAGATAATTTCTGGAGTGACATGCCATCGTAACCTTGATCATACTATTGTAAACATATGTAATGAATGCAGCGACCAAAACAATGGTAATGACATGAGTAAACAAATGAATCATAAAGCAAAGACTTTTCATGAATAGTACTTTCAAGACAAGCATCAATAAGTCTTGCATAAGAGTTAACTCATAAAGCAATAAATCAAAGTAAAGGTATTGAAGCAACATAATGGAAGATTAAGTTTCAGCGGTTGCTTTCAACTTGTAACATGTATATCTCAATGATAGTTTGTCAATGCAAAACAATATAACAAGTGCAATATGCAAGTATGTAGGAATCAATGCACAGTTCACACAAGTGTTTGCTTCTTGAGGTGGAGAGAGATAGGTGAACTGACTCAACATAAAAGGTAAAAGAATGGTCCTTCAAAGAGGAAAGCATCGATTGCTATATTTGTGCTAGAGCTTTTATTTTGAAAACAAGAAACAATTTTGTCAACGGTAGTAATAAAGCATATGTATCATGTAAATTATATCTTACAAGTTGCAAGCCTCATGCATAGTATACTAATAGTGCCCGCACCTTGTCCTAATTAGCTTGGACTACCGGGATCATCGCAATACACATGTTTTAACCAAGTGTCACAAAGGGGTACCTCCATGCCGCCTGTACAAAGGTCTAAGGAGAAAGCTCGCATTTTGGATTCTCGCTTTTGATTATTCTCAACTTAGACATCCATACCAGGACAACATGGACAACAGATAATGAACTCCTCTTTAATGCATAAGCATGTAGCAACAATTAGTGTTCTCATATGAGATTGAGGATATATGTCCAAAACTGAAACTTCCACCATGATTCATGGCTTTAGTTAGCGGCCCAATGTTCTTCTCTAACAATATGCATGCTCCAACCATTAAGGTGGTAGATCTCTCTTACTTCGAGACAAGACGGACATGCATAGCAACTCACATGATATTCAACAAAGAGTAGTTGATGGCGTCCCCGAGAGCATGGTTATCGCACAACAAGCAACTTAATAAGAGATAAAGTGCATAAGTACATATTCAATACCACAATAGTTTTTAAGCTATTTGTCCCATGAGCTATATATTGCAAAGGTGAATGATGGAAATTTTAAAGGTAGCACTCAAGCAATTTACTTTGGAATGGCGGAGAAATACCATGTAATAGGTAGGTATGGTGGACACAAATAGCATAGTGGTTGGCTCAAGGATTTTGGATGCATGAGAAGTATTCCCTCTCGATACAAGGTTTAGGCTAGCAAGGTTATTTGAAACAAACACAAGGATGAACCGGTGCAGCAAAACTCACATAAAAGACATATTGTAAACATTATAAGACTCTACACCGTCTTCCTTGTTGTTCAAACTCAATACTAGAAATTATCTAGACTTTAGAGAGACCAAATATGCAAACCAAATTTAGCAAGCTCTAGGTGTTTCTTCATTAATAGGTGCAAAGTATATGATGCAAGAGCTTAAACATGAGCACAACAATTGCCAAGTATCAAATTATTCAAGACATTCTACCAATTACTACATGTAGCATTTTTTGTTTCCAACCATATAACAATTAACGAAGCAGTTCAACCTTCGCCATGAACATTAAGAATAAAGCTAAGAACACATGTGTTCATATGAACCAGCGGAGCGTGTCTCTATCCCACACAAGCATTTATTCAAACAAAAACAAAAACAAAAACAAACAGACGCTCCAAGTAAAGTACATAAGATGTGACCGAATAAAAATATAGTTTCAGGGGAGGAACCTGATAATGTTGTCGATGAAGAAGGGGATGCCTTGGGCATCCCCAAGCTTAGACGCTTGAGTCTTCTTAAAATATGCAGGGATGAACCACGGGGCATCTCCAAGCTTAGAGCTTTCAATCTTCTTGATCATAGTATATCATCCTCCTCTCTTGACCCTTGAAAACTTCCTCCACACCAAACTCGAAACAACTCATTAGAGGGTTAGTGCACAATAAAAATTAACATGTTCAGAGGTGACACAATCATTCTTAACACTTCTGGACATTGCATAAAGCTACTGGACATTAATGGAACAAAGAAATTTATCCATCATAGCAAAAGAGGCAATGCGAAATAAAAGGCAGAATCTGTCAAAACAGAACAGTCCGTAAAGATGGATTTTATCGAGGCACCAGACTTGCTCAAATGAAAATGCCCAAATTGAATGAAAGTTGCGTACATATCTGAGGATCACGCACGTAAATTGGCATATTTTTCTGAGCTACCTACAGAGAGGCAGGTCGAAATTCGTGACAGCAAAGAAATATGTTTCTGCGCAGTAATCCAAATCTAGTATGAACCTTACTATCAAAGACTTTACTTGGCACAGCAATGCAATAAAATAAGATAAGGAGAGGTTGCTACAGTAGTAACAACTTCCAAGATTCGAATATAAAACAAAATTGCTGTAGTAAAATAAACACATGGGTTATCTCCCAAGAAGTTCTTTCTTTATAACTATTAAGATGGGCTCAGCAGTTTTAATGATGCACTCGCAAGAGATAGTATTTGAAGCAAAAGAGAGCATTAAGAGGCAAATTCAAGACACATTTAAGCCTAACATGCTTCCTATGAAAAGGAATCTTGTAAATAAACAAGTTCATGAGGAGCAAAGTAACAAGCATAGGAAGATAGAACAAGTGTAGCTTCAAAAATTTCAGCACATAGAGAGGCATTTTAGTAACATGAAAATTTCTACAACCATATTTTCCTCTCTCATAATAACTTTCAGTAGCATCATGAGCAAACTCAACAATATAACTATCACATAAAGCATTCTTATCATGAGTCTCATGCATAAAATTATTACTACTCCCAACATAAGCATAGTCAAGTTTATTAGTTGTAGTGGGAGCAAATTCAACAAAGTAGCTATCATTATTATTTGTCACACACATGCCCCAAAAGCGGTGTTTACGGTGTCAACCAAGCAAAAGTGCTAGCCATTTGACCATACTACCTTAAATGTGGTTGTTTATTTGTCTTTTATTTTACTACCTTTGTTTATAATTTTTTTCATAAATTTAGATGTATCTAGATACTTTTTAGTATATAGATGCATTTGAATTTAGACAAATCTTCGATGTTCTTTGCATCGAGGGAGGGAGTAGTATCAAACTAGGCCATGCAATCGGTCTCCTGATTCTGATCATTTTTCTTTTATTAGTGGTGAGAGAGAAAAAAATGGTGTGTAAGCTGTATAGACACGAAAAAAGAGTTAGAGGCCCAAGCCCAAACGTCGCGAATTTCTTTGGCGGGAAAATGACGACGTCCGAGGCACAAACAATGGGAAACAGCTGTTCAAATGTTGAGCCACTCCTCGGGTTCTGCAGGAAGTCTGCCGTAGTACAGCCGTTCCTAATACGGAAATTGGTTCATTGACTAAACGAACGATTGACCGCTATCACTGATGTGTGGGCAACCACAGGCTGCATTTCTCCTGCACCGAGTCCACACTAGAACCCTCTGCTCTCCGGCTATGCCACCGACCGAATCCACTCCAAAGAAATTCCCCAATACAGTCTCAGTCTGCACACCCAGCGCCAGGAAAAGCAATGGCTTTCCGCCGCCGTCTCCTAGGTCTCTCAGCTACCGCCGCCGCCGGCCTCCGCCGGTCCCTCGCCACCGCCACCTCGCATCCCCCGTGGGCTATGATGAGCGTCGAGGTGGAGGCCGTCGGAGCGCCGCGCGTGGACGTGCGCCTCGCCGAGCCACCGCAGGTTTCCGAACTATGCTTCCCGCAGCACCTCGTCAAGACCAGAGGCAGCCCCGACCCCGCCAGCGGCGTCCTGCAGAAGCTCGCCGGCGTCGTCCGCGCCGTGAGCGGCGACGGCCTCCTCCTCCTCTCCTACGTGGACCTGCGCCTCAGGGCTCCCAACGGCGCCGAGCAGGAACCCACCGGCTTCGACCCCGCCCACGTCCCCATCGTCACGCGCTTCGTCTGCAACCCCGTCACCCGCGAGCTATCCCGCCTCCCGGACTCCATCTGCAACCCTATGGGCGACCTCCGCTGCGACGGCTTCATGGGCCTCGTCACCGGAGCCAATCGCGGGCAGGGGCCGCCTGACAGGTTCGCCCTCGCCGTGCTGCAGGGGAACATGATGATCCGGTTCCTCTCTGAAACAGGGGAGTGGGAAATCGTGGAGGTCTCGCCGTGCCGACTCCCACTTGCGCGGCGGATGGACTTGTGCCCGGAGGCGCACGCAGTCGGCGGTCGTCTGTGGTGGGTCGACTTGACCTGGGGCGCAATCTCCGCCGACCCCTTCAGCGACCGCCCGGAGCTATCCTTCGTCCAGCTGCCGACGCGCAGCGTGCTGCCGGCAGGCGCGCAGGACGAAGATCTTGCCAGCTACCGGCGCGTGGGTGTCAGTGAAGGGAGGCTGCGGTACGTTGAGGTCTCTCAAGAGGAACCGTTTCTTATCAGCTCATTTGTTCTCGACGAGCAGTGCGGCGACTGGACGCTCGAGCACCGGGTGGTGCTTGTTAGAGATATATTTGGTATACGTACGGTTTAGGTAGTCTAGGATAGAGATAGATCTTGTGTCTTGTCTTGCACTCCAAGATGATCCCTGTACGCCTATATATACTCGCCCATGAGGCTCAATACTACATCCAACATATTACGCCAATCTCTCTCCCTCTCTATCCTTCAACATGGTATCAGAGCGGCGCCGATCCTAACCTAGCCGCCGCCCAAGCTTCCGCGCCGCGCCGCCCCCGGGGAGGTCGATCGCCATGATCTACTCCGGGGGCCGCGCAACCCGTATGAGGGTTCGTCCGCCGATCCGTTGATCCGCTGCCCTCGAGTCTTTTTTTTCCAATCTGTAGATTGGTTTTCTTTTTGCTCCGCCGGTCGCTCGACCGGCGTTTTATTTTTGGTTTTACCGATCATAGATCGGATTGAGTCGCCCATCGACGTCGTCCTCTTGCGCCTCTACTCCGACAACGGCATCGACCTGCACCGGCCATCAACCGCACGGCACAGCCGCACGCGCCGCACACGGGGCGCCCCTACGTGCATCGCAGCAGGCTGTCTCGCCCGCGCGGTCTCCATCGCCTGTCCGTCTTCGTCGCCATCGACCGGGACTTCATCGACAACGCCGCCATCGACTTCAATCTGCGGCACATCGTCCACGCCATGGCGCATACAACGCTGCCGTCGGTCTGATCAACCGACCGCGCGCACGTCTCCGCCAAGCACGTCCCCGAGCACGCGCCTACCACCGATCGAGCTACGGGCTGCCGCTGCGTCGCCCCTTCGGGCCGCAGCGCCGCCGCCTTTGGTCCATGCTACCGGCCTCCGACGCGCCTTCGAAGGCGTGTACGTTGCTGGTGGCCTCCCGCCGCTGCATCGACTCGCGCCCTGCAGCTACGCCGGCCCCTCGGGCCGAGACGTTGCCGCACGCAGTCTACTTCGCCGTCCCCCGCGCATCGACGTCCGAGGCCACCACAGCGCCACCCCTTCGGCGCGGGTCGCCTCCGTCTGCGCATGGTCTTCGTGACGCCGCTGGGTCTTCCTCGCCTACTTCGTGTACCGCCGCCGCGCCCCCACCCTAGGTCGCCGCTGGGCTCGTCAACCGCTCCAGGTCACGCTGAGCTCGCCGACCACCACAACGCCCGTCTAGGCGTCCAGCATGACCACCCCTGGTCACCACTGGGTTAGCCGTCTTCTACATCTTCGTACACTACAGCTTCGCCGCCAGCGTCCTCGCCTCTTCCCCGACTACGTCACCTGCTACTCTACTCCGACACCCGTCGTCGAGACTCGCCTCTTCCCCGACTACACCACCTGCTCCTCTTCTCCGACACCCGTCGTCGAGACCTCCTCTACTAGTCTACTCCGACATGGCGCGCACTTTGTAATGTTCCCTACCCTCGCATGCCCGGTACGGCAACACCGGAAGTGCCTTCGTCCCCGACACGTTCCCGAGTCTGGCAAACTCGCGTCGGACGTCTCGTCTTCATCGGCTTCGACAACGTCTTCTTCGGCATCGCCTCTACGACTGCCTCGACCGCGTCACCGACTTCTTCTATGTGTACTTGGTTCTGGCAAAACCGAAGTATGCCTTCGTCCCCGACGTGCGCCTGGTTCTGGCAAAACTAGGGCCGCACCTCGTCCTCGACGGCTCAGACTGCCTCGACTTCGGCATCGACCATCTCCACGACTGCCTCGACGCGTCTCCGTCACTCTCCTCGCGCACTATGCGCTTGCGGCTTCATGTGCGGCTACCTCGACACCGGCACCCGACGACGACATCGACCATGGCATCCCCTCGCGCGGCTACCCTGACCAAGGTTGCACCACCCAACGCTCTCGGCTCCCTCGACATCGGCACAAGGGCTACCACCTCGCCTGCGCCTCACCAGCTTCCTCTACAGTCCAAGCATCCGCGACGCAACTCCGTCCACGACGCTCCCGCTACGACTGCGGGGGAGTGTCAGCCTTCTGGGGTCCACTTCGGTTTATCTCCAGTCTGACCGTCCGCGACGCTACTGTTGTTCACGTCACTACCGCTACGACTGCGGGGGAGTGTTAGAGATATATTTGGTATACGTACGGTTTAGGTAGTCTAGGATAGAGATAGATCTTGTGTCTTGTCTTGCACTCCAAGATGATCCCTGTACGCCTATATATACTCGCCCATGAGGCTCAATACTACATCCAACATATTCCGCATATCTCTCTCCCTCTCTATCCTTCAACAGTGCTCAACAAGATCTGGGGGCCAAGCATGTGGATACCCTTGCAGATGAAGGGGACGACAAGCATTGTGCTTTTGGATCCTCTTAATGCCAATGTCGTCTATCTCATGCTAAGTTCGCAAATTGTCATCGTGGACTTGGAGAGGGAGGAGGTAATTGAGAGTTGTGCATATAGCAGCGACTCCTTCTGTATACCATGTGTTCTTCCACCGTGGCTTGGACAGAGCCGGATTCCTTCTGCAGGTACTGACTCGCTATGTCTAATTCTTAGATTATTACATAGTACTTCTCAGTTTTAGTTTCAATTTTAGATGTGCAATGCTGCCAATACATGAGATACCTTGTAGATCATCTTCGACGATTGTCCAACAGACCTAATATTTTGTCTGCACATAACCAAATCACTCAAACTGACTAATACATGTTATTGATAACTTTTTTATACCATCTGCTCGGTAACAATTGCTAAGGACAGTAGAAGTTTATTGGACAAAAAGATCTTTGGTCTGGAGGTTGCCAAAAGAAATATAACTTTTGAGAAATGGCAATGCATTGATCTAATTGGTGAGGTGTATGAGAAATGGGGATGCATTGATCTAATTGCAGCTCTATTCTTATTCTCTTGGGTTTAAAATGGTGCAAGTACTTGGGGTTGGGACCTCAAAATCTCACTCCTTAACCTTTCATTGATTAGAAACTTTCATCCTCTGGTCATTTCTACATTCTGCCTATGTTATCAAGAGTTCTTCATAAAACATATCATTGGTAGTGTCATGATTTAGCTTTTGAACATAATTGCTTTCATGGTAAATTTTAGCTTGAATGCTTGAATAATCTTATCCTGGTCAGTGCTGGTGTGGATTCTCAGTTACGAAGTTGTACAAATTTTCTGGGAGCTGCTTTGTAAAATTGTTCTATGACTTTTAGTATCACGTCTCTTGAATATGTGGGGATTTCCAAAGGAGAAAGCTGATAGACCTTGGCCAACTGATTTGACGGTTTGACGTAAACAACTTAATTACTGACTATCTTCTGCCCCAAAGTAGCATGCTTCTCCTTTGGCCCGTTGTTGCAACCTACAACTTTCATCTAAGACCTGATTACAGTGCTGTTTGTGAGTTTGTAATTTGCATGCCATGTTCTACTTTTTTTTCCATCTCTCTGTAATTTTGTCCATTCATAACCTGCTCTTAGTGTCAGCCTTTTTGTTAGCTCAATTTCTTGTATGCGATGGATGTAAATGCATACTGTTATCAATTCTATTGGTTAGTGTTGTTGCTTCTGTTTTAATTCTTGTGTGTTGATTTTACCTTTTTAAGGCAAGAAGGACGTTGAGAAAAACAAGACTTTGGCAGACGTTCTGGTTCGTTCAGACGGTCACTACAAGAGATGAAGGTGCTGATTCACCTGTTAATGAATTTCTTGTTGTTTTCCTTCAACTGATGCTTCATTACTGATAGTTTGTTTTTTCGATAAAAGGAATATATTAATATCGTGAATATATTAACTATATTAATGATAGTTAGTTGTATCACATCCATTCACATGTTTAGGATGCTGCGTTCTTCTTACTCAATTGATGCAGTTTATGGATTGGAAAAACAATGAAAGACAATACTGCTGTCCTTCATACCGGCTTGTCATTAGTTGAGTTATATTTGGTGTTTTACTGAAACTAGTAGTATTTGCCGAAACTGGGATTAGTAACATATTCACTTCCTACAATGTTTAGGCGTGCTACCTGAGCTTGCTATTCCCAGCCATATTCTTATGGAAGCAACTTGTCATGCTACCAAAAAATATCAATTCGTGTGTCAACATGGACATTCCATCCAGGTCTATCAGTGTTTCTGAAGTTAACAGACACGATGGATGCAGTCATGTTGATCATGTATTCATGGTGACTACTGTATAAGAGCTTGAAGGATATGTCGCTTGTCTCCTTTTCATCAGGATGACAAGGATATGTCACTTCTCCCCTTGTCATCAGGATGACCATTGTCTTTCATTTACCTGAAATATGCCTGAGATGGAAGCTTGGGAATTATTAACAACTGATCATTGTGTAATTTTCTGCTGCAACCAAGAGTTGGAGTTTTTTTCTTTCTTTTTACCAAACTTACATTTATATTTCAGTTTTGGAAATGCACATAGATGGACTATGTTAGCGCTTATTGCATAGTCAAGTTTTTCTTATGGGGAAGTGGGACATACTCCCCATTCACGAAAGCAGAACCTCATTGGGCTTAGAAAACACAATATATCCAAAAGAAGTTATCTGAACATCAGTAACTTGGTTTTGCTATTTTTCTGTATCCCGCATTCTGTTCACATGTTTGTTTGAATCAAATAATCAACCACCATATTAATTAGTCTCCCTACAAATTCCACCTTAACCGTATGTAAAGAAAAAGATGTTGTGCCTGTGTCTCTAATGTTCCTAACTTTTATTCTCAGGTTTTCTTGAACCTAACAGATGTCAATTGGGAAGCTGAGATGGTGGTAGCTTACTGATGCTGGGGAAAATCTGGAGAATCTCGATCAACTCACTGTATGTCTGTATCTCGTTTCAGGGGAATCTGGGAGTATCGTGAGACTTTCGGTTCACAGGCAATTCATTCGTATGCTTCTGTATGTTCACTCTAATGCGAAATCTCATTTTGGGGCCTTGGCATATGCCATAGGTGCTTAATTGACGATATGTTTCCAATGGATTCCTAAGCTATGTGTTGTTGCCATTTGTGCCTCGATGACTCTGAATTCCTGTATCAAAATGAGCATCTTTACCAGCATATGATGTATTCAGTTCTTGTGTCATTATAACTACCTTGCTGTTATAATTGACATTGTGATAACTGGTGGAGTCTTTTTCTGAGGTTATGATAATACTGAAGTTCTTCAGATGATAACTACTGGAGTTGGCGTTAAGCACGGGAGGATGATGAAATAAGCGATGCCATCTGCTTTATATTTTTTTAACTGAAGCTTGAATGAGTCCACTGTGAGAGTTGGAGGAAACGATCCTTACCCTTGGGGGGATCGGTTACATGTTAATATAGGATGGAAAAGCCCCATCAGTGGCATTTACAAGGAAAGAAATTAACCGGTGGTAATCTATACCATAACGGTCAAAATCAACAAAAAAGGAAATTACAACGGTATTGTCTCAATTACAACGGTAATGTCTAACACCCCCCCTTAATCTAAACCTTGGAAGAACTGGAGAGGTTGAGATTATGCTTGAATCCGCAAAATTCTTTGATCGGTAGGGCCTTAGTGAAACCATCTGCAATTTGATCTTTGGTAGAGATATGTCGAATAGCAAGAAGTTTCTTGGCTACTCGTTCGCGAACAAAATGAAAGTCAATTTCAATGTGTTTTGTGCGAGCATGAAAAACCGGGTTTGCGGATAGGTAGGTAGCACCAAGATTGTCACACCAGAGACATGGTTTTTCTTTAAGTGGGATGCGAAGTTCCTTGAGTAGAGCTTCAACCCAGATGAGTTCAGCAGTAGCATTGGCAAGAGCTTTGTACTCGGCTTCTGTGCTGGACCGAGACACAGTGGCTTGTTTGCGAGCACTCCATGAGATAAGGTTAGGACCGAAGAAGATGGCGAAGCCTCCAGTGGAGCGTCGGTCATCAAGGCAACCGGCCCAGTCTGCATCTGAAAAAGCACTAAGGAGAGTAGAGTGAGATCTTTGAAAAGTTAGCCCAACATTAACCGTACCTTGCACATATCTCAAAATACGTTTGGCGGCCGTCCAGTGTGCTGTGGTGGGAGCATGAAGATATTGACATATTTTGTTGACGGAGAAACAGATGTCAGGACGTGTCAGGGTGAGGTATTGAAGACCTCCCACAATGCTCCGATATTTGGTGCTATCTTCGGGACCGAGAGGGGTGCCGTCCACTAAGGATAATTTTTCTGAACTTGATAGCGGGGTAGGACAAGTTGTGCAATGAGACATGCCCACTCGACTAATTAAATCATTTGCATACTTCTCTTGTGTTAAGAGGAGACCATTTGGTATCTTCTTGACTTCGATACCCAAGAAATAATGCAAGGCACCAAGGTCCTTGAGGGCAAAAGCAGCTCCCAAATCATGAAGAAGAGCCGTAATAGCTTTATCTGAAGAGCTAGTCACAATAATGTCATCAACATAAATTAACATAAATATGGTGATACCTGACTTGTGATATATGAAGAGAGATGTGTCGGCCTTGGAGGGAGTGAAGCCAAGATCAAGGAGTTTGGTGCTTAATTTTGAATACCATGCCCGAGGAGCTTGTTTAAGACCATAGAGAGCTTTATCTAACTTGCAGAGATGATGCGGAGCATGAGGATTTTCAAAACCAGGTGGTTGTTTCATGTAGACTTCCTCTTCCAGAACGCCATGTAAGAACGCGTTCTTGACATCGAGTTGTCGAAGACTCCAACCACGAGAAACAGAGAGAGATAACACAAGTCTGATAGTGGCTGCTTTTACAACTGGGCTGAAGGTATCTTCATAATCAATACCATAGCGTTGCTTGAAACCTTTTGCAACGAGTCTTGCCTTGTACCTGTCAATAGTGCCATCAGAATTTTTTTTAATACGATAAACCCACTTACAGTCAATGATGTTCTTGTCGGAGCGAGGGGGAACAAGATGCCATGTCTTGTTCTGAATGAGAGCATCATATTCTTGTTGCATAGCCTCTTTCCATTTGTCATCACCCAATGCTTCGGTTATTTTGCTTGGCTCACCTGTAGAAGTCAACATGCCATAGCGTATAGTACCGTCAGTGTAAATTTTCGGGTTTCGGATACCTTTTTGGAGACGTGTACGCCCTTCGGGAGCATGTGGTGCTGCAGGTGGCACTGGAGTGGATGCAAGGTGTGTGGGCGCAGAAGATCCGGAGGGTGCAGAATCTGCTGCAGGATCTGGTGCAGACGGATCCGGCGCAGGAGATCCTGTGGCCTGATCTGTGGCCGGAGCTGAAGTGATGGAGGTTGCAGAAGATCCGGAGGAGCCGGAGTCAGCTGTCCCCGCAGCAGAGGATGTTGATGACGTGGCGTCGCGGGATTGGCGCGGCGACGTATTCCCGGCAGGGAACAGTTGGCGCGGCGCGGGGCGCGAGGCAGACGGGGACGTGGGCGCAGACGCGGTGCGCCGCGGTTGGCGCGGAGGTTGGACCTGGCCCGGGACCAGCTGGTGGGGCCTAGGGCTGGGCGCGGACGACGCGGATTTTTCTGGCAGGGCGGGAGAATCAGCTCCGGGGCGCGTGCCGCTTCTGTTGTTTTCACCTGAGCACATATTTGGGCTTTGTGACGTGATTTCTTCACTGTTTTCAGTGATTTCTTCGGCATCAGACTGGTGTGTTGTTGCTGCAGTATCTCCACTATTCTCCGGTACCTGAGTATGGTTAGTGGCAGGTACAAATTGCATGTAGTCATGATTAGTCATACCCTCAATATTGTGTGGTGTGGGTGATGTAGGTGGGGAAGCTAGAATGATTTCTTGGCTAAGACGAGAACCGGCATTTGGGTTTAGGGATGCGAAGGGAAAGACATTTTCATCAAAAACGACATCCCGAGAAATATAAACTCTCCCGGTTTGAACATCGAGACATTTAACCCCTTTGTGCAAGGGACTGTATCCAATAAAAACACATTGTTTAGATCGGAAGGAGAGTTTGCGTTTGTTATAGGGACGGAGATTGGGCCAACAGGCACATCCAAAAATGCGAAGAGAGTCATACTTTGGTTTAAAATGAAGGAGTTTCTCCGTTGGTGTTTCAAACTTCAGAGGTTTGCTAGGGAGCATGTTAATAAGATAGGTGGCTGTTAAGAAAGCTTCATCCCAAAATTTTAGAGGCATAGATGCATGTGCAAGAAGGGAGAGACCAACTTCAACTATATGGCGATGTTTTCGTTCTGCGGAACCATTTTGTTGGTGGGCATGTGGGCATGAGACATGATGGGTGATACCCGCTTTTTGAAAGAAAGAATGGAGTTTTTCATATTCACCACCCCAATCTGTTTGCATAGTTATTATTTTGCGACCAAACTTGCGCTCAACAAATTGTTGGAAGTTTAGAAAAGCTTGATAAACATCCGAACGTTTTTTAAGCAAGGTGATCCAAGTGAATTTGCTAAAATCATCAATAAAACTTACATAATAGGTGTGTTTCCCAACGGAAGGAGGGGCAGGTCCCCAAACATCCGAAAAAATTTGCTCTAAAGGTACGGTGGAAACACTAGAGGAGATAGGATAGGGCAATTGTTTGCTTTTTGCTTGTTGACATGGATCATATACATAGGGATTTATTTCATGAGAATGACTAAGATTATTTTTGCGAAGAACTTGTTGAACAATGAAAGAAGATGGATGGCCTAGACGACGATGCCATGTAGATGACGAAGGCGTGAGGGTGATGAAGGCGTGCTTGGTGGAGGCCGGGGATGTGGGCACAAGGGGGTATAGGCCACCATGACATGGTCCTCTAAACATGATTTCCTTCGTGGCCCGATCCTTAATCAAAAAGAAAAAAAGGATGAATTTCAATGAAGGCATTGTTATCTAGACCAATTTTATGAGCAGATAATAAACTTTTTGAAGCACTAGGGACATGAAGAATATTGCGAAGATGAATGGAATTATGAGGGGTATGAATAATGGAATGACCAACATGCTTAATGTCCATACCTTGACCACTGGCAGTGTGGATTTGATCATGTCCCTTGTACTGTTCATGGGTGGAGAGTTTGCTCAGCTCACTGGTGAGGTGGTTTGTGGCACCCGAGTCCATATACCAATTTGTATCGACTCCGTATGAAGCAATGTTGGCATTTTTCTCTTCACGATGGGAGTCATCATCATGGTCATCATCACCGTAGCGCCACCAGCACTCAGTGGCGGGGTGCCCGTATTTGGTGCAAATTTGACATGTCACATCTTGGATGGGAGAGGGAACACGATTCCCACGCCCACGCCCACGGCCTCCTTTTGGTTGATGACGACGACCGTTGTCATGACGAGGTGGACGTCCTTGCTGCTGGTGGTTTTGGTGGCCGCCACCACCACCACCATAGCTCCTTCGGCCTCCTCCTTGGTGTGGGCGGTAGCCACCACCACTGCCATGTCCACCACCTCCACCATAGCCCGAGTGATGGCCGCCACCACCACCACGGCGGGCAGCAGAATTTGCCGAGGAGGTGAACGGGGCAGTGGTGTCTTCAGATTCGTTCAACATGGCTTGACGATGATCATATGCTTGCAGTTGGTTGCATACATCTGCGGAGGTGCTAGAAGGATTTGCGTTAATAGCAGCAACCAAACCATTGTACTCACCGGACAAGCCAGCGAGAAGGTACTCCATGAATTCGGTGTCGGTGACGATGCGACCCGCGGATGCGAGCTCAGCAATGAGCCCTTTCTTCTTGGTGATGTAGGCATCGGCGGTGAGGTCGCGTTTCTTGGTGGTGATGAGGGCGGCGGTGAGAGACCCCATCCGCACGGTGACCTGGGCCGAGAACTTGCCGGTGATGGCAGCCCATATCTCGGCGGCGTGCACCAGGCCGAGGACCTCGCCAAGAAGGTCGGGCGAGATGGACTTGATGAGGAAGCTCACGAGTTGTTGATCCCGCGCGATCCAGGCCCCATAGGCTGGATTGGGAATCATGATTTTGTTCTTCTCCGAGTCTTCAGCCTCCATGGTTTTCGCGGGCGCAGGGTCGGTGCCGTCGAGCAGCCCCATGGCCTCGGCGCCACGCACAGCCGGTAGAACCTGTGCTTTCCAGTACAGGTAATTGGCGAGCGTCAGTTTTTCCGTCGGTGGGGCGCCCAGGGCAGCCGCTAGCGACGTAGACATCGTGGGGAGGGAGGGAGGAACGATCGCTATCGATCGGTTTTTGGTTTCCTGGTTTTCTGGAGATGTCACGGAAGAGAATGGTCTGATACCATGTGAGAGTTGGAGGAAACGATCCTTACCCTTGGGGGGATCGGTTACATGTTAATATAGGATGGAAAAGCCCCATCAGTGGCATTTACAAGGAAAGAAATTAACCGGTGGTAATCTATACCATAACGGTCAAAATCAACAAAAAAGGAAATTACAACGGTATTGTCTCAATTACAACGGTAATGTCTAACATCCACTTCAGTACCAGCTTCAGGGCATTGTGCTGTATCTCCGAAGTCTCCTAGGGTGCTGAGCTTTACATCCACATAGACATGTTTAGTTATCTTATGGGAGGTTTTATTTAGACATCTCTGCGTAATACTCTTATGGCCAATGTTGTTTAGGTGTCTAATTTCCTTACCATCCAGTATGAACGAGATGAATAGATGATTGTTACAATGTATTTCCTCTGATCCATGATAAATTCGAAATAAAACAACGACACAATTGAGAAACGTGTTTAGGGTTTTCGGTGTGGTATACAGACCACCCGTATCTCTCTTTATATAGCAGCACAACAGATTACAACAAGTTGTATACACGTAGGATTACTATACATATACGTGTACAGACCGATCTCTTTAACACGCCCCCTCAATCTAAACTACGGTTACATACAAGGTTTAGATTGGTACAAAATCGGTCCAACATCTGTCGTGTGGCTGGTTTAGTAAAAACATCAGCCAGTTGATCACCTGAAGAGATAAATCTCACCTCCAACGCTCCGGCAGCAACTCTCTCACGCACAAAATGAAAATCAATCTCTATATGCTTAGTACGAGCATGAAACACTGGATTTGCTGTTAGATAGGTGGCCCCCAAATTATCACACCATAAAACTGGGACTCGCCGCCGAGGAACTCCTAGTTCCTTGAGTAAAGATTCAACCCATATAGCTTCAGCAGCGCCATTAGCCAACGCCTTATATTCAGCCTCTGTACTGGACCTAGAGACTGTAGGCTGCTTCTTAGAACTCCAAGACACAAGGTTTGGTCCAACAAAGATTGCAAAACCTCCAGTGGAGCAACGATCATCAACACATCCAGCCCAATCTGCATCTGTAAATATGCTGATTCCCATAGATGTCAACTTATGGAACTTCAACCCTGTATGCAAGGTTCCCTTGACATAGCGCAAAATACGCTTAACAGCTTCCCAATGAGCTTCAGTGGGCTGAGACAGAAACTGACACACTTTATTAACAGCAAAGGAGATATCCGGGCGTAAGAGTCAAGTACTGAAGACCACCAATTATGCTGCGGTACCGGGAAGAATCTTCAGGACCAAGTGGTGAACCAGTATCCCGGGCAAGCCTCTCTGTAACTACAAGGGGAGTAGAAGTAGACTTGCAATTCTCCATACTGACACGATGAAGCAAATCAAGTGCATACTTGCGTTGTGTCAACTGCATGCCCCCGGAATTGTAAGTTGCTTCAAGTCCAAGAAAATATGACAACACACCCAAATCTTTGATGGGAAAGGTGTGAGAGAGAGACTTGACCAGCCGATCGACTGCCAGGGAACTAGAGCCAGCAATGAAAATATCATCAACGTAAACAAGCATGTATATATGAACGCCAGCTTGAGAGAAGATGAACAAAGACGTATCCGCCCGAGAGGAAACAAAGCCAAGTTGATATAAGAGAGCACTAAGCCGCGCGTACCAGGCACGAGGAGACTGCTTGAGCCCATAGATAGCATGTTGCAGGCGACAAACATGAGAGGGATAACGAGCATCTTCAAACCCAGGGGGCTGTTGCATATAAACCTCCTCAGTCAGAAATCCATGAAGGAATGCATTGCTGACATCAATCTGCCGTAGGGCCCAGCCTCGAGACACAGCCAAAGAAAGAACCAATCGCACAGTCGCAGGTTTGACAACCGGACTAAAAGTGTCTCCATAATCGATACCATACTGCTGTGTGAAACCCCATGCAACCAGGTGAGCCTTATGCTTGTCCACTGAACCATCAGGCTTATGTTTGGTCTTGAACACCCATTTGCAGCTCACAACATTAACACCAGGCGGACGTGGAACAAGAACCCAGGTCCATGTCTTGCAAAGAGCTGAAAATTCATCGGCCATAGCAGCCCGCCAGGACGGTTCATGGAGAGCTTCACGGTGCGTCACAGGTTCAGCAAAAAATGCACGCCGGGCAGGATTATAGCACACCGTTCCATCAGTATAGACCTTATCTCGATGGGTGTGATCACGCTGACGAGTAACCATCTGGTGACCAGGAGGAGCAGCAGTCGAAGGTGTCGCGGCGGAGGACGCCTCAGCAGCGGGCGACACGGACTGCGCAGGAGAAATCCCGAGCGATGGAGAGGGCGACGATGTCGATGAAGGAGGCGTGCACGGCGAGGGTGGCGTAGATGGGCCGTGGGCTGAATCCGCCGAAGGAGCACCCGCAGCGCTAGACGCGCCCGCAGACGCAGCGCCAGGAGCCTCGGGAGCCGCACCCGAGCCATGCAGATCAGGCACGGCGCCATGCACGTCGATCACAGCGTCGGTATCCTGCACAGAAACATCAACACCTACAGGAAAAGGATCAGCCGACAAATAAGACAAGTCATATTTACGCAAATTGGTACTCGTAGCCGGTTCAGAGGAAGGGAAAGTGATAGCCTTTGAAAGAGTGGGGAGATCAAATTTAACACCGGGAGTGGCATAGGGAAACACCGACTCGTCAAAGATGACATCACGCGAGACATAGATGCGACCCGTGGAGCGATCCAAACACTTGTAGCCCTTATGCATGGAACTATAGCCTAAGAACACGCACTGAGTCGACCGGAAGGCTAGCTTGCGAGCATTATATTTGCGGAGACTAGGCCAGCATGCACAACCAAACGTACGAAGAAAATCAAAGTTCGGCTGGATTTTCAAGAGACGATGAACAGGAGTATCACGGTCTAACACTGGTGTAGGCATCCTATTAATAAGATAACACGCAGTGAGGAAAGCCTCATCCCAAAAGCGAAGGGGGACAGAGGAATGGGCCAGAAGAACCAGGCCTGTTTCGACAAGATGGCGATGCTTGCGTTCAGCAATGCCGTTCTGCTGGGAGGTGTGAGGACACGACACCCGATGAGAAGATACCGATGCGCTGAAAATAGCGATGCAACCGATGATACTCACCACCCCAATCGGACTGAACAACTTTAATTTTTGTGTCTAAGAGGCGCTCAACATGGGCCTGAAAGTTGTAGAAAACTTGTTCGACATCAGATTTATGTTTGAGAAGATAGATCCAACAAAAACGTGAATAGTCATCAATGAAGCTAGCATAATATTTATAACCGCCCGACGAAGAGATAGCCGGACCCCAAACATCTGAGTGGATCAATTCAAGAGGCATAGTGGAAACACGTTCAGAAGCATTATAAGATAACTGATGACTTTTAGCACGTTGACAAGCATCACAAACTAAATTGTCTGAAGGTAAATAAGGCATACTATGGTGCTGAACAAGACTATGCACTACTTTATTTGAGGGATGACCAAGACGCTGATGCCACCGTGACGATGACACCTTGACACTGGAACTAGCATGGCGACGTGAAGAAGGAGATGCTCGAGTGTATGGGATCGGATAAAGGCCATCTTGACTCCTACCGAGAAGAAGAATTCTCCGGGTTGCCTTGTCCTTAACACAGAAAAAATCACGGTGAAATTCAACAAACACGTAATTATCATAGACAAGGCGATAGACGGACAAAAGATGCTGACTAATATCAGGAACATGGAGAATGTTTTTCAAGTGAAGAGATGAACCGGCTAAAGTCGAATGACCAATATGCGAAATAGACAAACCTGTCTCATTGACAACTTGAACATTGTCCTTCCCATTGTAGCGCTCATGAATGTGTAGGCGCTCGAGGTCGTTGGTGAAGTGGTCCGACGCGCCAGAGTCCATCAACCAATGAGGAGGGTTGTGGGAGGTGGTGACGCCATTGCCTGAACGCTGGTTGGAGTTGTTGTCAGCGCGGAAGTCGGGGTTGAAGCGGTTCTTGCATTGATACGCCTGGTGCCCCCAGTAGTTGCAGATTTGGCAGCGAGGGCCCTGCCTCTTGTTGCGACCACCACCACCATTGCCGCCATTGTGTTGGCGCTCATTGCCACCACCATACCCACCAGATTGAGATTGCTGGCGGTCATTGCCGCCTTGGTAGTTGCCGCCGTTGTACGAACGACCGTGGCCTTGCTGCGAGTAGGCATTGGAACCACCCGAGGAGCCCCCGCTGTATTGAACAGGAGCAAAATCCGACGAACACGGCCGGCTAGGGTTGTTGTAGGAGCCGGGGCGCGCCGCCGCATTAGCGGAGGAGATGAAGTCAACATCCTCCTGTGCCTGTGCCGCTTGAAGGGACTCAAAAGAGAGCACCGCGGAGTAAAACTCCGAGTAGGGCACAGATCGGTTGTTCATGGTGAGGTTCCCGGCAATGGAATTATACGCCTTCCCAAGGCCGGTGATGATGTAGTCCACGAGCTCGTCATCGGAGATAGGGGCGCCCGCCACAGCCATGGTATCGGCCAATGCCTTCATCTTGTGCATGTACTGCGACGCGGACAGATCGTCCTTGCGCAGCGTCTGCAACTGGCGACGGATGTGGCGAACACTGGGGCGGCTTTGGGCGCCGAACATGGTGTGAACCTCCACCCAAACAGCAGCGGCGTTTTTGCAGCCAGTCAGCTGGCATGCGATATCAGGCTCCATGGAGCCGAGGAGTGCGCCAACCACCCGCTGATCAACGATCCACCAGCGAGTATAGTCAGGGTTAGGCACATCGATCTGCTCATCACCGGTGCCTTGCTTGATCGTCATCGGGGGCTCGACCTCGGTTCCATCGAGGTGACCACGGAGACCAGCACCGGAGAGGTTGGGAAGAGCCAGTCCTTTCCACAGCATGAAGTTGGTGGAGTCGAGGCGGACCGGGACGGTGGGCACGACCCCAGCAGGGACAGACGAGTTCGGGGAGGAGACGAGCGCTCCCGATGTCTGCGAGGTCTGAATCGCTCCGCACGTCATCGCGGCGGCGCGGCGAGGGAACGCGGCGACCGCAGGGGACTACGGCGACGTTACGGGCGAGATGGCTCTGCGCGGTGGAGGACTTCGCGCGGAGAAGATCAGATCGTGCGGCGGCGGCACGGAGAAAACTCGCGACGGCGCTCGATCGCTCTGATACCAAATTGAGAAACGTGTTTAGGGTTTTCGGTGTGGTATACAGACCACCCGTATCTCTCTTTATATAGCAGCACAACAGATTACAACAAGTTGTATACACGTAGGATTACTATACATATACGTGTACAGACTGATCTCTTTAACAGACACTTGTTATGGATTGGAGGGAGCAAGTTGGATGTCTTGTGATAAAAGAAGATTTTTTTATGTGCCTCAGATTTTCCTATGTCTAAATCAACATCCTAAGCTGTCTAATGTGCGAGGAAATCAAATTAGTTCAGACAGCTAGCCCCATCGACTTGGACATATTGAAAATATCGGTCGAAACCGAGGCAGTTACCTATAGCAAACACATCATCTTCTATATTGTTGCTTATTCTTCTACAATCACCATGCAACCTACTCGATCCGCTCCCACTTCCGTTAATGGCATTATATCCGCGTTGTTCCAAGACCCTAACTTATACCTCAGCGAGGTATCCTTCATCAGCTCTACCGCCATCACCAACAGCTCCTCGCTATCCTAACCACTCATGCAGGTCTCATTTTTTTCGAAATAGGGACTTCCCCTGCCTCTGCATCAAGCGATGTGTGGACAGAGGTGAGGGCCTAACCTGAGGTAGAAGGAGGCTGCAGGGAGGAACTCTCTCTTCTTAGGGTTACAGAGATAGAAGCACCTTATATAGGTCAGGACTGGGCTGGGCCAAATGGGCCAGAACAGAGAACAAGAAAACAGCCCAACAGACACACCAACAGTTGTCCAACACTCCCCCTCAAGATGGGTGATAAATGTCAATCATCCCCATCTTGGCACAGGCTAGATTACACTCCTTTGAGCCCAGTCCCTTTGTTAAACAGTCTGCCACCTGTTGTCCTGATCTCACATAAGCCAATGAGATAATCCCTGCATCAATCTTTTCTTTAATAAAGAATCTGTCTATCTCCACATGTTTAGTTCGCTCATGCTGGACAGGGTTATTTGCTATGTTTATGGCAGACATATTATCACACCACACTTTCAAGCTTCCTTGCCTTAAAATTTTCAGCTCTCTTAGAAGGTTTCGTACCCACAACATTTCACCCAGTGCCCCGTGACATAGCTCTGTACTCAGCTTCGGTACGTTGATTTCGAGACAACAGATTGTTTCTTACTTATCCATGACACCAAATTTCCTCCAACAAAAACACAATACCCTGAGGTGGATCTTCGATCATCTAAGCAGCTAGCCCAATCTGCATCACAATATCCATCTACATTTAGGTGTCCATTACTTTTAAACAACACTTCTTTTCCCGGAGTGCCCTTCAAGTATCTCAAGATTCTTTGAGCTGCTTCCAAGTGTCCATCCCTCGGATCATGCATATAGCGACTCACTACACTCACTGCAAATGATATATCTGGTCTCGTGTGGCATAAGTATATTAGTCTTCCAACAAGTCTTTGATATTTCTCCTTGTTTATGGGTTCCCCAGACTCTGCTGTGATTTTAGTGTTACGGTCAATAGGTGTTGAAGCCACTCGGCACCCCAGACATGCCCATATCATCTAAGAGATCCAATGTATACTTTCTTTGAGATAGTGATATCCCTTTTGACGATCTTGCAACTTCTATTCCAAGGAAGTATCTAAGTTTTCCCAAATCTTTCACCTCAAAGGCCTGACTCAAGCATCCTTTCAGTTTTGCGATTTCCACAACATCATATCCCGTGATGATAATATCATCAACATACACAGCAAGGATAGTGATTTTCTGCTCCGAATGTCTGTAAAATAAGGTATGGTCTCCATTGCATTGACCATAACCCATGCCACACACCACTTGTCTGAACCTGTCAAACCAGGCCCGTGGAGATTGTTTGAGGCCATATAGAGATTTCTTCAGTCTACATACCTTCCCTTTAGTTTCAGGTCTGACAAACCCTGGTGGCATCTCCATATACACCTCCTCTTGAAGATCACCATGCAGAAATGCATTTTTGACATCAAGTTGATGCAAGGGCCATCCGAAATTTGCTGCACAAGAGATCAAAATTCGACAGAGTGCTCATTTTTGCCACTGGTGCAAATGTCTCATCATAGTCAATGCCATAAGTCTGACTATATCCTCTTGCCACAAGTCTTGCCTTATATCTCTCCACTTTTCCTTCTGCATTTTGTTTTACAGAATAGATCCAATTACAGCCTACTGGATTCTTTCCTTTAGGGAGATCTGTCAACTCCCATGTTTTATTTTTCTTCAAGGCCTCTAACTCTTCCATCATAGCATTGCACCATCTCGGGTCCAACTCTGGCTGCCTTCCAATCCTTAGGAACGAGATACAGTTTGCAGTGAAGCAACAAAAGCCCGAAAAGTGGGTGATAATGCCTCGTAAGAAATATAATTTCCTATGTCATAGTCATCATAACTCAGTCGCTTTGGGGGCCCAACTTTCCTTATCCCTTTCCTTATTGCAATTGGCAAGTCTAGGCTATTATTGGACTCAGTCTGAGATTGATTCTCCTCTGCAGAATCTACACTTGTGCTTCCTTGATTTTCTGGTCCAATGGGTTGCTCCCCCTGCCCCTGATCTTGTTGATCCTCCAGTGCATCTACTTGTTCCCTTTGTACTTGTCTTCTAGAGTACACAAGTGGATTCTGCAGCCATCTTTGTGGTGGTACAGGTCTAGGTGGTGTAGGTGTACCAAGAATTGCAGGAATCTCCGCAACAATAGGAATTTGTTGATGTTGTTGTTGGTCACCATCTTGCTTCTCTTGATCACCACCTTGCTGTTGCTCCCCCTCTTGAGCATCACCAAGATGGTCAAGCCCCTGGAACAAGCCACTAAGATCACTCTCACCGTCATAAAATGGTTCGTACTCGCGAAACGTAACATCCATGCTTACAAATGTCCTCCTATCGGTGGGACTCCAACACTTGTAACCCTTCCGTCCGGAGGAATAGCCAATAAAGATACATTTGATAGCCCGATGATCTAGCTTGCCAACGGATGGCCTCGTGATCCCTTACAAAACATGTACCAGCCAAAGAGTTTGGGTGGTACAACAAAGTCATTGTTATTGAGAAGGAGTTGGCAAGGAGACTGCATACCTAGAATCTTTGAAGGCATTCTGTTGATCAAATATGTAGCAGTCATAACTGCCTCACTCCATAAGAATTTTGGAACATTCATGGTAAACATAAGAGATCGAGCCACTTCAAGGATGTGCCTATTCTTCCGCTCAGCAACTCCATTCTGGGGAGGAGTGTCAGGACATGAAGTCTGGTGCAGTATACCTTGCGAAGATAAGAAAGCAACAAAAGGTTTGTTGATATATTCAGTACCATTATCGGTTCCGATCACTTGCACTCGAACATTGAATTGGTTTTTCACATAGGCACAAAAACTCGGAAACAAGTGAACACTTCATCTTTGTGACGCATAAGATAAACCCAAGTCATTCCGGAATAGCAATCAATAAAAGTCACAAAGTACTTCATGCCACTTATCGACACAACAGGACACGTCCATACATCGAGTGCACTAACACAAATGGGGATACACTTCTGATCCCTCTACTAACATAAGAGGTTCTCGTATGCTTAGCATATTCGCGAGCATCACAACATAATTTGGTTTTGTCCACTCCATTCATTACATCAGGAAAAATTCGAAACATTTTATCAAACGCCATGTGGCCCATTCGACAATGATGAACTAGTGCCATACTCTCCTTCCCTCCAACAATCGCAGCAAGCACCGAACTAGCATCATGCCCCATCTTGTCACGATCTATGTGCCAAAGACCTCTATGCCTGGTTGCAGTCCCAATCTTCTTGCTGCTCTCTCTTTCCTGAATTAAACACATATATCTATCAACTATTATACGCTAGTCCTGCTGATCAATCAGGGCACTTAGAGATAGCAGATTTACTGGAAAAGCAGGAACATGTAGAACTGATGACAATTTTATGTTGGGTGTACATTGAACCGACCCCTACCCTTTTATAGATTGTGCTGTGCCATCTGCTGTTTGGATAGTGCCTCTATGTGCGGGAGGATATTGAGTATAAGAGTCAAACTCACTAATATTTCCAGTAACATGTTTGGATGCTCCAGAATCAAGAATCCAATCTGAATTAGTGATACGTCTCCGACGTATCGATAATTTCTTATGTTCTATGCCATATTATTGATGATACCTACATGTTTTATGCACACTTTATGTCATATTCGTGCATTTTCCGGAACTAACCTATTAACAAGATGCCGAAGTGCCAGCTCTCGTTTTCGCTGTTTTTGGTTTCGAAATCCTAGTAACGAAATATTCTCGGAATTGGACGAAACGAAGACCCGGGGGCCTATTTTTCCACGGAGCTTCCGGAAGACCGAAGAACATACGAAGTGGGGCCACGAGGTGGCCGGACCACATGGCGGCGCGGCCAAGGGGGCCCGCGCCGCCCGTGGTGTGGGCCCCTCGTCCGGCCCCGACTCTGCCCTTCCGCCTACTTAAAGCCTCCGTCGCGAAACCCCCGAGGCGAAAAACCACGATACGGAAAACCTTACCGAGACGCCGCCGCCGCCGATCCCATCTCGGGGGATTCCGGAGATCTCCTCCGGCACCCTCGCCGGAGAGGGGATTCATCTCCCGGAGGACTCTACACCGCCATGGTCGCCTCCGGAGTGATGAGTGAGTAGTTCACCCCTGGACTATGGGTCCATAGCAGTAGCTAGATGGTTGTCTTCTCCTCATTGTGCTTCATTGTTGGATCTTGTGAGCTGCCTAACATGATCAAGATCATCTATCCGTAATACTCTATGTTGTGTTTGTCGGGATCCGATGGATAGAGAATACCATGTCATGTTAATTATCAAGTTATTACATATGTGTTGTTTATGATCTTGCATGCTCTCCGTTTCTAGTAGAGGCTCTGCCAAGTTTTTACTTTTAACTCCAAGAGGGAGTATTTATGCTCGATAGTGGGTTCATGCCCGCATTGACACCGGGGAGTGACGGAAACCCCTAAGGTTGTGTTGTGTCTGTTGCCACTAGGGATAAAACATTGGCGCTATGTCCGAGGATGTAGTTGTTGATTACATTACGCACCATACTTAATGCAATTGTCTGTTGCTTTGCAACTTAATACCGGAGGGGTTCGGATGATAACCCGAAGGTGGACTTTTTAGGCATAGATGCAGTTGGATGGCGGTCTATGTACTTTGTCGTAATGCCCAATTAAATCTCACTATACTTATCATGTCATGTATGTGCATTGTTATGCCCTCTCTATTTGTCAATTGCCCGATCGTAATTTGTTCACCCAACATGCTTTTATCTTATGGGAGAGACACCTCTAGTGAACCGTGGACCCCGGTCCATTCTTCAATACCGAAATACAAATCTGCCGCAATACTTGTTTTTACTCGTTTTCTCGCAAACAATCATCTTCCACACAATACGGTTAATCCTTTGTTACAGCAAGCCGGTGAGATTGACAACCTCACTGTTTCGTTGGGGCAAAGTACTTTGGTTGTGTTGTGCAGGTTCCACGTTGGCGCCGGAATCTCCGGTGTTGCGCCGCACTACATCCCGCCGCCATCAACCTTCAACGTGCTTCTTGACTCCTACTAGTTCGATTAAACCTTGGTTTCTAACCGAGGAAACTTGCCGCTGTGCGCATCACACCTTCCTCTTGGGGTTCCCAACGGACGTGTCAACTACACGCATCAAGCAAATTTCCGGCGCCGTTGCCGGGGAGATCAAGACACGCTGCAAGGGGAGTCTCCACTTCTCAATCTCTTTACTTTGTTTTTGTCTTGCTTTATTTTATTTACTACTTTGTTTGCTGCACTTATATCAAAACACAAAAAAATTAGTTGCTAGCTTTACTTTATTTGCTCGTCTTGTTTACTATATCAAAAACACAAAAAAATTAGTTTACTTGCATTTACTTTACTTGATTCATCATGTTTCCTTTGATTTTACCGCAAAGAACATACCGGTAGGACAAGGGTCTATAATTGGGAGGAACAATATAGAAGAATTTTTCACCCATGTTAGTACCGTTGAAGATTTTGAAGATAGACACTTGGTAGAACTTGCTCCTACTTATGAAATTGCTCGCTGCTGCTTTAGTTCGCCCGTTGGAAACTAAATTTGTTAATCTAAATCCTATAATCCAACACATGTTTCTTACACTTGGTGATATGGAAGAGGGGGAAAAGAAAGATTTTGTTTTAGAAACCCTTCTTAGAGAATTTGGTGGTCTAGCAAGAGAGGCTAGAAAGGTCTTCGCTAAATTTAATATGCTTGGTTCTCATACTAATTTTGTTAGTCTCCTTGAAAAGATGGACATGGATAGAATAAGATACACTAATAATATTGATGATGGTGGGGAGATCAAAGCACCAATACCATGTAAACTCCTAGCTATGAATGATGCACTAGAAAATAACTATGCTTGGCTTGTTCCTGAAAATTTGTTCGATGAGAGTAGCAAGCCCAAGACTAATGAGAAGGGAGACGCTGAAACTTATGTATCCAATATACTATGCATGGTTGAGAAAACTCCAAACCCCGCTGTAGGTGCACCACCCTTCGATAATACTTGAGATACACTTTCTGCGCCTAGCTGAAAGGCGTTAAAGAAAAGCGCTTATGGGAGACAACCCATGTTTTTACTCCAGTATTTTTGTTTTATATTTGTGTCTTGGAAGTTGTTTACTACTGTAGCAACCTCTCCTTATCTTAGTTTTATGTTTTGTTGTGCCAAGTAAAGTCTTTGATAGAAAAGTAAGTACTAGATTTGGATTACTGCGCAGTTCCAGCATTTCTTTGCCGTCACGAATCTGGGTCTATCTCCCTCGTAGGTAGCTCAGAAAATTACTCCAATTTACGAGCATGATCCTCAGATATGTACGCAACTTTCATTCAATTTGAGCATTTTCGTTTGAGCAAGTCTGATGGCCTAATAAAATCCATCTTTACGGACTGTTCTGTTTTGACAGATTCTGTCTTTTATTTCGCATTGCCTCTTTTGCTATGTTGGATGAATTTCTTTGATCCACTAATGTCCAGTAGCTTTATGCAATGTCCAGAAGTGTTAAGAATGATTATGTCACCTCTGAACATGTGAATTTTTATTATGCACTAACCCTCTAATGAGTTGTTTCGAGTTTGGTGTGGAGGAAGTTTTCAAGGGTCAAGAGAGGAGTATGATGCAATATGATCAAGGAGAGTGAAAGCTCTAAGCTTGGGGATGCCCCGGTGGTTCACCCCTGCATATTCTAAGAAGACTCAAGCGTCTAAGCTTGGGGATGCCCAAGGCATCCCCTTCTTCATCGACAACATTATCAGGTTCCTCCCCTGAAACTATATTTTTATTCCGTCACATCTTATGCACTTTGCTTGGAGCGTCGGTTTGCTTTTATTTTTTGTTTTGTTTGAATAAAATGGATCCTAGCATTCACTTTATGGGAGAGAGACACGCTCCGCTGTAGCATATGGACAAATATGTCCTTAGGCTCTACTCATAGTATTCATGGCAAAGTTCTTCTTCGTTAAATTGTTATATGGTTGGAATTGGAAAATGATACATGTAGTAAATTGCTATAATGTCTTGGATAATTTGATACTTGGCAATTGTTGTGCTCATGTTTAAGCTCTTGCATCATATACTTTGCACCCATTAATGAAGAAATACTTAGAGCTTGCTAATTTGGTTTGCATATTTGGTTTCTCTAGAGTCTAGATAACATCTAGTATTGAGTTTTGAACAACAAGGAAGACGGTATGGAGTCTTATAATGTTTACCATATGACTTTTATGTGAGTTTTGCTGTACTGTTCATTCTTGTGTTTGTTTCAAATAGCCTTGCTAGCCTAAACCTTGTATCGAGAGGGAATACTTCTCATGCATCCAAAATACTTGAGCCAACCACTATGCCATTTGTGTCCACCATACCTACCTACTACATGGTATTTATCCGCCATTCCAAAGTAAATTGCTTGAGTGCTACCTTTAAAATTCCATCATTCACCTTTGCAATATATAGCTCATGGGACAAATAGCTTAAAAACTATTGTAGTATTGAATATGTACTTATGCACTTTATCTCTTATTAAGTTGCTTGTTGAGCGATAACCATGTTTCTGGGGACGCCATCAACTATTCTTTGTTGGATATCATGTGAGTTGCTATGCATGTCCGTCTTGTCTGAACCAAGAGAGATCTACCACCTTCATGGTTGGAGCATGCATGTTGTTAGAGAAGAACTTTGGGCCGCTAATTAAAGCCATGATTCATGGTGGAAGTTTCAGTTTGGACATATATCCTCAATCTCATATGAGAATAATAATTGTTGCCACATGCTTATGCATTAAAGAGGAGTCCATTATCTGTTGTCCATGTTGTCCCGGTATGGATGTCTAAGTTGAGAATAATCAAAAGCGAGAAATCCAAAATGCGAGCTTTCTCCTTAGACCTTTGTACAGGCGGCATGGAGGTACCCCATTGTGACACTTGGTCAAAACATGTGCATTGCAAAGATTCGGTAGTCCAAGTTAATTAGGACAAGGTGCGGGCACTATTAGTATACTATGCATGAGACTTGCAACTTGTAAGATATAACTTTCATAACTCATATGCTTTATTACTACCGTTGACAAAATTGTTTCATGTTTTCAAAATAAAAGCTCTAGCACAAATATAGCAATCGATGCTTTCCTCTTTGAAGGACCATTCTCTTTACTTTCATGTTGAGTCAGTTTCACCTATTTCTCTCCACCTCAAGAAGCAAACACTTGTGTGAACTGTGCATTGATTCCTACATACTTGCATATTGTACTTGTTATATTACTCTATGTTGACAATTATCCATGAGATATACATGTTACAAGTTGAAAGCAACCGCTGAAACTTAATCTTCCTTTGTGTTGCTTCAATGCCTTTACTTTGATTTATTGCTTTATGAGTTAACTCTTATGCAAGGCTTATTAATACTTGTCTTGAAGTACTATTCATGAAAAGTCTTTGCTATATGATTCACCTGTTTACTCATGTCATCACCATTGTTTTGATCGCTGCATTCACTACATATGTTTACAAATAGTATGATCAAGGTTATGATGGCATATCACTTCGTAAATTATCTTTGTTATCGTTTTACTCGCTCGGGACGAGCGTAACTAAGCTTGGGATGCTTGATACGTCTCCGACGTATCGATAATTTCTTATGTTCTATGCCATATTATTGATGATACCTACATGTTTTATGCACACTTTATGTCATATTCGTGCATTTTCCGGAACTAACCTATTAACAAGATGCCGAAGTGCCGCTTCTCGTTTTCCGCTGTTTTTGGTTTCGAAATCCTAGTAACGAAATATTCTCGGAATTGGACGAAACGAAGACCCGTGGGCCTATTTTTCCACGGAGCTTCCGTAAGACCGAAGAACATACGAAGTGGGGCCACGAGGTGGCCGGACCACATGGCGGCGCGGCCAAGGGGGCCCGCGCCGCCTGTGGTGTGGGCCCCTCGTCCGGCCCCCGACTCGCCCTTCGCCTACTTAAAGCCTCCGTCGCGAAACCCCCGAGGCGAAAAACCACGATACGGAAAACCTTACCGAGACGCCGTCGCCGCCGATCCCATCTCGGGGATTCTCGGAGATCTCCTCCGGCACCCCGCCGGAGAGGGGATTCATCTCCCGGAGGACTCTACACCGCCATGGTCGCCTCCCGGAGTGATGAGTGAGTAGTTCACCCCTGGACTATGGGTCCATAGCAGTAGCTAGATGGTTGTCTTCTCCTCATTGTGCTTCATTGTTGGATCTTGTGAGCTGCCTAACATGATCAAGATCATCTATCTGTAATACTCTATGTTGTGTTTGTCGGGATCCGATAGATAGAGAATACCATGTCATGTTAATTATCAAGTTATTACATATGTGTTGTTTATGATCTTGCATGCTCTCCGTTTCTAGTAGAGGCTCTGGCCAAGTTTTTTACTTTTAACTCCAAGAGGGAGTATTTATGCTCGATAGTGGGTTCATGCCTGCATTGACACTTGGGGAGTGACGAAACCCCTAAGGTTGTGTTGTGCTCGTTGCCACTAGGGATAAAACATTGGCGCTATGTCCGAGGATGTAGTTGTTGATTACATTACGCACCATACTTAATGCAATTGTCCGTTGCTTTGCAACTTAATACTCGGAGGGGTTCGGATGATAACCTGAAGGTGGACTTTTTAGGCATAGATGCAGCTTGGATGGCGGTCTATGTACTTTGTCGTAATGCCCAATTAAATCTCACTATACTTATCATGTCATGTATGTGCATTGTTATGCCCTCTCTATTTGTCAATTGCCCGACTGTAATTTGTTCACCCAACATGCTTTTATCTTATGGGAGAGACACCTCTAGTGAACTGTGGACCCCGGTCCATTCTTCAATACTGAAATACAAATCTGCTGCAATACTTGTTTTTACTGTTTTCTCGCAAACAATCATCTTCCACACAATACGGTTAATCCTTTGTTACAGCAAGCCGGTGAGATTGACAACCTCACTGTTTCGTTGGGGCAAAGTACTTTGGTTGTGTTGTGCAGGTTCCACGTTGGCGCCGGAATCTCTGGTGTTGCACCGCACTACATCCCGCCGCCATCAACCTTCAACGTGCTTCTTGACTCCTACTGGTTCGATTAAACCTTGGTTTCTAACTGAGGGAAACTTGCCGCTGTGCGCATCACACCTTCCTCTTGGGGTTCCCAACGGACGTGTCAACTACACGCATCAATTAGCATTATGAGTGGCTATAGAAACTCTATCAATATTACCTTCATCTTTGTAGACATAGTGAGCAAAGTTCCCAAAGGTTGCTTCATTTTGTCCTTCTTCCTTTGATTGTCCCTGAGAGGTACTGGTAGTTGACTCTAAAGCTGTTGCCATATGTGCCTTGGGTGATACAGCGTGCTGTTGTCCTCCACCCCTGCCATACTGATATCCATATGGCTGTCCACTACCTCTGCCATAGTGTTGTCCACCACCTCTGCCATAGTGTTGTCCATATGGCTGTCCATTACCTCTGCCATCACCTCTTCCTCTGTAGCTTCCTCTGCCATGTGTGTATCCTCCTCTCCCCCTACTGGATGTAGCAAAGGAGGTACACTGATGCTTCAAGTGTCCCTTCTGCCCGCAAGTATAGCAGTCTCTCATCTCTTGTCTCTCGGTAGTGTAGAAGGTCGGATGAGGGACATAATCGCTTCCCTTTGTCATATTCAGACGCACTTCCTCTCTGGACATAGCTGCAATGGCTTCTTTGAGAGAAGGGGTAGTGGTTTGATGTAAAGCAGCCCTTCTCCCCTCAAAATCTTGATTAAGACCCTTCAAGAACTTCATGACTCGCCGACGTTCAATCCAGCTTGCAGCAGCACTCACACATTCCCCATGGGCAAGTTCCAGAGGATCAACATGATCTAAATCTCCCCAAAGATGCTGCAACTCAGCCACATATGCCATCACAGTTTTGTTTCCTTGTTGCAAGTCATGTACTTTATCCTCAATCTCAGCAATCAACATAATGTTCCCCTTTCCGAATAAAGATTTGATAGGGTGTCCCATACCTCTCGAAGCTTTTGTGAGTGCCTCTACGTAAGCAGCAATGTTAGGAACCAAAGAGTTAAGCAACCATGCCACAATCAGAGAATTTATGGCATTCCACTGTTTCCATTCCGGACTGGTCTTGTCTGCTGGTTCTGCAGCTTCACCACTCACACGTTCATCCAGCCCTTTCGAGTTCAAAATCAGCAGCGCCCTCCTTGACCACCGGAGATAGTTGGCCACTCCTTCCAACTTGATTTCGTTCGCCGGCAGCTCAAGTTTCTGACCGATGTTGGTATGGGGAACGATTGCTCCCCTCCAGCAGATCCTCCTCCATCTCCTTTGGTAGTGATAAGTTCTGCCAGCTTCTCCAGAGCCTTGGCCAAATCCCTGTTGTCCCCCATGCTTGACACCAAACTAACCTCTCAGAACCACCAAAGGACTTACCCGCAGGATGCCTCTTCGTCTCCTTACTTGTCACTGCCTTCTCCTCCTTGCCGCCGCAGCAGCCTGCTCCCTTCCTCTTCCTCTTCCTCCTAGTTGCCACAGCAGACTAGGCTTCCAGATCGGCAGTCCTTCCCGTCGCTGCCCTCACTGCCCCTTGCTCTGATACCATGTGGACAGAGGTGAGGGCCTAACCTGAGGTAGAAGGAGGCTGCAGGAAGGAACTCTCTCTTCTTAGGGTTACAGAGATAGAAGCACCTTATATAGGTCAGGACTGGGCTGAGCCAAATGGGCCAGAACAGAGAACAAGAAAACAGCCCAACAGACACACCAACAGTTGTCCAACACGATGCGTCCGGCGTTTTATTACGGACTTATTAAAAATCATGGATTACTCAAAGTCTCCACATGGATAAACCATCTGAAAAAACAAACCTAGACGGAAACATCATTAACCATCACGCAGGTCTCATCCTGCCTCATTGCATTAAGGATGGCAATGAGATGATTCTGGCCGTTTAGAATGGATACATAATTCCATATCCATCAGCCTGCTAGTTGTCTGGCTAGGAATGTATCGATGGCCAATTTTCTTGCTCATATCCATACCTGTCGCATATCAAGGTATCCAGGGAGCTGCTTTGAAAAACAACATTACGACGTGGGCTTAGCCCAGTGGTTAGGGTCGCACCCTAACGACCAGAGTTCGATCCCTGTCAGGGACGAATTTTGGAATTGTCACGCCAAGTCCCGCTTCTACTATATCAATAGTGTTCTAGTTTCTCCTAGACACTGTTTCATTTTTAGACGACGTGGGCTTAGCCCAGTGGTTAGGGTCGCAGTGGCGCACCCTAACGACCAGAGTTCGATCCCTGTCAGGGACGAATTTTGGAATTGTCACGCCAAGTCCCGCCTCTGCATCAATCGATGCACAGGCTTGCTTTATACAACAATATACTCGTAAGTAAGGTTTGGGGTTAACCGGTTAGTAAGGCCTTGAGCTCAGACTAGAAACACACACACTAGTGTTAGGGAGAGATTTGAGAGAAAGAGCAAGCAAGAGGAGCTGGAGGAGAAGAGCAAGGAGGCCAAGAATAGTTGTTCACCGACAACAAGAATAAGAAGGGAATAGTCTTCAAAGGTTTATAGTCTAATCCCTTAGGAACGAAGCATTAGATAGAGTAGAAGCCCTAGGATAGATTTTGAACCAATGGATTAAGCCTTTGTAGTACATAACAAAGGCATACACACTTGCTTTGCTCATGGCTGCAACCACAAGCACCACTGACAGTACTCACTAGATAATCCTGGCATTTCCACGCTGGAAGCATCTAGGAAAACCTAGTTGTGTAGGGCGCAAGGCACAACAATTAGCTTAATAGTTATGCTTAAATTGAAGCTATAAGTTCATAGCCAAGCATGCAACTATAACCTAAGAGAGGGAGGGAATCAGTATTAAAACCTAAGTAAATAACTATAGAAATTAAAACCTACAAGGTAAGCTCATACACAAGCCTTTAAGCTCATACTAAGCTACTGCTAAAGTACAAGTAATTCACGAATTGCTTGAACACTTAACCAAGAATCATAAGAACTACTATAGCTAGAACATGATCATACTTTGAGCAAAAAAAATCAAGTGAGTGCTAGATTAATTATTTGAGTGGAAGATTAATTCCTGACTGTGTAGAATAATATAATAAAGCTTAACAAATTATCTACTGAAACTATATTAACATAAAACCATAAACAAATAGTTAAATTGTCGAAACTAAAGATATCGACTGTCAATTACCAAATTGGGTGAAGTAATAACTAAATAAGTCCAATTATTATCCTAGAACTAATTACCAACTACCTAGACTACCGAAGCATCCAAGAAGAACCATAGAAGTCATTAAAATAAACTATTGCTAAGTGTTAAATGACGGAACTGAAGAAAATTCTATTAACGGTAGGAATTTGGAAGAAACTAATGAATAGGAATAGTTTAAATGATTCCCTAATCACTAAGAACATGCTATAACAACACAACAATCATCATAACACCCTAAGAACCCTAGAAATTGAGACGGACATGATCAACAGTAGGAACGCTAGAAATAGTACTAGGATGGAATCAAGAGAGAAGTAGGGAGAGGGAGAGGCCGTAGAAAATCTTTCATTTTCCATTAGATCACCATCGGGGAGCTATATCTGAACCCGCGACGGAGCCATGAACGTCGGTGTAGCGCAGTGGCGCACATTCGCATAGAGAGCACCCTCGTGGGAAGCTCCACTTGCACCTGGAAAAGAACCCCACCACGACGCCATAGATGACGTAGGGAACACCTGGAAGGCCACCGAGCTCTCTCCTAGCTCAATGACACAACCATTGGTAGACCCAAACCCTAGATAGGGCAGGGTTGCGCGAGCTCGATTCTGAGCGCGAGAGGCAGCGATAGTAGGGTAGGACGAGAGAGCATCGAGAGGCGAATAGTTTAGCCATTTGCGTGGGAGAGCGGCGACCGGTGGCGGCAATTTGATTTCGACGGCCGAAGTCGGCGAGAATCGGCGGGTGTGGGAGGAGAAACGGATGCGGTGGTGCCGCATCCAAACCCTCGCAGCCTGTTATGTAGGGTTTTCGCGGGCCGCTATCGGGTACCCATCCTGAAAGTTGCTGCGGGCCAGGATGCAGTATCTATTCAAGCCCAGTTTTAGCCCAAAACCCAAAAAACTGGAAGACGGACGGGGTATGGGGTCTGCTAGAGATGTTCTTGGCCCAATTGCAAGGAAAATTCCCCACTAGTCTCAAACTCGCGATGCCCCTCCGCCGCCGTCTCCGGCGGACTCCGCCGCTCCCTCACAACAACCACTCCGCACCCCCTCACAACGACCACCCCGCACCCCCCGTTGGCCATGATCAACCGCAAGGCGAAGGTCGTCAGATCTCCGAGCGCGTACTGTGAGCAAAGGAAAATAGTCGGTGAATTGTTTGAGAAAATGTTGGTGCATCAATCTAGTGGCACTTATATTCCCTTGTTTTTTTGTGTGTTAAAAATGGTACAAGTACTTGAGGGTTGGACCTCAAGTTTCATTCCCAAATCTTCCTTGACTGTAAATTTCAGCCCCTTGTCACATTTCTACATGTTATCCTGGTCATAAAGAGTTCTTAAAACAAATTTACAATAGTATCAATTATTTTGGCGGCTGAACATAAGTTTTGCAAGTTGTGTGGGGCTATATATTCAGAAGAGATATCTGATAGGCCTTGGCCAATGGCTTTGGCCTACATAACATGACCAGTGACTTATTTTCTGCCCCCAAATTAGCATCCACCTCCTTTGGTACCTTGTTGCAAGCAAGAAATTCTGACCACCCTACCACTGAGCTACTGATTAGAGTTGTCTGCTGTTTGTGAATCTACAATTTACACTGCATGTTCTACATTTAATTACCGTCTGTCAGTAATTTTGTTTTAGAATAATTTAAAGATATTGTATCCATTTTAATGATGCCTCTAGTGTCATCTTCAAAATAAATTTATTCATCAAATTATCACTTTGTTATGGCTTATGGGCACACTCAGATTAATTCTTGATAACCTGCTCTTAATACCATATTTTTCTAGCTCAATTTCTTGTATCCAATGCACCTTAATCTATACAGCTCTATACTTTAGTAAAGCATCCTTTATAAAAAAATACAGCTATATATTATGTCGTGTTAGTGCTGTTGCTGTTGTTCAAATTCTTGTGCGTTGATCAAATGAACCTTTTTCAGGGAAGAAGTACATTAAGGAAAACAAGACTTTGGCAGATGCTCTGGTTTGTTCAGACAGCCATTAGAAGAGATGGAGGTACAAATTTAATGAATCTCTGTTACCTTCCGCTGATTACTGATTTTCAGCTATATATCTCCAACCACTAGTTTAGGATACTGTATTCTTCTTACAAGTGCAGTTTGCAGATTGGACAGACAATTATGTGCATATTTTGCCGATTGCTACTATCATTTTGAACAGATTTTCAATGTATCGCCCAACGTATTGTTATCCTTATTATCGGTTTGCCTCTGGTTGAGTTATAATTGGCGTTTTAGTGGGTATTTGCTGGGAATCGAGACTAGTATGATATTAACACCAACTTATCAGTTGGTGCGAACAATGTATTTGCTGGCGTTTTAGTGGAACTAGTTTGTCAGACTTTCTGTCTCTTCATAAGTTGATGATACAGAAAGAACCTGAACTTGTTCTTCCATTCATATTCTTGTGGCAGCAAGCCAGCAACTTGCCATGCTACCAAAAATTATCAGTTGGTGCGTCAGCATGGACCTATCATCCATGAGTATCTCTAAGCTGGCTGACGTAAAAGCATATCTTGCCTTGTCATGAGGATGACCATTGTCTTTCCTTTCCCTGAAATATTATCACCAACTTATTAAAGCCTGAAACTATAACTTGAATTAACAATTGATCGCTGTGTAATTTTCTTCTGCAACCAGGGACTTGTATATTAAATAAAAATGTTTACAAACTTACTATGTTTTTCAGTTTTGGAAATGCTCATAGATGGAATATAGTAGCGTCTTTTTGTTTGCTCGAGATTGTTTCTTGGGGGAAGTAAAGCTGGGATAGCAGCAGAAGCTGTCGCCAGCATGCATTAAAATTATCTAAAAGAAGTTATCCAAATCTCAGTTTAGGCAATGATTTTCTTTTGGTGTTTTCAGCATCACCAATTCTCTTCAGATGTTTATTCAATCAATCACTTTACTAGTTAAGGTCTACCTTCAAATATCCAACTAAATCCTACAACAAGAAAAAAAAAGAGTTGTTTGTGTCTCTAATGTTGCTTATTTTTCTTCTCAGGTTTCTTAAGACCTCTAGTCTGTTAGGAAGTGCTAACTTCCTAACTGATGCTGGGGGGAATCTGTAGAAGCATGGGATTTTGGAGCGCCGAGCAAGTCAGTGCATCACATTTTGGACGAAACGTGTGAATGTTGTCAGACTTTCTGTTAGCAGTAGAATGCTGCAGTATGTGCTGTAAACACTAGTAAGACAATTCGTTCTTAGCAAAATCGACGCTTCCACCATGATTACTCTGATTAGATATCGTATTTAGGGATCTCTGCTTTTGTCACAGGTGGTGGATTGACTATTCCAACTGATCGGTATTAATTGTTTTAAGCTACACATTGCTCTTGTTAAGTGAGAAGGAAGAGGTGAGGTTGCTATTTCTGACTCGGTGACTCTGAATTCAGTACTCTGGCTATTTTCGAAATGTGCAACTTTACCAACTCTGGCTGTTGTTGTCTGCGCTGTGCTGCAGTTTAGACTAATTCAATTCCTTTTTAACGATAACCGCTGGAACTTTTTTATAGATTATAACTGCTGGAGTTAAAGCCTTAAGCACTAGAGGAGGAAGAAACAAGTGTTTTTGAAGCTTGAATTTTTTTTTGAGAGAGTTATTTTGAAGCTTGAATAGGTCTGCTAGACTGGGCTGCGTAGCATTGCAGATGGCCTCCGTATAGCAATTTGGGTCGATATGTGGGTTTAGGCTATTTTTTTTGGACATGCCATACACCGCATCAGTTGTCTGGCCCGGATATGTTTTCCAGGCCGCAGCCCAAAACCGCTCTCGGACGCTATATATATATATACCGTTAGGCCGCAGTCCAAAACCGCGCTCGGCCGCTATATATCCCGTTCGGCGACGCGGATGCAGGTCAAACCCATCTGCCTCGACGCCTCTTCCACTCCCGCCGACGAGAAATCCGCCACTCTCCGGCGAGCAATCCCCTTCCTCCCGCGCACGTTTGAGCCATGGTGTCCGGCGGAGATCGAGGAGGCCGTGGTGGAGAGAGGGTGGGCGGCGCCAGATCCCCTTCCTCTGACGCCCTTAAGCTGTCCGCCGTCGAGGAGCTCGAGTGGGACCGTCGGACCTTCGACGTCGCTCGCATTCATGGCTCCAACCGCTACCTCCACCATGGCCTCAAGCCGCCGCGCGCATTCAAGCGGCATGAATCGCGTTTCTACCGCGATCTGCAGGCGTCGAGCTCCCGTGATCCACCGCCACGCCGCTCCACCTACAGCGAGGCATCGAGCTCCAGCGGTCCGCCGCTGCGCCGCCTCACCTACAACGAGGCGTCGAGCTCGAGTGCCTCGGCTCCGGTGCCGCGGTTTGGCCTGGGCGACTACACGGAGGACGACAACAATTCGACGCTTCCCGCTCCCGCGCTGATGGCTGGCGATTTCGTCCCCGATTCCTTCCTGGGCACCGTCATGAAGCCGGTGGAGGAGCAGAGCCGCCGCGGCGCCGACAAGAAGGTGGAATGGCTCCGCGGGCAGGCGGCGCAGGACGCCTGCTACATCGAGCTCTCTGACAGCGAGTGAGCTCCAGCCTGCTCCGCTGCCGCGACACGAAGCTCTCTGACACCGGTGAGCTGTATTTTGGTAGTCAGCAGCCGAGGTGGCACCATTAACAGAGAAAGCGGAGCACTAGGCTCCGCTGTTTCGTCTCCTTTCTCTGTCGAAATGTAGCAAAATAATTTGGCGCGGATATTTTGTTTCAAATTATGCAGTTCGGTTTGCAGCTTCTAATTTGTGGGTTCGTTTTTTAATCCGTAAATCTGCTTGGGGTTTGAAATTTGGGGTGCTAGAGATGCTTTTATTGAGGCCCGAGCCCAGCGTGTTTCGGCGGGAAAATGGTGCCGTTGAGGGCAACAGCTGTTCAAACACCCAAAGCGGGCTCCTCGGCTTGCACAAAAAATCGTGCAGTGTACAACCATTCCTAATAGGGAAACTGCCTCGTGCGTTCCTGAACTACTCGACTGCAGTGAACTAACTTGACTGACGTGTGGGTCCTGGGTAGCTCTCTTTCTGTGGAACGACCGCATGGTGCTGTATCTCGGTAGAGCCGCCTGAGGATCAGACCTTGCTTTTCGTCCTTCCACCCCCTGATATCTGTGCTGCCTGCACCTAGTCCATGTGAACCGCTACTTTACAAGACATCTCTTCTTTCCCCCACCACCAGTTCCCACTCCACTGCACAGAAATCCCCCAGACCCCACGAGATGCTTCTCGGCAGCCGCCTCCTCCGCCTCTCCGCCGCCGCCGGCGGCGGCGTCCGCCGCTCCCTCACCACCGCCGCCTCCCATCCCCCGTGGGCTATGATGTCCTTCTCCTCGGAGGTCGTCGGAGCGCCGACCGTGGACGTGCGCCTCGCCGAACCACCGCACATCTCCCAAATACGCGTCCCGGGGCACCTCATCAAGACCAGCGGCGGCTGCCCCGACCCCGCCAGCAAAGCTGTGAAATGGCTCAGCGGCACCTCGAGCGGTGGCCTCCTCTTCCTCACCTACCTAGACCTAGGCTCCCCGGCTCCAATGGTTGACAAGTATGGAACCCACGCCATCCACCCCTCCCACGACTCCGGCGTCACACACTTCGTCTGCAACCCTGTCACCCGGGAGCTATCCCGCCTCCCGGCCTCCATCTTCAACCCTGTGCAGGACGCTCTGCACGGCGCCCGCATGGGCTTCATCACTCAGGCCGACCGCGGGCACGGGCCGCCTGACAGGTTCGCCACCGCCAAGGTAGGGGTGGGGCACAAGCACAACCTGATGATCCGTTTCCTCTCGGAAACAGGGGAATGGGAACTGGTGGAGGTCTCACTCTCGCCGTCCCAGCACCTACCTGAGCGGTCAATGCGGATAGACCAGGAGCCACTGGCATTCGGCGGCCGCATATGGTGGGTCGACCTGTCCTGGGGCGCAGTCACCGCCGACCCGTTCAGCCACCGGCCGGAGGTCACCTACGTCCAGCTGCCCAGGCGCAGCGTGCTGCCGGCAGCCCAATCGCCCATCAGCTACCGGCGAGTGGGCGTCAGCGACGGCCGGCTGCGGTACGTCGAGCTCTCTCAAGAGCAACCGTTTCTTCTCAGCTCCTTCGTGCTTGACCTTGACGACGAGGGCGGCAGCTGGACGCTGGAGCACCGGGTGCTGCTCAACAAGATCTGGGGCCGCAGCATGTCGATGCCCTTGCAGACCACCGCCGCCGACACAGAAATCGTCCTCATTCATCCGCTCCATTCCAATGTCGTGTACCTCAGGCTCGTGGCCACGTCGCAAACTGTCGCCGTGGACATGGACAGGGAAGAGGTGATCGAGACCTGCCTGTGTAGCGGCAAACCCTTCTCTACACCATGCCTTCTTCCACCGTGGCTCCGATCCACCAGGATCCCTTCTGCATCAAGAGGTACATACGTTTTAATTGCTATATACAGCATTACACAATGCCTACTTTTGGTTTCAGTTTTAGATCTGCAATGATGCCAGTGCATGACACAATTGTCCAACACCCAGTCATCCATAATGTTTTGTATGTACACAAACACAACCAAATCACTCAAAATGACTGATCGTGTGATCAGTAACACTTTTCTTTATGCCGTGTGCGGTGTGCCGTAACAATTGGCATGGCAAATAGAAGGTTTTTGAACAAAAGACCTTTGGATCCCGCAGTTCATAGAAAGCCAAAAGCAAAACCTCTTACTGATCTGGAAGTTCCAAACTCTGGTCATCTACATGTTGTTGCTTTCTTGGTCGAGTACGTCCAAGTACACAATAGCTTAAGTGTTCGAATAATCTTATCCTGCTCAGTATTGGTATGGATTCTCAGTTATGAAGTTGTGCATTTTCTAAGAACTGTTCTGTAAAATGGTGCCATCACTGCAATCTCTCTTCTCTTAAATATGTGGTGATTTTCAAAGGAGAAAGCTGATGCCTGATAGACCTTAGCCAATGGATTTGACGGTTGGGCCTGAACAGCTGAATAAGTGAACATCTTCTGCCCCAAATTAGCATCCCCTTCCTTTGGTGCCTTGTTGAAGCTAGTAGAACTTTCCAGTCTAAAACCTTATTAGAGCTATCTGCTGTTTAAGAATTTTTAATTTGCACCGCATGTTTTAAATTCTATTTGATAACCTGCTATAAGTAGGTTCTCTTCTTTTTGCTAGCTCAATTTCTTCTATGAATGCACATAAATATATACAGTTATAAATTCTGCTGGCTAATGTTGGTTCTGCTGTTGAAATTCTTGTGCGTCGATATTACGTTTTTCAGGCAGGAAGGACGTTGAAAAAAACAAGACCCTGGCAAGTGTTCTGGTTCGTTCAGACAGCCACTATTAGAGATGAAGGTAACCAGCTAACCAATCTATCATTGCTTTCCTTCAGATCATGATTCATTATTGTTGTTAGTCGTATCTGATCCATTCACATGTTCAGGATGCTGCATTTTTCGTTAGAGTATCTCTTACTCAATTCATCCAGTTCATGTACTAGAAGAACAGTTATGTGCATATGTTGCTGATGACTACTGCTGTTTTGAACCGATTTTCTTTGACCGTAATAATTAGTGTTGGCCTTAATACTACTAGCTTGTCATGAGGTTGTCTGTTGTCTTTCGTTTCCCTGAAAATATAATAACCAACCGATTAAATCTTCAAACTGAAGCTTGGTAATTATTACCAATTGGCACTAGTGTAGTTTTCTGCTGCAACCAAGACTCGGATAGAAAATAAACATGTTGACGGACATACTATTTCATTTCAGTTTTGAAAATGCACATATATGAGCTATAGTAGCATTTTTGTTTAATCTATAGGGACAGTAAAGCTTTCATACGGGATATACACACCCCATTCACGAAAGCCAAACCACATTGAGCGCAACGCGCAGTCAACAAAAAGATATCTGAAAGATGTTATCCGAACATTAGTTCACTCAATATTTTATATCAACCATTCTCTTCGCATATTCATTTAATCAATCACTGTCCTAATTAAGGTCTCCCATTAAATTCACACTTTGTAAAACAAGAAGAACATGTGATGTTTGTGCCTCTAATGTTCCTTGTTTTTCTTTTCAGGTTTCTTAAAACTGACAGATGTTGGTGCTCCAATCAACTAGGAAGCTGATGGTGGTAACTTGAGAAGCTTGTTTCTTTTTTGGGATTGTCGATTCAGCAGAAGTCTAGTAATTTTGTCAGACTTTTGGTTCGCAGCAGAACACTCCAGCATATGTTGTAAACACTAGCATGATAATTCCTTCCTAGCAAAGTTGACAGCTTCCACATGACTATTCTGATGAGGAATCTTATTTAGCAACCTCTGCTTATGTAGTTAGTGAATTGGTGATTTATTCCAACTGATCAGTATTCACTGCCCTAAGCTAAGTATGATGTCGTCCTAGTTGATGGCACATTGCTCTTGTTAAATGAGATGAGAAGGACAAAATCAGGTTGCTGTCTGTGACACACGGACTGTGAACTCCGCAGGATATATATCACTGACTTTTTTCTGTATGCGAAATAAGCATCCTTGCTAGAATATGTGGTGTCTGTGCTATACTGCAGTTTAGCTGTATTCAGTTCTTAAAAAGTAACTTGCTATTGCACTTCTATTTTTGATATTATGGCAACTACTGGAACATTCTTAGATGATAACTACTGGAGTTGCCAAGGCTGGCTCTCATCACTCTCTGTTAACTGAATCAGATATTCAGTTAGTTAGCAGTAGTTAGTTTGTTAATATCTCTAGCTGTAGATAACTATTCAGCTTAATGTTCCTCTAGTTTGTTTACCGCAAGATAGAGAGCTGCTTGTATGCTACATATAGCATCCGATTACAATAAATGAAATCAGTTGTGACATTGCCTATCTTCTCCTTAACGTAGTTAGCTTAGGCTCTATCATGGTATCAGCTTTCTAGATCCAATCGCCAGCTTCCGCGGCCCCATCTCCTACCTCAACGCCATGAGCTCCTATGCCTTTTCCTCCTTGGACTTTGACTCCGGCTCCAACGAGCACTTCGGCATCCCCGTTGCAACTCAAACCCTCCCCACCCTCAGCTGCAAGCTCTTCGTATCCGTGACCACATCTTTGTCCGTTGGATTAAGAGAAGGAGAACTACGGTCTATGGCTCCGCCGATTCCTCACTACTCTCTCCAAGTTCGGGCTCCTTGATCATGTCGATGGCTCCCTTGCCCAGGGCACGTACGACTGGGTGCTCAACGACTTCGTCATTGTCTTCTAGTACGACGCCCCGGTCACCCCTGCTACCTTGGCGATCGTGAACGCCTGACACGCCACTGCCCTCTCCCTCTGGCGCTCCTTCTGCAACGTCTTCCACGATAACCGTGACACCCGCTCAACCTTCCTCCGCGATGAGTTTCACGGGTTCAACCAAGGCAACCTCTCCGTCGTCGAGTACACCTCCAAGATGAAACACATGGGGACACTCTCCGCGATCTCGGCTCTCGCGTTAAGGACCGTGACCTCTTCCACAATGTTCTTCGCGGCCTCAACGAGCAACTCCAACACGTCGTCCCGCACATGACGCGCGGACGCCTCCCCACCTTCATCAAGTTGGGGTCCTCTTGTTGTTGGAGGAACGACACCTTGGTCGTCAGGCCTGCGTCGTCACCCACAATGCGCTCCTCGCTTAGGCCCATCTGCGTTCAAACATGCTGACTTGCTGAATTGGCATACAGGGTGAGCTTCCTCAGCAGCGGCATGAGGCCCCAGTTGGTTCAGCGCCTTGAGCGCTTTCGTGCGTCCTCGGAGCGGACCCATTTCGCGCACTCCTCACTTAGGCCCATCTGCGTTCAAACATGCTGACTTGCTGAACTGGCATACAGGGTGAGCTTCCCCAGCGGCATGAGGCCCCAGTTGGTTCAGCGCCTTGCGCGCTTTCGTGCGTCCTCGGAGCGGACCCATTTCGCGCGCTCCACCGCGTTGTTGAAGACCTGTTCCTTGTGACTCGGCGGGACGCTTCCGCCCCTAATCCGGCCACCCCCTGCCGGAACTACCGTCGTGAGGCATCTAGGGGGCAGGGTGGGTGCGGTGGTGCGGCGGAATCTCTCGCTAAAGTGTGGGGGCGGATACGGGTTTAGCGGCGGATGCGACGGCGCGGAAGTAGGGTTTCAAACCCGTACCCACCGCATGAACCTCCATATATACCGGCCACACCGACGATTTCACGGCCCCATGTAAAATGTTTACATAGTGGGCTTCAAATACAGAATCTGATCTGCGACGGAAACTAAGCGAAACTGTTAAACTACCAAAAAATATGATTTTAGCCCATTTTACGGGATCCGCTAGAGTTGCTCCTAAGGCCTCATTTGGTGCCAGTGTTTTTGTGTGTTTTGAGTAGTGTTTTTAGATGTGTTTTGGGTGAAAACACTAACCACCCAAAACACTACAAAACCCTTTTCATGCTAAACACTTGTTTGGAACACCGGTTTTACAAACTAGTGGTTTCAAGTGTATTCAACACAAATAGATAAAAATACAATCTTTTTAAACAGTCTAAACTAGACTTGTATCACAAATAAAAATCTGATTTTTTTAGCACACTAGAAGAACATATCTCACATCGATAATACAAAAACATCACTACCGGAATGTATCATCATTTTAACACAAACATGGATTTGATCATGCTTCTACAGTACAACATTACACCAACTTCACATAGGAATGAAATACAGTAGACAAAAAACATCTCTCATTTTGATCACATAAAGTACAAGTATTTGTTTCACTTGTTGAAGAATAAGGCTTTGCCGCACCACACAGACTACAAGCTTTATTCTTCAGATCCTTGTTGGTCAGGCAATTCAAATACCTGAGAACATACCATTATTTCAGTTTGATACGTTCTGGTCAGCAACATGAACTGTAGATACATTCCATTATTTCATTGGCGTCGTCTTGGAGCGGCGGCGTCTTCCTCCCCGTCGCCAGCCTCGCCCACGTCGCCTCTCATCGCTCGATAGAAATGCGAGGGAGGGGACGCGTTTTACTTCCACCCCGGCCCGACAGGTTTCGGGGGGTTTTGGCGGGCCTAAACGGGCCAAAATCGGCCTACCGAACAGCCCAGAAGCGTTTTGAGGTGTTTTCGGGAAGCTCGAAAAAATACTCCAAAACCGGTCCAAACACCTATAAAAACTGGCATCCAACGAGGTCCAAGAGATGTCGCAGAGGTAAAAAGGTTTTGCCGGAAACTTGTACCGCTGAGCTCTACCAATGGGCAACAGCTGTTGCAACACTCAAAATGGCGGCTTCTGCAAAAGAAGTCGTACACTTTAGAACCGTTCCTAATACGGAAATCGGTCCGTGGACTACACCGCATGGACCGAAGTCTGATGGCACACGGTGGAACAGTCGTACATAGGAATTTGGGGCTGACTACACAGTGGTCAACCACTATTGGGCCTACCCCGGTGGTCAGTTCAGACAGCCCATTAGAGGCAAAACGCGTTTTTCCTTCTTTCCCCAAAAGGAAAGTGACGGGACCACACAGCCCACGTAAAAAGACAACGAAGAAAGCAACACAGGTTACTTTTGCCTCGACGGGAAGCATCTACAGAAACGCAGAAAAAAGGATCCTACCTAACCAGATCTGGGTTCTTCTTCCTCCCCTGTTTCTCCACAGCCGCCAGCAGCAAGAGGAGGCAGCAGGAAGGGGAGGCAAACCCTAGAACCTCCATGAATTGATCCCCAGATCTTCAGGAAGTAACACAACAGGAGCTGCTCATCTGGACGACGCCCAGAGAAGTAAGAAAGGTAAACAAAAGACAAAAACATGATTCAAATTCATCCAAGTTCCATCTAGTACTACCAGTATTCATCTACCAGTTCCATCCAGTTGTAGCAGTTCCATCCAGATCCACCACAGCCAAAAAAGTTACATACTGGATGGAACTCACATGTTACTCACAGTTCCTGCTGAGTTGTCTGTACCAAAGTCAGTAGAAGTAATCTAGCCTTCAGGAAGTAATCTAGATGATGAACTTTGAATTCTGTAGAAGCCATCGGGGAGTTGCAAGGCGAGGACCTGGTTGTGTTGATCTTGTAGACAAGCAGGAAGTATTCAACCGAGTAAAACAAACATGGCGCTCTTGGAACAACGATGTAGGCATGAATGATATCTCGCATGAAAAAAGAAAGAAAAAACGAGGTGTAAGAACCATAAAACGAGTACTTGTAGCCGATGCTTGTTAATCAAACAATGTGAAGAAGTAATTTGCCCTTTGCTGGTTTGATTTGATGCCAAACATGGGTGAAGTAACAAAAAAATGTTTTAACTTGTTTCTTCTTTGCAGGCAATGGATTGGTTTAACCTGCACGGTATTGACCTGAACCATCCGCCTAGCGATGATGACTTCATCGAACCAGATGGAACTGAAGCACCAGTCCAAGGCGCATCAGTAGATGGTACTGGTGCTAATTCTGGATTCATGTCAGTAGATGATACTACTGATGGTGCTCCGACTGGTCAAACGCTGTCTAGTGAAGAAAGTGGCAGTGATGGCGAGGTGCAGTCAACGCCAGAAGGATTTGCACCACGTAAACCATACCTAGGGATGAAATTTGATACGTGGGAGGCTGCTAAAGTGCACTACAACAGGTATGCCGAACATGTTGGTTTCTCTATGAAGATGAGTTCTTCCGAAATTCGGTATTGGACAAGCGAAGGACAAGTACTTGTTTGTGTGCAACAAGTCCGGAACTAATTCACGAAGGAAGAGAGCGAGGCGGTGAAGTTGAGGAACAGAGCAATCACGATACGGACTAACTGTCAAGCTAAAATGCGTGTAAAAAGGAAGGGTTCAATATGGGAAGTAACACAGTTCATTGAAGAGCACACTCATGAAACTATCAAGAAGCTTGGTTTGAAGAAGTATTTACGATCACACAAGAAGATACCAAAAGAAGAAAAGAAGTTCATTGATCTGTTAGACAGTGTTAACCTCTCAGCAGGAAGAATAATGGACATCATGTCTAAGCTTTATGGAACAGGAAAAGCAGTTCCTTATGACACGAAGACAATAAGCAACTACATGGCAAGTATAGATGAGAAGCAAAATGTGAAAGACATACCAGAGCTTCTTAGTTACTTTGAGGAACTGAAGAAAGAAGATCCAAATTTCTTCTACAAATACAAACTTGATAGTGAGGACAGGATTGAAAATATATTTTGGGTCGATGGACCCACTAGAGAAGTTTACAAGAATTACAATGACCGCATATCCTTTGACACTACATACATGACAAACGCTTATAAGATGCCGTGTGCACCCATTATTGGAATTAACGGATATGGGCGAGACAATCCAGCTTGGGATGTGGCTTCTTGAGGAATGAGAGGATAAGTAACTTTGTCCGGTTGTTTGAGCAGTTCTGGATGCTATGGATGGTTTACACCCTCCGAATATCATCAACGACCGGGATGTCGCTATTACTACTGCCATCCAGGAAATGTTTCCTAACTCGTGCCATAGGAACTGTCGGTGGCATATAATGCAAAATGCACAAGGATCCCCTCTCGGCCCTTTCATGGCGAAGCATGAGGAACTACGAAGGGAGTTCAATGAAATTGTTGACTATAGCCTGACACCCGTCGAGTTTGAGAACCGATGGGGAGAGATGATTGAGAGGCATGGTGTATCGGACAACACAGACCTTGCTTCCCTATATGAAATTAGAGCTAAATTTGTCCCAGCTTACTTTATGGATAGGTTCTTCCCTTTCCTACAAACTACTGCTCGCAGATGAAGGATTCAATGCGAGTTCGAAGAAATATGTTGACCCAAATGCAAGCTCGCTACGTTTCTTCAAACAATACATGAAGTTACAAGAGAGGATAGATATTACTGAAGATTCACATGAATTTATGGGTGAGGACAAAACTCTAAAAACTTGGTGTGACTTTCCAATGGAGGAGCAAGTACTATCCATATACACACTACCCATATTCAGGCGATTTCAACTTGAGTTGAAGAAATTTACATCCTACAACATACAGCAAATTAATCCTTCATTGTTTGAGGTTTCTCCAATCAGAAATGCAGTGTTTGGTTATGGAGCAAGGAATTACGGGATCACTTCGCAAATGCGGAGCAAGATGAATACAGTTGTGAATGCTGCAAATTTACTAGAGATGGGTTGATTTGTTGCCATATAATAAAGGTTATGTCTGCTGTTGGTAAAGTAGAAGTAATGCCACAACGTTACATTCTACCTAGGTGGTCAATTCCCCCTCCCGACATACATATTCCTCAGACTGAACCCCAGCAAATGCCAGCGGGCAAATTGTCTAGGAAGGAAATGAGGTTACTTCGCTATGGTAACCTCACTAAAGATTTCGCGAAACTAGCAGTTAATGCATGTGCTTCAGAAAAAACAGATGAAGTGGCTAGGAAACATATGCGTGCAATGGAAGCTGAATTTTCAGCAATGAAGAAACAAGCGGCAGATGCATTGAAGAGAAAAAAGAAGCAGAAGGAAACGAGTTCCTCCATGTGCAGAACATGCTGAAACTACAGAAAATCCTAGCAGCTCAACTGTTGGTGCTGAACATAATATGCATGTAAACAAGAAAGCTAGGGATCCACCTTTGACAGTAACAAAAGGGAGGCCAGAGGAGAAGAGGAAGAAGAGTGGACTACATCTTAAACCTGCAAAACCAACAAAATGTACAATTTGTGGGTCAAGCTTGCATAATCCAAAAGATTGTCCATCTAAGATTGCAATGAAAGAGAAGACACCAATTATTCAGCTTTTCCAATGATGAGGAAGTAAAAAATTGTGTCGACACATGAGAAGTAGAAGAAAAGTTTCTTGTACTTGCTTGAGACATATTTATTGAAGATGCGGGGTGTTTAGATTAGTGGTGTTTACTTCTGTTTCATTTTCTAGTATTGAGATTACGAAAACTACTTTGTGTTTCCCAAGTGAAAGATATATATGTTGATTTGCAATGTATGACCAGAAGCATAACACTCGGTTAACCGTGTTGTCTTGCATAAATAGAAGACACAAAAATGATTTGGGAAAAAAACATAAGCAGGAAGTATTACCATTTTGTAAAACTTGTCATTTTTTGGCTTTGAACTTGTTTCGCCATGAAATCTTGTTCTCCCACCAGTCAAGCCACTTGAAGCTGTATAGCATCCTGTATAGTGGCATTTCCTTTTGGTCGAAATGACCCAACTTTCTTCCATCCCATAACTCAATGCATTTCAACATTGAGTATCCACAATCACAACTACCGTGTGTTACAACAACAAGGAAATGCAAAAACAGTGTTAGTTTTTGAAAGTTTTGCTAGAATGCAAATGTCTGAAAAAATGTAGACAAAAAAAGAGAGAAAATATGAGGTAACTTACGTTGTAAGTTGTTTAGGAGATGGGATGTAAATCGTTTCGTAGTTTTGAATTGATACATTTGACTTCTTATAGTTTCTGGCCCAGAGAGTCTTAACAGAATCAATTATGATTGCACTATCTTTCTTGAGCTTCTTGTCCCCAAGATTCCTCAAGGAATCAAAAATTTCGAACCTCTCAGCCTTGAGATTGAGGTTGATTAGGTAGTAGTGTCCACAAAAGTACTTTGGATCGTCGATAGTAGATAAGTTCTGTAGTACAGGAAACATGACCTGCATATGTAACTCTGTCAACACAGTTGGAAGTTAAAAAAGCAAACAGCTCTGTGGAGGGGAAAAAAGTAGTTTATGTAACCTGCTCTTTGTGGTCAAGACGGTTATTCTCTGTGAATGAAAACACCCTCTTAATGTCCTTGCCGGTGAAGGCACGGTCTCGCAATTTGTTCTAGTCAGCAAGAATAGCAAGAAAATAGATCAGGGATTTGAAGTAGCCTAAAATGATATTATTATGATCTTTTAAAAAAGGTTAACATGTTATCATGTACATAATAAAATTCAACAGAGTTACTTCTCAAAAATGTAAAACAGATGTGTAACTTTGGAAAACATATGTACTTGTTAGTTACATTTAACAGAGTTACTTCTCAAAAATTTAACAGAGTTACATTTGATGAGAGGTATACAGGTTAGCTACAGACAACACCTAGTTACAAATGGCTTTGAGTTACTAAACATGGATATTAAAAAGGTGAGGGGGTTCTAATATGTAACACTTACAGCTATGATGAGAGGCATCACACATTTTTTCTGTGGTTCCAATTCTTTAGAGAGAACATGTAATCCAACCTCCATAGTTGAATTACTTATCAAACCTTCAGGTTGGACTGAATCAGCAAAATCTGGGACATGAGCAAAATATGTTCCATAATCAACTATCAGGTGACCCTTCAGATGTGTCTTCTGTTTCGATCCATGCATACATATTAGGTTGTACATGTCAATTGATTCCTTTGTAATAGTTTCTTCAGTTTTTTTGCCCTGCTGAACATATGGAGATAAGCTGCGTCTTTGCTGGCTTTATTACTCTTTTCTTGTGAGCTCGAGGAATAGGAGTTTTACTAGATGTTCCCTCCGAAGTTACATGTTCAGAAGTTACTTTCTGCTTTGCAGTGTCCTCAACTGAAGTAACATTCAAAGTGCAGCTGCTTGTTGGGAAATACTTCTCACCAACCATGGCTGCAAGCATTTCATAATCTTCAGCTGGTCCATAGAACTCATCCTCATTGCTTGAAGTAATCACAGGGAGCCCAATGACAACCTCTTCTTTACCTTTATCATTTTCTTTGTTTGGACTATCAAACCCCAGATCAAATGATCCTGCTTCCCCGGGCAGCCATAAACTTTGTCTGTCCTTGTATGCAGTGATGTGTAAATCAGGCTTCTTTGTTGTCATGTCATCGAGTAGGCCGAATGTTTTCTTTCCTTGTATTCTAGTCGCCACTTCAAAGTTTCCATGGCTACCAGGAGTAGTAGTGTCGTTGTTGTTATTTCCAGTGTGAGGACTATATCTTCCTTCTTCTACATTGGCGTTTTCTCTGGAAATAAACATTGGGTTCAGACACGACTTTGATCTGGTAACTGGAATGACATCAGTATTGGTAGAACTTGCTGCCTTCAATGGAGACATTGATCTAGTCACAGGCCTTCTAGCAATGGTGGTTGGGCTTCCCTTCTGCAGAATAGGTGTAATCAAAGGTAATGTTGTAGTTTCATTTTCTTGGGCAGTATGCAAGTCCTTGATAGGATGAACAGGTGGTATGCCTCTGTTGATTAAGATTGACCACTGCGTTGGCTGCCCAAGACACCGATTTCTTTGTAAGAGATGCCTCTTCGGCATGAACAGCGGATGCAACGGATCCTTCGAGAGGGGCATCGATCAACTTGGCGTGAATGGTTCTCGCATCGGACATGTCTATAGCTGGACGAGTAACTTGTTACTTTTCGATGGCATGCACGAGATGACCGATCCTCGGTTTGCTTCAAGCATCCTCTTCCTGGTAATGCAAGTGTTCGTGACTCAGTTGTAGTTGGATGTGCACTCACTTCACATCCAATAAGATCATTACTTGATCGTGAATCGAAGCATACAATCTCAAGTTTTCCGGAGCAGATATGGCAACCTTTTCTTCCACTTGCATCTCATTGCCGTGAGATTCTTGTGCGCAATCCCCAAGCTGGTGTCCCTCTCGGTTTCCTCGGGAAGAATCACATATCTTGCCGCCTTGTTAGACGGTTACGCATCGGAGTTCACATCGGCAGACTTCCTCTTCTTGTTTCCATTGGGTTCGCTTGACCTTGGCATCTTCGTAGTTGTGACATTAGTTGCACCAACACTGTCTTGATGCTGTTGTGGAACACAAACTACTTCTGGTGCTATCATCTGTTCGGGTACTGCATCGGAGTTCACATTGGCAGCCTTGATCTTCTTCTTTTGTTTGAGTTTGCTTGGCCTTGGCAGCTTACAAGTTGTGTCATCCGCTGTTCGAGCTATGTTGTCATCCGAGTAGTTGTGGTGCAGGCAAAACCACTTCTGGTGCTTTTGTCAGTTCTTTGAGTACATGTGACTGAACCACCTTGCAAGGAAACTCATCATTTCTTCCTAATTCATCTGATTGACGCTTCTGCTGCACAACTCGATTGCAATTCTTCCTCTTCCTGGGAACACAGACAAAATCATCATAATCACTGCCATATGCATTCTCCTTGCTTCCTTCGCCTTCACTTTCGCTTTCAAACCTAGACAAGTTGACTTGGTGATCAGAATCTGAACCATCAGTTTCCTCTCCTGAAAATTGCTGTCGAGTCTTGTTCTCAGTTGGACCTCTTGAAGATGGTGTAGATCTGGTTGAAGATTTCTTCTGTTTTTTAGCAGTATTAATGGTTGAAACTTTCATCGAGAACTTTGCAATTGCTGCATCAATTTCGCTATACATCTCTTGTGCAGCTTCCCTATACCTTGAGATTTCCTATTTTCAGAAGACAATATACATAGTTAGAATACAAGGATGTAGGGAAACATGGTAAGAAACAGTTTAAAAAGTTGGAAAAATGCTTGTGATGTGGTTGAGCTTACTTCTTCTCCGCAATCTGAGGGCGCATTTGCCTTAACGAAGTTCTCAATCATAATGGGTGTGCTTAGCATCAACACACCAGTGGTCCTGAAACATTTCTTCGAGTTGAGGAAGGAAACATGGAAAATTAGTTAAAAATGAACAGGATAAAAAAAGAAGTAAAAATGCATGAAATCTTCGAAGTAACTTACAGGTAATCTTCCAAAAGACCCGTCATCATTCAAATCTTGTTCGATAGCTTGAGTTGCCGATTTGTTATCCCATGCACATATTCTTGGACCATCCTGACTGACATTGATATCTTCAGTATCCAGTGAGTCAATGTAAAGAATCTGCATGTCAAAAAGAAGCAGATGAAAAAAAAAAGAGATGTAACATGTAATACAAGTTGATAGTACAGAAGTTAAATATGCTCACCTCCAAAAATGCCATGCAAGCTTTGAATGGATTTTTAACTCCCTTTGCCTTCGCTGTCTCAATGAGGACAGTGATCACAAATCGACACCAGTTGAGGTCTTTTATCTTCGATGGATCCATTATAGGCTGGATAGCACTTGGGACAAACTCTAGTACCGAGTAGTTGGAGCTAGCACGAGAGCAGACAACATACATCACTCATGTCATAAAGTACAAATCATCGCCTTTTACCATCGCCTTCAGCTTAGTCTCGACATCTGTCAACTTTGGTTGCTTTCCATTGCCGAAACCAAGGGTATTCATAACAAATGAAGTAGCTTCAGAATCCACTGTGTATAGAGCAGGATATTTTCCCAATGGTAAGCCAAGAACCTTTTTGACAACTTCACCTGTTATTGGAATGCTTCCTCTGCCAGGAAAATCAAGAGAGCATGACTCATGGTTGAAGCTGCCCATCAAGTAGTTGGAGAGATCTGGGTGCAACTTTGAACATTTTATGCCCAGGAAACTGCCAAACCCATTATCTGAAATAAATTGACGATGACTTGCATTTTGACTCTTGTATAGTTTAACAACTTTCATTGGGGATGCTCTGTTAAAAAACAATTGCTGCATAAAAGCACCAGCATGTCAAACACCAGTACATACAAAACAAGCCTGCAGACAGGAAGAAAGTTACATCAAACTAGCATGTTTACCTTTTTTTTTCCTTTTTCCTGAAAGTTGTTTTTCAACATCTTTGGGTACACTATGAACCTCTGAAGGTAATTGTTTCTCAACATCTGGAACATCTCTGGAGTCCTCTTTTTTGTGCTTGTACTGCAACCTTTTCCTTAGATTCTTAAATTTTGGGTGACCAGACCTTGGTGTTTTAACATTCTTCTGCATGACATGAACAGAATTTGGATTACTGGATGAAAACCTTAAACACAAAACAGTACCTAATAAAAAGAAGCACAAGAATAACTAAACTTACAGAAGGCGTCATAATGATCCCGATTGTTAGCACAGTAATGGAGCGGAAAAAAGCAACCACCTGACAAAAGGCAAAGTAACATTCAGCAAAAAAAACATTCATGTAGTGAATCTGTAAACAAAAAAAAATAAGTTCACTGAATTATCAAATTCTCAAATCAAATTCAGTTTACTTTTCATTCAACTTCATAAAAACACACAGAGTTACTTCAAAAAAAGGAGTAGGCAACATAGTTACTTCTGGACAAAAATCCTAACAACACCACCTAATGCTGAATCTACAAAAGTAACTTATAATGTTATGTACATCTACTGAAACACACATGCCTATGATACAGTTCTACTTCTCCCACAATGAAAAACATTGAGTTACTTGCCAGAAGCACAAAATAACAATGAGTTACTTCTACAAAATCAAAACATCTTTATGTTACTTGAAACAATTAAAAAACAGTTAGTTACTTCTAACTAAGTTTACAAAATCATGTATAGAACATAAGTTAACCCTGCAGCGACACCAAATACTTCTTCATTGCATAATTACTTCTACAATTTCATAGTTCAAGTCAGATGGATTACTAAACATTGCTGAGTACAATGCGGCAGGTTAAAACATGGATGCTGAAAACACACCAAAACTTGAACTCAACCATGGATTACCTTGTGAATCTGAACACACTTCCTGGACGAACTTGGAAGGAAGTCAAATCATAGGTTGGAGGTGAACTTGGAGGTAAACTTGACGCCCACGAGGACTGCAGTGCGAGGTTGATCAAAGATGAAATCCCTACAAAAACGATGAAGATGGCCAGGGTCAGAAATTCGTGAGCACAAAAGCGAGAGGGGTCATCCCGGATGAACATAGGTTGCGCCTCACTAATCTACGCCCGAAAAATACGAGCGAATCATGGCCGGCGACGACTACTGCAGTTCGAGAAATGAAATCAAGTGGATAATATGGCAGGAAAATGGCAAATCGAAACTCACCCGCTTCGATACGGAGGGTCGAAGTTGCAGAGGAACCTCCGCCTCTTCACGCTTCACCGGAACCCGCAGCGAAATCGTCGCCGGCGACGAGGTTGGTGCGAGGAAGACGGCCACGAAATTCCTCACCCTTCAAGCCACCAGAACTACCAAATCCACCCAATCCCGCTTCGATATGAAGATTCGCAGATGCAGAGAACCACCTCTCAGCCGGAAACCACGGCGAATCGCTCGCCGGCGACGAGGTTGGTGCGAGGAAGACGAGGCCGGAAACCACCTCTCCCTTCAAGCCGCCGGAACTACCAAATCCACCCACCCCTCTTCGATACGTCGATTGGAGATGCAGAGACCACCTCTCAGCCGCCGGCGACGAGGTTCACCGAGCGAATCGGCCGCCGGCGACGATGTTGCTGCGAGCTTGCAGGGGAGCGACTGGGATTTGGTTTCTCTCTTCGGGCGGCGATTTTGAATCGACGCGTGTACCGGAAACGACGCGCGTCTGTCTATGTGGCCGTGGGTCCCCACCACGTGGAGAGGGAGGAAGATGGGAGCCGTCCGATCGAATCGCGCGGCCGCGGCGCGTGAGCACGCTGTAAGTCACACAGTGGTCAGCCAAGAGTTAGATTTCTCG
>NC_061511.1:264440315-264557958 GCF_022539505.1 Lolium rigidum
GGATTGCAATGTTCATAAAAGCATATGATAAAGTGGTATCTCGCTTGCCCGTATTTGTACAACAAAACATAAATGCTCGGGCACCTTTGAAGTTCATGAAAAGACTAGAAGTAGAAATTGTCAAAGATAAAAGCATCAAAGTTATACCACAGTCAATCATATTTTGAGACAAGCATATTATACTAAGAATGACAGTTGTGCTCTTAAGAAGGTGCTCAAAGAAAGGATGGTGACTCAACATAAAAGTAAAAGATTGGCCCTTCGCAGAGGGAAGCAGGGATTAACATGCGCTAGAGCTTTTCATTTTTAAAACAGGAGTAAATTATTTTGAGAGGTGTTTGTTGTTGTCAACGAATGGTAATGGGTACTCGAACTACCTCGTCAACTAGACTTTCAAGAGCGGCTCCCATGAAGGACGTTATCTCTACCAGCAAAGTAGATCATCCCTCTTCTCTTTTGTTTACACACGTACTTTAGTTTTTTTATGGGTGACACTCCCCCCAACCTTTGCTTACACAAGCCATGGCTAACCGAATCCTCGGGTGCCTTCCAACAATCTCATACCATGGAGGAGTGTCTATTTGCAAAATTAAGTTGCTTACTGATGAATCGAGGCAAAACATGTGAAGAGAATTATTAATGAAGTTTGATTAATCGGGGCTGGGAACCCCGTTGCCAGCTCTTTTTGCAAAATTATTGGATAAGCGGATGTGCCACTAGTCCATAGTGAAACTCTGTCAAGAGTAAATGACAAGGTTGAAAGATAAACGCCACATACTTCCTCATGAGCTATAAAACATTAACACAAATTGAGAAGCATTTTGAAGGTTTAAAGGTAGCGCATGAGAATTTACTTGGAATGGTTTGAAATGCCATGCATAGGTATTTATGGTGGACACTTTGGAATAACTTGGTTTTCAGGGGTTTGGAAACACGAGCAGCGTTCCCGCTCAGTACAAGTGATGGCTAGCAATAGACTGGGGAGCGACAATCAAGAGAGTAGTAACTGTCATAATCATGCTTGCGGCAAAATAAATTAACTGAGGCATAAAAGTGATACAAGAACTCTGAAGCAAAGTAAATCATCGAGGCTTAATTGACTTTTGTTCAGTCATATGTATGCGTGAGCATGTGCCAAGTCGATTCAAGTGAATTATTCAGAGGAGGATACCACAATGTCATACCTATTTATGAATAAAACAATGCAAGCAAACATCCATGACATGTTACTCATATTAATAAACTGGAGCTAAACATGAGAGATCATGAACTACTAGACTTTCTTAAATGACATATACCTCACATGAACCAACTAAGCATGCTCACATGGATGAGTATATGTACAAAAATGAAAACAAATAGAGTTCATACCAGCCTCTCACCACAGTCGAATTGTCGTAGATCGTCATTATTGCCTTTCACTTGTGTAGCTTGAATAATATGAAATGAAAACCACGCTCCAGCCACCGAAGACCATTGAAATCATAATGAACTTTACAAAACCAAAGAAGAACATCAAATATTTTCGGTGTTTTCGAATTGGAAACGAGAACAAAAAGAAACAAGCAAACAAAGCAAAATCTTTTTGGATTTTCTTATAGCAAACCAACGATAGCAAATAAAGCAAAATAAAAGCAAGAAACCAAAATAAACAAATGGTGAAGAGAAACAACAAAAATATTTTTGGTCTTTTTGTGTTTTAGGAAAGAAACAAAGCAAAAACAAGAAGATGAAAACTAGAAGAGTTACATAAACACAAAGCAGCAGGAATTCGTCAAACTTGACAGCAGTACAGTAATCGATTTTTAAGAAATTCTTCTGCTGCCCAGCTCGAAAAGTGTTCAACTAATGAAAGTTAGATAACAACCTGGGGAACATGCACAAAAATTGGCTTCGCAAAATAACGTTCTGGCTGTTTTCGAGAATTTTTTCCGTATCAGTCCAGAATCTGTTTTCAATCAGCACTTCCCCAAATATCATCTCTCTCTTATTAGAAAACCACTTCAAGAAGCTAAACAAGTATATACAAGTATCCAGCAGCTATAATATGCAAATAATGAGTGATGCCGGTATACCTCCCCCCAAGTTTAGGCTTTTGGCCTAAGTGGAGTTCAACCCCAGCGAGGGTCAGGGTTCCACGCCGGTGGATCATACATGGTGTAGTCATAATAAGGTCCCGGTGCAGAAGAAAAGGGTGAAGGCTCCTCATGCCCAAAATGTTGATGCGAAGAACTTGCTGCATCGGATGATGAGTCGAGGTGTTCCTCGGCCTCCTCCGTGCCGTCTCTTGCATGATGGCCATCTCCCTCTATGTATGCATTCAGTTCACCTTCCGTGACCGACCAATCCTTCCTGGAATCAAGGTTAAACAGAACAGGTGCAGGCAATCCTACTATTTTTTTCAGTTTTCTTAGTTGTTCTTCAAGTTTTCTTGTAAAATGTTATCTTGTAAGACAGATTACTCAAATTAGAGAAATCAGAAACAAATTCATGCTTAATCATGGACACTATGTCAAGTTTCTCTATGGAGAGCGGAATATCAAGATGGTGAGGTTCCACACCATGCATAGCTAATAAACGAGAGGCGATGAGACCTCCACAAATTCCGCCCTTCTCACGGTTAGTAGCAAGTCTATAGGCTATCAAAGCACCCAAATTATAGGTCCTATCACCTTGTAATGCAGCAGCTAGAAAAGCTAAATCCTGGATAGATAACTTACTTGCATTCTTTCTAGCAAGAACGCACTTGGTGATGAAATAAGCAAAGTAGCGAATAGCTGGGAGTTGAATACTACTGATTTTACCACCATCCTCTGAGAAGCTTCTTCCATGACAAATCATCTTGTAGAGATTCAAGAGCTCTTGCGGTGATCCCCTTATCTTCTCGCATGATCCTCATTGTGGCACTCTAATTGCTGCACAAAAATCATCGAAAGGCAAGTTGACAGTTTTATTATAAATTTTGTACCGAACCATGGGGTTAGATTGAGACCAATTGAATTCAAAATCCTGCACTACAGACATAGTCAGTTTTGCATATTGGTATGGTTCACCAACAACAAAACCATCCAACCCTGCACTGGAGATTAGATTTTGAACATCTCGCAAGATTCCTGCACTCCTCATAAAATCTGTGCACGGGTAGTAAGAGGGGTATACTCCCTCTTCGCGGTTAACTCTCATAACTTGTTGCACCTCCAATTCTTGTTGATTTAGTTGATAGCTATTCCACTCCATTTTCTGAAATTTTACAACAAACAATATAAAATTTGATTTGGTGACATATAATTGAGGGAAACTACTATAGGAACTTGCCAGAGTACTAAACATGCATCAAAACTAATTTCTACAACTTAGAACAAGCATGCAAGCTCACTAAACATGTTACCTACAGCAGCAAAATATTCAAGATATACTCAACCAAACAAAATTCTACTTGGATAATCGGTGGAGTCACATACCGGAGAGCAAATGTGCCAAATTTCAGACAGAAATCTGGGCTGAGCAAAGAGATCGAGAAATCTTGAGCTCTTGAGCAGAAACGCGAGTGAGAGAAAGCTGGTGCGAGTTTTTTCGGGAGAGAGAATGAGATGGGAGAAAGAGATGAAGAAGTGGGGCAAGGAGGGCCCCACACACCAAGGTGGCGCGCCCCCCTTGCTGGCCGCGCCGGCCTGTGGGGTGCCACCCTGGGGTGCCCCACTAGTCATCCCCAGGTGCTCCCAGGCGCCTCTTCGAAAAATAAGACCGACGGTATAATTTTTGTGAATTTTTGAAAACTTTGAAAAATGCACATTTATGGGTATTAAATTTATTATTACTGGGCAGAAAAAGATTTTGAAATCTCTAATTGACTAAAGAACTTTGCAAAACAAAAGTGCTACAGCAAGTAAAACAAATGGAGGAAGAAAGAAATGTTGTTTAGCTCCTCTATGCATATAAAATGAATTTGTTAACAAGGTTGATCAAGTCTTGCCACCAAATAAATTTTACATAGCATAAGAAGTATTAAACCTCAAATCAATCATGTTACCTTGAATTGTATTGATATGGATCCAATCATAATATTTTGATATCCTTCTTTAGGATCATATATAGGACAATCAATCGTTCCCACTTTGATAGTTCTCACATTAGAAATGGTATTAACTCCACATACTTTATCAATCTTCTTAGGAAAATAGACGGTATGCTCCTTGTCATCGACATTGAAAGTAACTTTTCCTTTATTGCAATCAATAACAGCCCCTGCGGTGTTAAGAAAAGGTCTCCCAAGAATAATACACATATTATCATCTTCGGGCATTTCCAACACAACAAAATCAGTTAATATCAAGCAGTTATTAGTAACTTGAACAGGAACATCCTCACATATACCAACAGGAATAGCAGTAGATTTATCAGCCATTTGCAAAGATATATCAGTCGGTATCAACTTATCTAAATAAAGTCTCTTGTAAAGAGAAAAAGGCATAACACTCACACCTGCTCCCAAATCACATAGAGCAGTTCTAACATAATTATTCTTGATGGAACAAGGAATAGTAGGTATACCTAGGTCGCCCAGCTTCTTTGGAACTTTGCCATTGAAAGAGTAATTAGCAAGCATAGTGGAAATCTCCTCATTAGGAATTTTCCTTTTGTTAGTGACAATATCTTTCATATACTTTGAATAAGGAGGCAATTTAATAGCATCAGTCAAAGGGATTTGCAAGAATAAAGGTTTCATCTAATCGCAAAATTTATTATAGTGTTCTTCTTCCTTTGATTTTAGTTTTTTAGCAGGAAAAGGCATTTGCTTTTGAACCCAAGGTTCCCTTTCATTACCATGTTTCTTAGCAATAAAATCTTCTTTAGTAAACTTTTTATTTTTAGCATGCTTTTCAGGTTCATCTTCAACCTCTTCTTTATCAGAAGCATCATTCTTATCATTATCTTTATCATGTTCATTACCAATTTTAGTTTCAGCATCAGAAATAGAAATACTATTAGGATCATTAACAGGTTCAGAGGATTTTACAACATTTTTATGTTTCTTCTTCTTTTTCTTAGAAGGAGCACTAGGTTCAATTCGTTGAGAATCTTGTTCAACTCTTTTGGGATGCCCCTCGGGATATAGAGGATCCCGGGTAGAAACACCGCCTCTAGTTGTTACTTCATAAGCATGTTTCTCTTTAGAATTATTTTTTAACAAGTCATTTTGCACTTTAGTGAGTTGATCAATTTGAGTTTGAACCATATGAAAATGTTTAACAAGCATCTTAACATCATTGGAGGTTCTCTCCACAATATCATGCAAATTACTAATAGCTTGAGAATTTTCCATTAGATGATTCTCTACTCTCATATTAAAATTTTCTTGCTTAACAATATAATTATCAAACTCATCTAAGCATTGAGCAGGAGGTTTTGAATACGGAATATCTTTCCTAGTAAAGCATTGAAGAGAGTTTACCTCAATCATGGATGAAGGGGGAATTATCTTGCATAAATCTTCTATGGGAGGTAAGTTCTTCACATCTTCAGATTTAATACCTTTCTCCTTAAGAGATTTCTTGCTTCCCTCATATCTTCATCATTTAATTTGATCAAACCCCTCTTCTTCAATATTGGCGTCGAAGTTGGTTCAGGTGTACCCCAATCATCATGATTCCGGCCTATTTTATCCAATAATTCTTCAGCTTCGTCTGGAGTTGTTTTCCTGAAAACACAACCAGCACAACTATCCAAATATGCTCTAGATTCAATGGTTAGCCCACTATAAAATATATCAAGTAAATCATGCTTTTCCAAATCATGTCCAGGTCGAGCTCTAATAAGAGAACAAAATCTTGCCCATGCTTCAGGCAATTTCTCTCCATCTCCCTGGTCAAAGCTATAAATTTTCTGCAAAGCAGCATGTTGAGCACTAGCAGGAAAGTATTTCCGAAAGAAAACATCAAGCAAACAACTTGGACTATCAATAGAACCAGGAGGCAAACTATTATACCAAGTTTTAGCATCATCCTTTAATGAGAAAGGAAAAAAATTTAGCAACAAAATAAGTATGCATCTTGACATCATCAGAAAACAGACTACTCAAAGTAGAAAGTTCATTCATGTGTTCTACAACACTTTCTTTTTCAGTTCCACAAAAGAGTGTTTTCTCAACACGAAAGAAGCCTGGTGACCGGGTGTATACGTGAGCACGCGGTGCGTGTCCAACACGTGGCTAACTCCGTTCAGTAAAGCGTTAAGTTGAGGAAGTGCATGCGGCGGCCTCGGCCTATCCAAGCCCGATTTTAATCCCCATCACACAATCTTATCCTCTCACGGCCTCACCTCTCCTCCATCCACCCAATCCACCTCTCTCTCATCCAGCTTCCAGACACGAAGTAGCCTCGAAGATGAGGACCTCGCCGGGGAGGGGACGATGCCGCGCAAGCACGAGCTGGAGGCGTCGCTGCTAGGTGCGGCGGCGGAGCAGTCCAACGCACGGCTCCAGTACTCGGTGCTCCGCCACGGATTGCTCGCCGCCGTCGACGCGGGGCGGCTCCAGGACTCGGTGTTCGGCGACCCCGGAGCCATCGCCGACAGGCACGGGTGCGCGGGGCGGTGCGCAGCTCTCCATGGCGAATTCACAGGGGAAGCGTCGGTGAGCTTGGACGAGACGCGCGCGCATCCGCCCGGACCCTCCGTGCGCCAAGGCCCAGCAATTTGTGGCGTCCCATCCTTGCGCGCGCCTTCTACCCAGTTAACGTGGACCCCGGCGTCTCCCCGCAAGCACGAATCAGCAGGAATCGGCAGGAATCTCTCACTCAGTCGTGGTTCGATCCATCAAGCAGTTTCGGCGCTTTGTTCCGTAGACAAACTCCATTTGTTCATCCGTCTAGCACTCTAGCCCAACTCGTTTCCCTTTCTTTTATTTACTGAATGGTTACGGAAGTACTAATCAGCTTAGTAGTTGATTATTCGGAAGTACTGAATGGTTACGGAGATTTTATTTATTAGCATATGGCTCCAGGAGATACTAATTAGCTTTATTCGGCTGATTTCGTTGGGGAGCTTTCGTTCCAAGAGATGATCCAAACCAGCACAGAAAGCATAAAAAACTCTGAACTATGATGTCCTCTAGCGGTTGCAACTCGTCTAGATTGCTGCGCCAAATCATGAGCTCACTTCGCGTGGTCAACTAAGTAGATTCAACGCCGTGTGATGCCCGTTAACATCTCCCCATAAAGTGAGAATCTTAAAGCAAATCCAACGGCAACGGACGCGTGCTCACGTATACACCCGGTCACAGAATCCACTCTCTTTCTCAACAATAGCTATATGAGATAGATCAAGAGAAAAATCATAATCTTTATCCTTAATGTTTATAGGAGATGTGGCAAATTTAGGATCAGGAGATAGCTTATATCTAACAGTATGTTGTGCAAGCAACTTTTTAATTTTTCTTGCATCAGTAGTAGCATTGCATTTATCAATAAAATCATCATCTAGTTCCACATAATCTTCATCAGGATCATCACTAGAATATTCAACAGTCTCAGGTGAATTAACAGGTGTAGCAGCATTTTCATTAGGAGTTTCAGTATTTTCAATTTGTCTAGACCTAGCAATTGTAGCATCTAGAAAAGATCCCAATGAACCACTATCATCAAGCACAACATAAACATCATCAATATTATAAGAGTTTTCAGATTCAGCAGAAGTACCAGCAAGTGAAGCTTGTGGTGGTGAAACAAGTTGACTTATCATAGATGGTGAATCAAGAGCAGCAGAGGTACTCAGAGTTGTACCTTTTCTTATAGTGGATGGTAATATGGCGACTTTAGGATCGCGAGATTTAAGCATGATGGAGAATTTGCAGCGAACAATATCAATCCAAGTGAACTTCCAAATAAAGCTATGCTCCCCGACAACGGTGCCAGAAAATAGTCTTGATGACCCACAAGTATAGGGGATCGCAACAGTCTTCGCGGGAAGTAAAACCCAATTTATTGATTTGACACAAGGGGAGCCAAAGAATACTTTAAAGCCTTAACAACGGAGTTGTCAATTCAGCTGCACCTGGAAACAGACTTGCTCGCAAGAGTTTATCAGTAGTAACAGTTTTATAGCAGTAGTAGTAGTGAAATAACAACAACAGTGTAACAAAGACAGCAGTAGTAATTATAGTAAGCAGCAGGATTAAAATACTGTACGCACAAGGATGGATGACGGGCGTTGCATGGATGAGAGAAACTCATGTAACAATCAAGCAGGGCATTTGCAGATAATAATAAAACGGTGTCCAAGTACTAAGCAATCCATAAGCATGTGTTCCTGATGGCGTGTATTTCACACGTTCGTTGGGCAACCCCAAGAGGAAGGTATGATGCGCACAGCAGCAAGTTTTCCCTCAGAAAGAAACCAAGGTTTATCGAACCAGGAGGATCCAAGAAGCACGTTGAAGGTTGATGGCGGCGGGATGTAGTGCGGCGCAACACCACAGATTCCGGCGCCAACGTGGAACCTGCACAACACAACCAAAGTACTTTTCCCCAACGAAACAGTGAGGTTGTCAATCTCACCGGCTTGCTGTAACAAAGGATTAACCGTATTGTGTGGAAGATGATTGTTTGCAGAGAAAACGAGTAAAACAAGTATTGCAAGAGATTTGTATTTCAGAATTAAAGAATGGACCGGGGTCCACAGTTCACTAGAGGTGTCTCTCCCATAAGATAAAAGCATGTTGGGTGAACAAATTACGGTCGGGCAATTGACAAATAGAGAGGGCATAACAATGCACATACATGGCATGATAAGTATAGTGAGATTTAATTGGGCATTACGACAAAGTACATAGACCGCCATCCAACTGCATCTATGCCTAAAAAGTCCACCTTCGAGGTTATCGTCCGAACCCCTTCCAAGTATTAAGTTGCAAAGCAACGGACAATTGCATTAAGTCCGGTGCGTAATGTAATCAACAACTACATCCTCGGACATAGCGCCAATGTTTTATCCCTAGTGGCAACAGCACAACACAACCTTAGAACTTTCTCGTCACTCGTCCCGGTGTCAATGCGGGCATGAACCCACTATCGAGCATAAATACTCCCTCTTGGAGTTAAAAGCAAAAACTTGGCCGGAGCCTCTACTAGTAACGGAGAGCATGCAAGATCATAAACAACACATATGTAATAACTTGATAATTAACATAACATGGTATTCTCTATCCATCGGATCCCGACAAACACAACATAGAGTATTACGGATAGATGATCTTGATCATGTTAGGCAGCTCACAAGATCCAACAATGAAGCACAATGAGGAGAAGACAACCATCTAGCTACCGCTATGGACCCATAGTCCGGGGGTGAACTACTCACTCATCACTCCGGAGGCGACCATGGCGGTGTAGAGTCCTCCGGGAGATGAATCCCCTCTCCGGCAGGGTGCCGGAGGAGATCTCCGGAATCCCCCGAGATGGGATCGGCGGCGGCGGCGTCTCAGTAAGGTTTTCCGTATCGTGGTTTTTCGCCTCAGGGGTTTCGCGACGGAGGCTTTAAGTAGGCGGAAGGGCAGAGTCGGGGGGCTAACGAGGGGCCCACACCACATGGCGGCGTGGGCCCCCCCTTGGCCGCGCCGCCATGTGGTTTGGCCACCTCGTGGCCCCACTTCGTATGCTCTTCGGTCTTCTGGAAGGTTCGTGGCGAAATAGGCCCCTGGGTCTTCGTTTCGTCCAATTCCGAGAATATTTTGTTACTAGGATTTCGAAACCAAAAACAGCAGAAAACAGCAAGCGGCACTTCGGCATCTTGTTAATAGGTTAGTTCCAGAAAATGCACGAATATGACATAAAGTGTGCATAAAACATGTAGGTATCATCAATAATATGGCATAGAACATAAGAAATTATCGATACGTCGGAGACGTATCAGTTCCGTATATAGTCGTACGTGCTCGCAATGAGAAACTTGCACAACATCTTTTGTCCTACCAGCCGGTGGCAGCCGGGCCTCTAGGGAATCTACTGGAAATTAAGGTACTCCTTTTAATAGAGTACCGGAGCAAAGCATTAACACTCTGTGAACACATGTGATCCTCACATCACCGCCTTCCCCTCCGGTTGTCCCAATTTCTGTCACTTCGGGGCCTCGGGTTCCGAACAGCGACATGTGTATACAACTTGCATGTAAGATCATAAAACAATGAATATCATCATGAAACAATAACATGTTAAGATCTGAGATCATGGCACTCGGGCCCTAGTGACAAGCATTAAGCATAACAAGTTGCAACAATATCATCAAAGTACCAATTACGGACACTAGGCACTATGCCCTAACAATCTTATGCTATTACATGACCAATCTCATCCAATCCCTACCATCCCCTATAGCCTACAGCGGGGGAATTACTCACACATGGATGGGGGAAACATTGCGGGTTGATGGAGAAGCGTCGGTGGTGATGATGGCGATGATCTCCTCCAATTCCCCGTCCCGGCGGAGTGCCAGAACGGAGTTTCTGGTCCCGAGACGGAGTTTCGCGACGGTGGCGGCGTACTGGATGGTTTCTGGCGACTCCGACTTCTCCCCTCGCGTTTTTAGATCGAAACCCTTAAGTAGTCCAGAGGGGGGCGTCAGAGGCTGGCCGAGGGGGCCACACGCTAGGGCGGCGCGCCCCCCCTACAGGCCGCGCCGGCCTAGTGTCTGGGGGGGCTGGGCCTCCCCCAGGCCTGCCCTTCTGGCTCCGTGAATCTTCTGAAAAATAAGCCCTTCGACATAAATTTCGAGGATTTTCCTGAAAGTTGAATTTCTGCACACAAAAACGAGACACCAGAGCAATTCTGCTGAAAACAGCGTTAGTCCGTGTTAGTTGTATCCAAAACACACAAATTAGAGGCAAAACAATAGCAAAAGTGTTCGGGAAAGTAGATACGTTTTGGACGTATCACCCCCTGCGGCGGCCGGGCGCGCACCTCCGCGACCCGCGCCTAGCTCCCCCTCCCCTCCTCTCCCCTGCCGCCGCTGTCGGCGTGAGCCCCAGGGCCTTGCCCGTGCGGTGCCGGCGGGGCGGGCCGGACTTTACCCGCGGCTTGACGGAGGTGAGGGGGCCTCGGTATGGCGACGGTTGACTCAGGCGGCGGCGGTCTGGCGCAGCGGTGATTTCTGCGCGCTGGGGTGGTCGGAGTTGCGGCGGCATCGCCGTTGGCGACGGCACGACGCGGCCGGGGTGGTGGCAGCGGATCCTGCTCCGCCCGGATCTGGGCCAGTTCGGGCCCCATCTGGGCTGGGTGGGCCATAGCTCCCCCTGACCGGCGGCGGTGCTCCTGGGTTCTGGTGGTGCTAGGGCAGTGGTGGCAGGGTGACGGCGACGCCATGGCCGGCTAGCAGCAGCTTGGCGGCGAGGGGGCACCGGGCCAGGCGGGCCTGGTTGTCCCGTGCTGCCATGTCCGGTCGGCTCCCGCGATTGCGGTGGAGGTAGTTCCCCTCTTGCTAGGCTATGGTGCTGCTTCCCTCGGCCCTGCCATCTTCGGTCACCTCATCCTAGGCCCTGCGTCGAGGACCACCAGGGAGACAGCGAGGATGACGTCAAGATCGTGGTGGCGCGTGCTTGTGGGCGGTTGGTTGGGCGGAGCACTTCGGATGAACGGGGTGGTGGTGTTGGGGGTTGGGAGAAATCCTTGTTGGCTTTGCCGACGCTGTCGCGGTGATGCCCGAGGGCGCCGCCTTGCCTTCCTGGAGGGCGGCGGGTGTACCCCCTCGCCCAATCCCCTCTGTGGACCGGGAGAAACCCTAGGATTAGTCCGGACAGCAGCGGCGTCATCGTCGTCCTCCTTGTTGAAGGTGTTGTTTGGTACGCGGTAGTTCGGAGTGCTAAGAGTGTGGTAGGACTTCTCCGGGAGGCGCAGCGGTGGCGGGTTCTCCTCGTTCTTGTCGATCTGTCGGTGTTGGCATTCTTTTTCTTTTTCTTTTTTCTCTGTTTGTTTCTTTGGGCTTGGTTGTGCTGCGGTCCCAACATGCTTATTGTATCGTGGTTGCTATATTAATATAGCGGGGCGAAAGACTATTTCGGAAGGACGCGGTATCTATTTAGGTCCAGTTTGAACCAAAAATCCGAAAAAGTGGGATAGGAAAGGGATATGGGGTCCGCTAGAGATGTTCTTGGCTCAAATGCAAGGAAAATTCCCCACTAGTCTCAGACTCGCGATGCCTCTTCACCGCCGTCTCCGGCGGACTCCGCCGCTCCCTCACAACGACAACCCTGCACCCCCGGTTGGCCATGATCAACAGCAAGGCGAAGGTCGTCAGATCTCCGAGCGCGTACATGCTCCTCCCCGCCCCGGCCTCGAAGGCGATGTGGTGAAATTGCTCGCTGGAGCAGCCTGCACCTCGATCGGCGACTGCCTCCCCCTCCTCGCACACAGAGACCTGCACTTCACGGATCCCGTCATCACCAAGCAGGCGCCGCTCTGCTGCGGCAGCGACCCACCGGCTACGACCCCGGCCAAGACCCAGGTGTCACGCGCTTCGTCTTCAACCCTCTCACCCGCCAGCTCTCCCGCGTCCCGGACGTCGATATCTGCAACTCTGTGAGCAACGGCGCTTGCGGCCCCGACGACATGTGCATCCTATCGCGAGCAGTGCTCGCCTGGCAGGTTCGCCGTCGCCGGGCTGCTAGGGTACCGGATGCTCTAGAAGAGGAATGCGAAATCGTGCCGGTCTCTCCGTGCCATCCCTCACTTGCGCGGCGCGTGGAGCTCTGGGCCAGCCACCCGTGGCTTCAAGAGGGGAAGAACACACAGATCTATCTATTCTGAAGCCAATGTTGTGTACCTTATGGTGACGGGCAAGTCGTTGTTGTTGTGGACGTGGAGAGGGAGGAGGTGAATGAGAGTTATCTCTATAGAAGTGACACCTTGTGTAGTACACAATGTGTTCTTCCATCGTGGCTTGGATTGAGCCGGATCCCTTCTCCAGGTAGTGACTCACTTGTTTAATTCGCACATTACATACTTCTCAGTTCTAGTCTCCGTTTTACATGCGCAATGCATGAGTTGGTTAATAGATCATCTTTGAAAAATACTCTAGACCAATAAACATTTGTGTGGACAGAACCAGATGATTCAAAAACTTACTAATATCTTGGATTAGTAAGAATTGTTCTGCATTGTGTTTGGTGATATTTTGGGTGGTAAATAAAAGGTTTTATGGACAAAAGGCCCTTGAGTCCGTCTTTTTATAGAAAGGCAAAAGAAAATAATTAGTAAGTTGTTTGATAGTTGGTGGTGCATTGATCTAGCATTCTAGTCGCACTACTATTCTTTTTTTTTTGGTGCAAGTACTGGTGGAATCTCAACTTTCAGTTCCAAATCTTTACGCAGTTGAAACTTCCAATCTCTGATCATATTTCTACATACTATCCTGGTCATAAAAAACATTTCTTAAAACATATCTGCACTAGTATCAGCGATTTGGCTTTTGAACATAATTTTTGAAACTTATGTGGGGATTTTCAGAAGATAAATCTGATAGGCCTTGGCCGATGGATTTAACCTCCTCCTTTGGTACCTTGTTGCAAGCAAAATATTCCGACCGGTCTACCACTGAGCTAGTGAGGAACAAGGGGGAGACCTGATTAGAGCTGTCTGCTGTTTATGAGTTTACTATTTACACTGTGTTCTACATTTAATCCCTGTCTGCCTATAATTTGGCTATATTGTATCCATTTTAATCACACCTCTAAAATACTCAAGTGTTATTTTCATTCTTCAAAATGTATATATCCATCAAATTATTGTCGTGCTGTGTCTTGTGGGTACACTCTGACAAATTCTTGATAATCTGCTGTTAGTATCATATTTTTGAAGCTCATTTCTTCTATCCAGTGCACACAAATTTATACAGCTATAAATAATGTCAAGTTTGTGCTGTTGCTGTCGTTCAAATTCTTGGGCGCTGATCAAATGGACCTTTTTTCAGGGAAGAAGTACATTGAGAAAAAACATGACTTCAGCAGATGCTCTAGTTTGTTCAGACAGACACTAGAATATCCAATCTTACTTTCCTTTAGCTGATGCTTGATTATTGATTTTCATATGTATCTCATCCAGTGATACGGCATTCTTCGTACAAGTATGTTTTAGTCAATCCCTCCAGTTTATAGATTGAAAAAACACTGATGTGCATATTTCGCCGATTACTACTACCATTTTGAATAGAGTTTCAATGTATCACCATTCACCAAACATATTGTTATACTTAATATCGTTTGCTGCTGGTTTGAGTCTAGTATGATATTCACTCTGAAAAACCTGAACTTGTTCTTCCATTAATATTCTTGCAGCATCTTGCCATGGTACCAGAATTGTCAGTTGGTGTGTCAGCATGGACCTATCATCCTACCATCCTCATTACAAGGCAAGATATGCTCAATGCCTGCTAGTTCAGAAACACATGAGGATGATAGGTCCATGCTGACTCAAAAACATATCTACAGTAGTGTCAATTAACTAGCATATCAACTTTGTAGTCCAACACGCATCTGTATACCACCAGATGACTCAAAAAATTACTAATAGCCTTAGTTAGTAAAAATCTGTACTCTGATTGGTGATAATTTGGGTGGCAAATAGAGTTCTATGGACAAAAGAGCCTTGGTTCTGTCTTTATATAGGAAGGCAAAGGAAAATAGTTGGTGAATTGTTTGAGAAAATGTTGGTGCATCGATCTAGTGGCACTTACATTCCCTTGTTTTTTTGTGTTAAAAATGGTACAAGTACTTGAGGGTGGGACCTCAAGTTTCATTCCCAAATCTTCCTTGACTAAATTTCAGCCCCTTGTCATATTTCTACATGTTATCCTGGTCATAAAGAGTTCTTAAAACAAATGTACATTAGTATCAATTATTTTGGCTTTTGAACATAAGTTTTGCAAGTTGTGTGGGGATATATATTCAGAAGAGGTATCTGATAGGCCTTGGCCAATGGCTTTGGCCTAAACAACATGACCAGTGATTTATTTTCTGCCCGCAAATTAGCATCCTCCTCCTTTGGTACCTTGTTGCAAGCAAGAAATTCTGACCACCCTACCACTGAGCTACTGATTAGAGTTTTCTGCTGTTTATGAATCTACAATTTACACTGCATGTTCTACATTTAATTTCCGTCTGTCGATAATTTGTTTTAGAATAATTTAAAGATGTTGTATCCATTTTAATGACACCTCTAGTGTCATCTTCAAAATAAATTTATTCATCAAATTATCACTTTGTTAGGGCTTATGGGCACACTCAGATTAATTCTTGATAACCTGCTCTTAGTACCATATTTTTCTAGCTCAATTTCTTGTATCCAATGAAGCATCCTTTATAAAAAAAATACATCTATATATTATACTGTATCGTGTTAGTGTTGTTGCTGTTGTTCAAATTCCTGTGCGTTGATCAAATGAACCTTTTTCAGGGAAGAAGTACATTGAGGAAAACAAGACTTTGGCAGATGCTCTGGTTTGTTCAGACAGCCATTAGAAGAGATGGAGGTAAATATTTAATGAATCTCTCTTACCTTCCTCTAGCTGATGCTTGATTACTGATTTTCAGCTATATCTCTCCAACCACAAGTTTAGGATACTGTATTCTTCTTACAAGTACAGTTTGCAGATTGGACAAACAATGATGTGCATATTTTGCCGATTGCTATTATCATTTTGAACAGATTTTCAATGTATCACCCAACATATTGTTATCCTTAATATCGGTTTGCCGCTGGTTGAGTTATACCCCAGTAGTTGGCGTTTTAGTGGAACTAGTAATGTATTTGCTGGGAACCGAGACTAGTACAATATTAACACCAACTTATCACTTGGTGCGAACAATGTATTTGCTGGCGTTTTAGTGGAACTAGTTTGTCAGACTTTCTGTCTCTTCATAAGTTGCTGATACAAAAAGAACCTGAACTTGTTCTTCCATTCATATTCTTGTGGCAGCAAGCCAGCAACTTGCCATGCTACCACAAGTTATCAGTTGGTGCGTCAGCATGGACCTATCATCCAGGAGTATCTCTAAGCTGGCTGACATAAAGCATATCTTGCCTTGTCATGAGGATGACCATTGTCTTTCCTTCCCCTGAAATATTATCACCAACTTATTAAAGCCTGAAACTATAACTTGATAATTATGAACAATTGATCGCTGTGTAATTTTTCTTCTGCAACCAGGGACTTGTATATAAAATAAACATGTTTACAAACTTACTATGTTTTTCAGTTTTGGAAATGCGCACAGATGGAATATAGTAGTGTCTTTTTGTTTGCTCAAGATTGTTTCTTGGAGGAAGTAAAGCTGGGATACCATACCAGCAGAAGCTGCCGCCAGCATGCATTAAAAATATTTAAAGTTATCCCAATATAACTTTAGGCAATGATTTCCTTTTGCTGTTTTCCGTATCACCAATTCTCTTCACATGTTTATTCAAATCAATCACTCTACATGTTTCCTAACAGACCAGAGCGGCAGCATCTGTAAGTCTGTAAGTGATGGTGGTAGCTAACTGGTGCTGTGGGAATCTGTAGAAGCCTGCGATTTTGTAGCCGCTGACCAAGTCGCTGTATCACATTTAGGACGAAACGTGTGAATTTTATCAGACTTTCTGTTCGCAGTATGTGCTGTAAACACATGTAAGACAATTCGTTCCTAGCAAAATCGACGCTTCCACCATGATTACTCTAATTAGATATCGTATTTAGGGATCTCTCCTTTTGTCACAGGTGGTGAACTGACTATTCCAACTGATCGGTATTAATTGCTTTAATCTACAGACATTGCGCTTGCTAAGTGAGAAGGAAGAGGTCAGGTTGCTATTTCTGACTCGGTGACTCTGAATTCAGTACTCTGGCTGTTTTCGAAATGTGCAACTTTACCAACCTTGGCTGTTGTTGTTTAGCGCTGTGCTGCAGTTTAGACGTATTCAATACCATTTTAACGATATAATTGCTGGAACTTTTTTATACGTAGATGATAACTGCTGTAGTTAAAGTCTTAAGCACGGAAGGAGAAAGAAAGTGTTTTTGAAGCTTGAATGGGTCTGCTAGACAGGGCTACATAGCATTGCAGATGGCCTCGGGTTAGAGCATCTCTAGCAGACATCCCATATCTCCATATCGGGCCCCATATAGCAGTTTGGGTTGATATGTGGGTTTAGGCTGTTTTTTTTGGACAGGCCAGACCACCGATGCGGATATGTTTTCCAAGCCACAACTCAAAACCGCTCTCGGTCGCTATATATCCTGTTTGGCCGATCTCGGTCGCTATATATCCTGTTTGGCGACGCGGATGCAGGTCAAACCACATCCGCCTCGCCGCCTCTTCCATTTCCGCTGATGAAAAATCCGCCACTCTCCGGCGAGCAATCCCCTTCCTCCTGCGCACGTTCGAGCCATGGTGGCCGGTGGAGGTTGAGGAGGCAGCGGTGGAGGGAGGGTGGGCGGCGCTGGATCCCTTTCCTCCGACGCCCGCAAGCGGCGGGACCGTCGGACCTCCACCATGGCCTCAAGCCGCCGCGCGCATTCGAGCATCACGAATTGCGTTTCTACCGCGATCTGCAGTCGTCGAGCTCCCGTGATCCGTCGCCGCGCCGCTCCACCGACAGCGAGGCATCAAGCTCCGGTGGTTCACCGCTGTGCTGCCTCACCTACAACGAGGCGTCTAGCTCGAGTGCCTCGGCTCCGGTCTCGCGGTTCGGCCGGGCGATTACTTGGAGGACGATGACATTCCGACACTCGCTGCTCCCACGCTGATGGCTGGCGACTTCGTCCCCGATTCTTTCCTGGGCACCGTCACGAAGCTGGTGGAGGAGCAGAGCCGCCGCGACGCCGACAAGAAGGTGGAATGGCTCCGCAAGCAGGTCGCACAGGACGCCTGCTACATCAAGCTCTCCGACAGCGAGTGAGCTCTAGCCTGCTCCGCTGTCGCGGCACGAAGCTCTCTGACACCTGTCAGCGGCCGAGGTGGCATCATTAACGGAGAAAACGGAGCACCAGGCTCCGCTGTTTCGTCTTCTTTCTCTGACGAAATGTAGCAAAATAATTTGGCGCGGATATTTTGTTTTAAATTATGCAGTTCGGTTTGCAGCTTCTAATTCGTAAATCTGCTTGGGGTTTGAAATTTGGGGTGCTAGAGATGCTTTTATTGAGGCTCAGGGCCAGCGTATTTTGGCGGGAAAATGGTGCGGTTGAGGGCAACAGCTGTTCAAACACCCAAAGCGGGCTCCTCGGCTTGTACAAAAAATCGTGCAGTGTACAACCATTCCTAATAGGGAAACTGCCTCGTGCGTTCCTGAACTACTCGACTGCAGTGGACTAACTTGACTGACGTGTGGGTCCTGGGTAGCTCTCTTTTCGTGGAACAACCGTATGGTGCTGTATCTCGGTAGAGCCGCCTGAGGACCAGACCTTGCTTTTCGTCCTTCCACCACTTGATATCTATGCTGCCTGCACCTAGTCCACGAGAACCCGGTACTTTAGAAGACATCTCTTCTTTCCCCCACCACCAGTTCCCACTCCACTCCACAGAAATCCCCCAGTCCCCACGAGATGCTTCTCGGCAGCCGTCTCCTCCGCCTCTCCGCCGCCGCCGCCGGCGTCCGCCGCTCCCTCACCACCGCCGCCTCCCATCCCCCGTGGGCTATGATGTCCTTCTCCTCGGAGGTCGTCGGAGCGCCGACCGTGGACGTGCGCCTCGCCGAGCCACCGCACATCTCCCAGATACGCGTCCCGGGGCACCTCATCAAGACCAGCGGCGGCTGCCCCGACCCCGCCAGCAAAGCTGTCAAATGGCTCAGCGGCACCTCGAGCGGTGGCCTCCTCTTCCTCACCTACCTAGACCTAGGCTCCCCGGCTCCAATGGTTGACAAGTATGGAACCCACGCCATCCACCCCTCCCACGACTCCGGCGTCACACACTTCGTCTGCAACCCTGTCACCCGGGAGCTATCCCGCATACCGGCCTCCATCTTCAACCCTGTGCAGGACGCTCTGCACGGCGCCCGCATGGGCTTCATCACCCAGGCCGACCGCGGGCACGGGCCGCCCGACAGGTTCGCCGCCGCCAAGGTAGGGGTGGGGCGCAACCGCAACCTCATGATCCGTTTCCTCTCGGAAACAGGGGAATGGGAACTGGTGGAGGTCTCACTCTCGCCGTCCCAGCACCTACCTGAGCGGTCAATGCGGATAGACCAGGAGCCACTGGCATTCGGCGGCCGCATATGGTGGGTCGACCTGTCCTGGGGCGCAGTCACCGCCGACCCGTTCAGCCACCGCCCGGAGGTCACCTACGTCCAGCTGCCCAGGCGCAGCGTGCTGCCGGCAGCCCAATCGCCCATCAGCTACCGGCGACTGGGCGTCAGCGACGGGCGGCTGCGGTACGTCGAGCTCTCTCAAGAGCAGCCGTTTCTTCTCAGCTCCTTCGTGCTTGACCTTGACGACGAGGGCAGCAGCTGGACGCTGGAGCACCGGGTGCTGCTCAACAAGATCTGGGGCCGCAGCATGTCCATACCCTTGCAAAACACCGCCGGCGACACAGAGATCGTACTCATTCACCCGCTCCATTCCAATGTCGTGTACCTCAGGCTCGTGGCCACGTCGCAAACTGTCGCCGTGGACATGGACAGGGAAGAGGTGATCGAGACCTGCCTGTGTAGCGGCAAACCCTTCTCTACACCATGCCTTCTTCCACCGTGGCTCGGATCCACCCGGATCCCTTCTGCATCAGGAGGTACGTACGTTTTAATTGCTACTATAATAGTAGTAGATTACACAATGCCTACTTTTGGTTTCAGTTTTAGATCTGCAATGCTGCCAGTACATGACACAATTTTTTTTCGATAAAAATGCTGCCAGTACATGACACAATTGTCCAACAGCCATAATATTTTGTATGTACACAAACACAACCAAATCTCTCAAAATGACTAATCGTGTGATCAGTAACACTTTTCTTTATGCCGTGTGCCATAACATTTGGCATGGCAAATAGAAGGTTTTTGGACAAAAGACCTCTGGGTCCTGCAGTTCATAGAAAACCCAAAAGCAAAACCTTTTCTTGATCTGGAAGTTCCAAACTCTGGTCATCTACATGTTTGTTGCCTTCTTGGTCGAGTACGTCCATGTACACAATAGCTTCGAATGATCTTATCCTGCTCAGTGTTGGTATGGATTCTCAGTTATGAAAATGGTGCCATCACTTCAATCTCTCTTCTCTTAAATATGTGGGGATTTTCAAAGGACAAAGCTGATGCCTGATAGACCTTGGCCAATGGATTTGACGGTTGGGCCTCAACAGCTGAATAAGTGACCATCTTCTGCCCCAAATTAGCATCCTCTTCCTTTAGCGCCTTGTTGAAGCTAGTAGAACTTTCCAGTCTAAAACCTTATTAGAGTTATCTGCTGTTTAAGAATTTTTTATTTGCACCGCATGTTTTAAATTCTATTTGATAACCTGCTATAAGTAGGTTTCTTTTTGCTAGCTCAATTTCTTCTATGAATGCTCATAAAGATATACTGTTATAAATTCTGCTGGCTAGTGTTGGTTCTGCTGTTGAAATTCTTGTGCGGCGATTACCTTTTTCAGGCAAGAAGGATGTTGACAAAAACAAGACCATGGCAGACGTTCTGGTTCGTTCAGACAGCCACTATTAGAGATGAAGGTAACCAGCTAATCAATATATCATTGCTTTCCTTCAAATCAGGATTCATTATTGTTGTTAGTCGTATCTGACCCATTCACATGTTCAGGATGCTGCATTTTTTGTTAGAGTATCTCTTAGTCAATTCATCCAGTTCATGTACTGCAAAAACAGTTATGTGCACATGTTGCCGATGACTACTACTATTTTGAACCGGTTTTCTTTGACCGTAAAAATAGTGTTAGCCACTTAGCCTTAATACAACTAGCTTGCCGTTAGTTGAGTTATAGTTGGTGTTTAGTCGAACTAGTAATATTTGCTGGGAACCTAGACTAGTAACATTTTTTAGTCCGTAGAATGGTCATTCTCTTGAAGTGTGCTACCTGAACTTGTTCTTCCATTCATGTTATTGTGGAAGCAACTTGCCATGCTGCCAGAAATTATCAGTTGGTATGTCAGCTCTTTGTCCTTTCATCCAGGAGTATTAGTGTTACTGAACTAGCAGGCATGAAGGATATAGTCTTGTTCATCATGATTACTGCATGAGATCCTGAAGCATCTATTTCATGTTGTCATGAGGTTGTCTGTTGTCTTTCATTTCCCTGAAAATATAATAACCAACCGATTAAATCTTCAAACTGAAGCTTGGTAATTATTACCAATTGGCACTTGTGTAGTTTTCTGCTGCAATTCATTTCAGTTTTGGAAATGCACATATATGAGCTATAGTAGCATTTTTGTTTAATCTATAGGGACAGTAAAGCTTTCATACGGGATACACATACCCCATTCAAGAAAGCCAAACCACATTGAGCGCAACGCGCAGTCAACAAAAAGATATCTGAAAGATGTTACCCGAACATTAGTTCACTCAATATTTTATATCAACCATTCTCTTCGCATATTCATTTAATCAATCACCGTCCTAATTAAGGTCTCCCTTTAAATTCACACTTTGTAAAACAAGAAGAACATGTGATGTTTGTGCCTCTAATGTTCCTTATTTTCTTTTCAGGTTTCTTAAAACTGACAGATGCTGGTGCTCTAATCAACTAGGAAGCTGATGGTGGTAACTTGAGAAGCTTGTTTCTTTTTTGGGATTGTCGATTCAGCAGAAATCTAGTAATTGTGTCAGACTTTTGGTTCGCAGTAGAACACTCCAGCATATGTTTGTAAACACTAGCATGATAATTCCTTCCTAGCAAAGTTGACGCTTCCACATGACTATTCTGACGAGGAATCTTATTTAGGAACCTCTGCTTATGTAGTTAGTGAATTGATGATTTATTCCAACTGATCAGTATTCACTGCCCTAAGCTAAGTATGACGTCGTGCTAGTTGATGGCACATGGCTCTTGTTAAATGAGATGAGAAGGACAAAATCAGGTTGCTATCTGTGACACAAGGACTGTGAACTCCCCAGGATATATATCACTGACTATTTTCTGTATGCGAAATAAGGATCCTTGCTAGAATATGTGGTGTCTGTGCTATACTGCAGTTTAGCTGTATTCAGTTCTTAAAAAAAACTTGCTATTGCACTTCTATTTTTGATATTATGACAACTACCGGAACATTCTTAGATGATAACTACTGGAGTTGCCAAGGCTGGCTCTCATCACTCTCAGTTAGTTAGCAGCAGTTAGTTTGTTAATATCTCTAGCTGTAAATAACTATTCAGCCTAATGTTCCTCTAGTTTGTTTACCGCAAGATAGAGAGCTGCTTGTATGCTACATATAGCATCCGATTACAATAAAATGAAATCAGTTGTGACATTGCCTATCTTCTCCTTATGTAGTTAGCTTAGGCTCTACCATGATATCAGCTTTCTAGATCCAATCGCTAGCTTCCGCGGCCCCATCTCCTACCTCAACGCCATGAGCTCCTATGCCTCTTCCTCCTCAGACTCTGACTCCGGCTCTGATGAGCACTTCGGCATCCCCCAGCTCTGATGAGCACTTCGGCATCCCCGTTGCAACTCAAACCCTCCCCACCCCTCAGCTGCAAGATCTCTGCATTCGTGACCACGTCCTCGGCCGTTGGATTAAGAGAAGGGGAACTACTACGGTCTATGGCTCCGTCGATTCCTCACTACCCTCTCCAAGTTCAGGCTCCTTGATCACGTCGATGGCTCCCTTGCCTAGGGCACCTCCAACTGGGTGCTCAACGACTTCGCCATTGTCTTCTAGTACGACGCCACGGTCACCCCTGCCACCTTGGCGATCGTGGACGCTGACACGCCACCGCCCTCTCCCTCTGGCGCTCCTTCTGCAACATCTTCCGCGATAACCGTGACACCCGTGCAACCTTCCTCCGCGATGAGTTTCACGGGTTCAACCAAGGCAACCTCTCCGTCGTCGAGTACACCTCCAAAATGAAGCACATGGGGGACACTCTCGGTGACCTCGGCTCTCACATTAAGGACTTGACCTCTTCCACAACCTTCTTGCGGCCTCAACGAGCAACTCCAGCACGCGTCCCGCATATGACGCGCGGCCGCCTCCCCACCCTTCATAAAGTTGTGTTCCTCCCGTTGTTGGAGGAACGGCGCCTTGGTCATCAGGCCCGCGTCGTCGCCCACAATGCGCTCCAAGCTCAGGCCCATCTACGTTCAAACATGCTAACTTGATGAATTGGCATACGGGGTGAGCTTCCCCGGCGACACGAGGCCCTAGTTGGTCCAGCTAGCGCCTTGCGCGCTTTCGTGCGTCCTCGGAGCGGACCCATTTTGCGCGCTCCACCGCGTTGTTGAAGACCGACTCCTCGTGACTCGACGGGATGCTTCCGCCCGCAATCTGGCCACCCCCTGCCGGAACTACCGCCGCGAGGCATCTAGGGGGCGGGGTGGGTGCGGTGTTGCGGCAGAATCTCTCGCCGGAGTGTGGGGGCGGATACAGGTTTAGCGATGGATGCGACGGCGGGGAAGTAGGGTTTCTAACCCGTACCCACCGCATCCCTCCATATATACCGGCCACGCCGACGATTTCACGGCCCCCGCGTCAAATGTTTACGGAGTGGGCTTCAAATAAGAAAGTGAAACTGTAAAACTGCCGAAAAGTTTGATTTTCGCCCATTTTACGGTATCCGTTAGAGTTGCTACTAATAAGGTGTCCGCAGGCCTAAAAACGTTTTGCCGGAAACTTGTACCGCTGAGCTCTACCAATGGGCAACAGCTGTTGCAACACTCAAAATGGCGGCTTCTGCAAAAGAAGTATACTGTAGAACCGTTCCTAATACGGAAATCGGTCCGTGGATTACACTGCATGGACCAATCTCACTGACGACCGGGCTCCAGGCTGATGGCACACGGTGGAACAGTCGCACGGTCTTTGCGACCGGCCACCTCACACAGTGAAGGTGAACCAGGCAGGCAACCAGCTATTCCCCACTTCACACACCCCGCGCCGCGCGATGTCTCTCCTCCACCTCCTAGGTCTCTCTCCCACCGTCCCACGCCGCCGCCCCTCCTCAGCCACGGCCGTCCCGCCCCCTCCGTGGGCCATCATCGAGCGCAAGACGGCGGCGGCCAAAGGGACGGGGCCGGGCGCGTCCTTGTGGCTTCGCTGCCCACCGAACCTCTCTCGCCTCGACTTCCCGAAGCACCTCGTCAGGACCAGCACCAACCCCGACCACGGCAGCGACGCCGTCCAGCCAATCTCCGGCTCCCTCCGCTCCGCGAGCAGCGACGGCCTCCTCCTCCTCTCCTACATCGTCCCTGGCCAAGGCGCCCACTTTAAGCACTTCGTCTGCAACCCTGTCACCGGCGAGCTATCCCGCCTCCCGGACCCCAGGCCCTCCGACCCTGTGCATGAGGTCATGTGCGGCCTGCGCATGGGCCTCCTCACACGAGCCGGGGACGGTCACGACGGGCCGCCCGACAGGTTCGCCGTCGCCGAGCTGCACGGGGACAAGATGGTCCGGTTTCTCTCGGAAACGGAGGAGTGGGAAACCGTGCCGGTCTCGCCGTGCCAGCTCCCGGACGCGCGGCGAATGGTGCTGGACCACGAGGTGGTGGCCTTCGGCGGCTGACTGTGGTGGCTCGACGTCACCTGCGGCGCGATCTCGGCCGACCCCTTCAGCGACCGGCCGGAGCTCTGCTTCGTCGAGCTGCCCAAGGACAGCGTGCTGCCTGCGGCCGCACAGGACGGCAGCGACCGCGTTACACCATCCAAGCACCGGCGCCTGTGCGTCAGCGAAGGGCGGCTGCGGTACATCGAGGTCTCTCGAGACGAGCCCTTCGTGCTCACCACCTTCGCGCTCGATGAAGAGGCCAGTGGCTGGACGCTGCAGCACCGGCTAGACCTCAGCGGCTTCGGAGCCGACCACCACGGCCACCCGTGGCTACCCTTAAAGGAGGGGAATACGCCACATATTGGGTTCCTAGACCCACTCAACCACAACTTGGTGTACATGTCGGCTACCATTACTACTCTTGAGGGTACGCCACGAGTTGTCTTCCTCGTGCACATGAAGAGAGGGGAGGTGATTCAGAGCTACGCATACGAATCAGACAACCCCTCCTTCGTGCCCTGTGTTCTTCCACCCTGGCTTGGATCCAGCCAGATCCCTTCTGCAGGTTCTCACTCTCTCCTCAACTTGTTAGATTATTGCTAGCTCTTTGTTTTACTTTCAGCTTTAGATGTGCAATGCAAGGGCAATGTTGATGAGGTTGAGTTTGATTTTCATTCTTGAGGTGTATGCGAAAGGGCAATGCCTTGATCTTTAGTTAGCCGGCCTATAAGGTATCCTAAACAAGTTGCAGTCACAGAATGTGTCAACCTTATTCAAAAGTACAACGTATAATGGTGCAAGACTGCATGCGCCTAGTACTTGAGATATCAAGTTTTCAGTCCCAAACCATTCCTTAAGTTGAAACTTCCAGCATCTGATGATAGTAATGTGCTGCCCTCAAACAACACTTTCCTTCTTTGGTAACTTGCTACAAGCTAGAGTCCTCCTATCTAGAATGTGATTATAGTAATGGGCTGTTTTTGAATTTCTAATTTACACTGCTAGCTTGTTCCACATTTTCTTTCGGTATTTTTGTTTTAGAAGCTGACTTAAGGACTTAAATATGCCGTACCCATTAAATCACTCCTGTACACTGATCAGGTGGTATCTTCCACCTAATTATATATCCTTGTGCTTACAAACAAAACAAAAAATTATCCCTCTGCTATGGGCTTATGCCTTATGGGTACACTGCTGATTAATTGATAGCCTTCTCTAACTGCCAGTTTGTTTTGCTAGCCTGATTCTTGTACGCGGTGCTAATAATTTATACCGTTATAAATTATGTTGTGTTATTATTGTTGCAGTTATTCAAATTCTTATACGTTGATCAAATGCACCTTTTTCAGGCAAGAAGGACGCCAAGAAAAAACAAGGTCATGGTCTGGTTCGTGCAGACGTTCCGTAGAAGAGATGAAGGTACCAATTTAGGTAAACACTTTTTTTTGCAAATGAATTTACCAATTTACCAGTCAATGCATCTAGCGTTGATATGCTGCATTATTGTTACTTCTTGCTACCTTGTATTTATGGAGTGAAAAAAATAACTGGTGCATACTTTTGGCAATTACTAACACAATTTTCATCTACTTTTCTATGTGTTGTCCAACATATTTTTATCTTTAATACCAGCTTCTTGTTAGTTTTTCAACTCTAGTTGGGGTTACAGTGAAGGTATGGTGTAGTAATTATTCTGCTTCTCAAATCAAGAATATTAACATATTCACTCCGTAGAATGGTTATTACTGAAACCTTGGTGCTACCTGAACTTGTTCTTTCATTCATATTCTCATGCCCGCAACTTGCCAATGCTGCCAAGCAATACTGTTTATTCTGTTAGCGTTGACCTACCAAGCCTTGACCCAGGTGTTTTAGTGTTTCTGAACTAGCCAACACAACCTAGCATTCTTCATCTGGTGAGAATGATGACCACTGTGTTAGAATCTAGCCTTGCCACTATGATGACCATTGCCTTTTCTTTTTGTTAAATGTTATTGTCAACTGATTAAGGACTGGAATTGAAGCTTGGTATTTCTGAACATTTGTTCATGGTGTAATTTTCTGCTGCAATCAAGAGATTCAAGACTTGGATAGGAAAATAAAGATGTTATCCAGATGATAACTTGATATTTTATTTAGTTTTGGAAATAGACATAGATGGACTGCTTTTCCATTTCACCCAGTCTATTCACTTGTTTATAAGATGACAAATAAACTGTACTACCCTTTCAAGTAAAGGGTAAGTTATAATCTACACCGTTGATTAGCAAAGAAATCTGTAAATTTTGTTAAGGAGGGTGTACCAAAGAATACCTCTTCAGCTTATTCAAGTGTCCCTAATTTTATCTCTCTTTTTTCCAGGTTTCTTAAAACTAACTGCTGCTGCTCTAATAAGCTAGGAGGTTGTTGGTGGTAGCTTACTGAACTATCATTTTGGGAATCTGCAGTAGTCAGGCCTGTTGGAGTTTGCCGATCGACACACCATATCTCGTTTCGGTGGTAACGGGGAGTTTTTCAGACTTTTGGTTGGGTGCTAAGATAATTCAGCGTGGAAGGACTATCACAGAACATCTTGTCATCTGCACTACATTCACGATTTGTTCCAACGGATCAGTGTTTGCTGCTGTAAGTTATTTATGTTTCATGCCATTTCGTGGTATATTGTTCATGTTGAGTAAGAGCATCTCCAACCGTTGGCGCTCCCCACGACCAAATCCGGCGCCATTTAGCGTCGGATTGGATGAAATTTTCGACCGAGGAGCGTCGAAGCCGTCTCCACGGTAGATGTCCGGTGTTCGGCGTTTTTCAGAAATAAACGTCCATTGCTGCCAAATATTCAGCACAGTTCGGCGAATTTGACCAATTTTTCCAACATTTGGCGACCTGGTGCCGACCCACCACAGCGACCGATGGCAGACTAGGCGTACAAGCCGGACAGGCAAGCTAGGATCAGCATGTGCTCCTCGTCTTGGGTGGCGGCTGCCATTTCTTCTTCAAAAAGCTCGGCGAACATCTGCTCCTCCTCCTCGTCGGAGTCCATGTCCGGCCAGGCAATTGGACGAACACCTGCCGGGCGTGTCGACGAGGCGCGACATGAGGGAGTTGCCAGACGGTGGAATATAGGCAGAGGGCACGACGGGCGGCGGAATATAGGCTGCTGGGTGGAGGCGCGGCGGAGTTCAGGAAACCGGCCGGCGGATTGGCGAGGGGTGGTGCCGGCGGCGACAGAGCAACGAGAAGGGAGGGGTGATTTGCGTCGACAAAGTGGTGGGGTTCATGTGTTCTCTCACCGATAGAGCGGGCCCGTCCCCTCTTTTCTCTCGTCCGGAGTTTCCGAGCGCACCCCGTGGGGGGGGGATGGCATGGGCTCTCCGGATGGATTAAAGGCTAAATCCGGGGGGAAAACGAGGAGTCGGAGGCGCGGTTGGACCGAATAACGCCATCCGGATGTAAAAAACGGCTGCCGAGGCCTCGCCGGGGAAACGGCTGGAGATGCTCTAAGAATAAGAAGGTGTTGTTAGAGTCTCACAATGAAGGAGCAATCTGGATAGGGAGGAGAGAAGAACTTTCTAGAAACCTCGCTCCCGATTCATTCCTTCCCCATCTAACATATATATACACTTTTCATTTTACATTTTATCCATCCTTTCTTTTCTATCCTGCAGCTAAGCCCTTACAATACTCCCCCTTAAGATGGGCGAAAATGTCTAAGAGCCCCATCTTGTCACATAACACTCACACGGTTTGTTAATACATCAGCGAGTTGATCCCCAGTTTTGACAAAGCCTACTTGAAGTTCTCCCTCATCAAGCTTCTTCTTAATGAAATGTCAGTCAATTTCAATATGTTTTTCTCTACCATGTTGAACTGGATTGTTTATAATATTGATTGCAGCCTGATTATCATGGTAGAGCCTGATAGGTCCTCCTTGAAACAACCGAATCCCAGTTAATAATAATTGAAGCCATAGTACCTCACATAGACCTGAAGCCATGGATCTGGCAACAACACTTTGCTTCTTACTTCTCCAACTAACTAGATTTTCACCCACAAAGGTGCAATAACTTGCCGTTGTTCTTCTATCATCCAAGCATCTAGCCCAATCAACATATGTATATCCTTCTATGTTTAAATTTCCATGATTTGAAAAGAGAATTCCTTTTCCAGGGCAACCCTGTTGCCCTTGAGATACTGCATAATTCTATTTACAACATCCATATGATTTGATCCATATGCTGCATAATTCTATTTACAACATCCATATGATTTGATCCATATGAAATGTCAGATCTAGTGTGGGATAGATAGATTAAATGCCCCACAAGTCTTTGATATCTCCCCCTATCAACCGGTTCCCAGAATTGGCTGTGATATTGATGCATGTAAAATGTATACACAAACTTTGTACTTTATTCCCAGGTATTTCCATATAATTTCATCTAGTATAATGTTATTTTCATGTTTTATATTGTTTTCGGAGATTTTCTAAACAATCCCCTCTCCTCTCTAGTTTTAAATCTGCCTGGCAGAAAACGCCTTCTGTTAGTATTTTTGACTTTCCAGGAGCTACGGGACTCGAAAAAGGGCAAAGTCAGGGGGCACATTTCGGAAATTTCGAGACAAACAAACTAAGCTAAAGTGGGACACCAGTAGGTCAATGGGTTGGGAAAGAGTCCATGTGGCATGCCCACGCCCTAGGGCACGCCACCTGGGGTCTTTTCCCCTATGACCGTCTGATTCGCATCAATTTTTCACACATTGACTTCGTTTGGCCTAAATACTCCTATATATATATGTGACTTACCGAGGCTTCCTGGACAGACATGGAGGCGGAGATCGAAAACACCAAAAGTGAGAGTCTGTTGGCCGCTGTCGGAGGAACATTGTAGGGGGGGAACCGCCGCCGGAATCGCCTCCGGCTGCCTCTCCCCCTTCACCAACGCCTCATCATCATTCTCCATGATGAGAGGGGAGTAGTCCACCCCTGGACAATGGGTTTGTGGTGGTAACTTGATCAAATCATCGCTATGTATGATCATGGTTGAATTCCATGTGATATGCCTTGTATGTCTAGGAATCTATCTATGCAATTCATGTGGTTGATATTATGGTGTATGATGATACTTGTTATGCATATAACGTTGAGTTGGAATTCTTGTGATTTGTCATACTTTGGAGATGCTTCTATGATACATGTTTAGATTTCTTTTCTTAATGCATTGTTTATCTACTATGTATATCCTTCTATGTTCAAATGTCCATGATTTGAAAAGAGAATTCCTTTTCCAGTGAAACCCTTGAGATAGTGCATAATTCTATTTACAACATCCATATGATTTGATCGAGACTAGGCTTACAACATATGCAATGTCAGGTCTAGTGTGGGATAGATAGATTAAATGCCCCACAAGTCTTTGATATCTCCCCCTATATACTGATGCATGTAAAATGCATACACAAACTTTGTACTTTATTCCCAGGTATTTCCACATAATTGCATCTTATATAATTTATTTTCATGTTTTATATTTTCGGAGATTTTCTAAACAATCCCCTCTCCTCTCTAGTTTTAACTCTGTCTCGCAGAAAACACCTTCTGTTAGTATTTTTGACTTTCCAGGAGCTACGAGACTCGAAAAAGGGCAAAATCAGGGGGCCACATTTCAGAAATTTTGAAACAAACAAAATAAGCTAAAGTGGGACACCAATAGGTCAATGGGCTGGGAAAGAGTCCCTGTGGCGCGCCCACCCCCCTAGGGCACGCCACCTGGGGTCTTTTCCCCTTCGGCCGTCTGATTCGTCTCAATTTTCACACATTGAGTTCGTTTGACCTAAAAACTCCTATATATATATAAGACCTACCGAGGCTTCCTGGACAGAGACGGAGGCGGAGATCGAAAACACCAAAAGTGAGAGTCTATTGGCCGATGTCGGAGGAAGATTGTAGGGGGAACCGCTGTTGGAATCGCCTCCGGCTGCCTCTCCCCCTTCACCAACGCCTCCTCATCAATCTCCATGATGAGAGGGGAGTAGTCCACCCCTGGACAATGGGTTTGTGGTGGTAACTTGATCCAATCTCTCTATGTATAATCATGGTTGAATTCCATGTGATATGCCTTGTATGTCTATGAATCTATCTATGTAATTCATGTGGTTGATATTATGGTGTATGATGATACTTGTTATGCATATAACATTGAGTTGGAATTCTTATGATTTGTCATACTTTGGAGATGCTTCTATGATAAATGTTTTGATTTCTTTTCTTAATGCCTTGTTTATCTTGTCATGAGGTGCTTGATGTAGGTAGATGAGAGAGATGTGATTTGTTTCACACAACACATAAATCATTGCATCCATGTCTAAAAGTGTTTACCATATAGTAGTATGATGTATGTAGTTATTGGATGGCCAAGTGACATATGTCATATGAATTGAGTGACATGTCAATGCAACACCACATCCTTTATCTGGAGATAAAAAGGGAAAAGTATGATGTGTGGTGTGATAATAACCAATGTTGGGGTGACAACATCAACACAAAGGATTATTTCTTTGGACATGTAGCCATCATAAGTATTACCATTGAAACATGACTATGTTGTGTACTTTTTTTTTATCTATAACATGATCACCATCATAGATTGAGAGGGAAGATTGAGTGAGCTCGTGAACCCATGTCCATTGTTCCTATAAGATAAAACATTTGTCTTGTCCTCTTGTGTTGAAGAGGATTGGGACACTTTATATTATTATTTTGTTGCACTTTATTTTCTTGTATTAAATCAACCTTCACCACTCAATTAAATTGTCTAGTGCATAATCAACTAAAACTTATGACAATTTAGATGTAGGGAATATTAGCTTTTCCTTCTTCCTCCTGCGTATCAATGCCCCACTTCCACATTGAGAGATGCTACAGTGATCTCCTGCTCTTGGGGGTCATCAAGTACTTTTCTCACGCCATTGCCAGGGAGCGTAGCGCTAAAGTTTTTATTCTCGGGTGCACTAGACATTAGATTTATTTTCAGTTTTGCATTTAGTTTTATTTTCAGTTTGTTTTACATCTGTCAATCATCTAAGCTTGGGGAGGTTTACCTCTTCAACTTGTTTAGTTGAGAGTTTTTATTAGATTTTTGTTTAGTTTTGTATCTAGTTTTATTTGCAACACATCTCCTTCAGCACGCCTCCATCTTTGGGGAGCATCTCTTCTACATCACGCCTCCATCATCATCAACAAGGTGCAAACACCTAAGCTAGGGAAGCTGCAATCTAGTGAATCTTTTCCTTTCCTTCTTATTTACTATCTGTCTTTTTTGCTTTATTTGGATTTGCCTCTGCCCCCTCCCCCTTTTTTACTTTCAGTATTGCATTTTAATTTCCAGCATTGTTTTCATTTTTTCTTTATACAAATCCATAAAAATTAGGTTATTATTTAAATTATGTTTGTTCAAACTTTGAGAGCTTGTTATGAATATAGATCAACTAGAGAAGGAAATAGAGTATATGAATTGCTTGAGCACTCGCCGAATTTGCTACTGATATTTGTGTGAACTACATAATATAACTTGCTGCACTAAAAAAAGCTACAAACACTCTCACTACCAATGTAAGCATAATAGTGATCCTACATTTGTCACTTATCAAGAGTGTAAATTTGCATGCCAAGATATAGAGCAAGTTGAGAAGTATGTTGCTTATGGTGTAGCCCATGCATTAGACTCCCTCATTAATGAAAAATTTGATACTAGTCATGGGGCACTTGTGATGAAAGGACACATCTCTATTATCCTTCAAATTTGCAAAAAAGAATTTAGTGATAGTGCCTATGTTATCAACTATAATAAAAGAAACCTTGCTACCCGAGAAAATACTTTAAGTTTGCATGAGGATTATGATCAAAACCTAAGCTCGGGGATGCCCATGCATACCATTGAAGAATCGAAGAATGCACCTCTAAATATGTATTCTACCTTTACTACTAAAATTATTAATGAGAAAGAGGAATATGATGATAACTTAGATGATGGTCCTATTTTGCCTAAAAATCCTCCATGTTTAGAAATTTCAACAAATTTATATGAGGATAAAAGTGATGAACTTGCTGATTGTGATAATACTTTCACTAATAAGAGTCATACTTTGTTTTTTGAGTTCTCCTAATTACACCATAGAAGAAAATTTTGCTTATGTTGAGAATTACTTATGTGGTTTGGAATTGTCTTTAGTTTCAAATCTTTGTTGCAGCCATGATATTGAACATAATAATGATCATAGTAATTATTTTGTAGAAATTGAGTAAATCATGTTAATTAGTTCCATAACTCATGGTGATCACACCGTACAATATCCTGAAGCATATCTCACCTTGTCATGAGGTTGTTTGTTGTCTTTCATTTCCCCTGAAAATATAATCACCAACCGATTAAATCTTCATACCGAAGCTTGGTAATTGTTACCTAAACAAACATGCTGGTGGACATACTATTTCATTTCAGTTTTGGAAATGCACATAGATGAGCTATAGTAGCATTTTTGTTTAATCTATAGGTAAAGCTGTCATACGGGATACGAGTAGAAGCTGGACACATCCCCCATTCAAGAAATCCGAACCACATTGTGATCAACAAGAAGGCACCAGAAGATATCTAAAACATGTTGTTCGGATATCAGTTCACTCAATGTTTTACATCAACCATTCTCTTCCCATGTTTATTCAAATCAATCACCGTCATAATCAAGGTCTCCCTTCAAGTCCCCACCTTGTAAAACAAGAAAAAATATATGATGTTTGTGCCTCTAATGTTCCTTGTTTTTCTTTTCAGGTTTCTTAAAACTGACAGATGCGGATGCTCTAATCAACTTGGAAGCTGATGGTGGTAACTTGAGAAGCCCGGGTTTTCTTTTGGATTGTCCATTCAGCAGAAATCTAGTAATTTTGTCAGACTTTCGGTTCTCAGCAGACAATTCGTTCATAGCCATAGTTGACACTTCCACATGACTTCTTATTTACGGGCCTCTGCTTGGTGAACTGATGATTTTTTCCAACTGATCAGTATTCACCGCCGTAAGCAAAGTATGACGGCCGTTTGGACGGCGCAGCGCGGCGCATGAGGCGGTCTCAGTGGCTCGGCGCGGCGGGCAGCAGCAGCGTGGTCGTGGCGCAGCTGAAGGGGCGGCGGGCGGAGCGGGCCATCTAGGCTCGATCTGGGCCGCGAGGGGCGGCGCGGCGGGCTGTGGAGCGGAGGGCGGGCACGATGGCAGGGTGCCGTGTCCGGGGCGCGGTGGACGGCCTCGCGATGGCGAGGTGATACATATCGCGCCGGCTCACTCTGGGCCTCTCCGGGCCGCGAGGGACGCAGTGGTGCTCTAGCCGCGCGCGGAGGACAGCCGACGGTGCTGCCCAGCGTCGGGGTGGGTGTGGCGGCCGTGGTGGAGATGGGGGTTGAGGGATGGAGCTGGTCTGGCCATGAGCACGATGCAGGATGGCGCGACAAGTTCCAGGCTAATGCCTTGTCCTCGGGGGCTGGCCGGCCGGCGATGGCGACAGCTTCGGGCGCCGCTCCCTTCTTGAAGGCATCGCCGAGGTGATGTTTTATCATCCTGTCTGGGAATGCTCCGGGGAAATCCCTAGATCCGACGTGATCGGTCGATGGCGGCGCTCTTGCGTCGTCTTCCCTCTTGAGGGCATCGATTTGGAGCTTCTTAGGTCAGAGGGACTCGTGGAAGATGGGTGGTGTTGGCGTCGTGGACTGCGTGGCGACGATGACAATGGTGAGCGGATCGGAATTGCGATATGTCCTTCGTCACCCCTACCATGATGGTGAAGTCGGAGCTGCGAGGCAACTTGTGGCAACGATGCCACTTGATTGGTGCTTGCGTCAGTGCAAGGTGTGCAACTTTCTCCTATGAAGGTCACGGTTGAAGTCGGAGCTGCCTCCTCCTCGACGTGCTTGGGGGTCGATTGTTTGGCATAGGCTCACTTGGGCTCTGATGTCGTTTGCGGCGAGGGTCTCGGTGGCGGTCGTCTAAGGTGAAGTCGGAATCGCTGGCTCGTGGAAGAGTGACGACGGTGAGGCTCGATGACTTCCTCAACGATGGTCTTTCTTCTCGATGACGTGTGTGCTTTGTGTGGGTAGTTAGGTTGGCCGGGGTCTCAGTGTGTGTTGTTGGTTGTCGCCCGATTTTCTCCTATAAAAATTAGGCACTTTCTTCTTAATTAATGAATGATGCAAAACTTTTATCTCCGTTTCAAAAAAGATAGTTGACGGCACGTTGCTCTTGTTAAATGAGATGAGAATGACGGAATCGCGTTGCTATCCGTGACACGGTGACTCTGAACTCCGCAGGATATATATATCACTGACTATTTTCTGTATGTGAAATAAGCATCCTTGCTAGAATATGTTGGTGTCTGTGCTATATGCCGTATCCAGTTGTTTTGTAGTGATAACTGCTGCACTTTTATTTTCAATATTATGACAACTACTGGAACTTTTTAGATGATAAGTACTGGGGTTAAGCCTTAAGCACGAGAGAAGAAATAATTTTAATTTTTGAGGCGAGAGACGAGGAAGAAATAGGTGACGCCATCTAGATGTTTTACGAGTCTTCATGAATGGTTGTACTAGACTTAGTGCTGTAGAGTATCGGAGATGATCTCTAAGTTAGGGTATCTCCAGCGGGACTGACCTAAAATAAGATCTTAATGGTTCTTTTTTGTTCGTTTGGATGGCTGCTGCGAATAGAATTTAGGCTGCTGTCCGGCTGGCCCGGTTTAGTGTGCCTAGAGGCTGATCCATTTGGTTCGGTGTTTGGCCAATTTCATAGAATTAAGTTGCATACATATTTGGAGACAAGTTTGTTTGAAATAAATTGGTAAGAATTTGAGAAAAATATAGTAGAAAAACATCGTCTTTCATCTTGCTCTCTCCTAGTCATTCTCGTTGATGTGGTAGTGGCGGCGGCGCATGTCTCGTCGAAGACCTTGATGGTGAGCTAGCATCTTGTGCATGGGCGGACGTACAGGGTGGGCCGGGTGGGCCGTGGCCCACCCCAAATTTTGTGAGTTTTTTTTACTACCATATGTTTCTGACCCACGAGAAGTCGAGAAAGGCATCGAGAAGGAAGTCAACTAGCAGCGGTCGATCCCCATCCAGGCTCCTCCAAGCTCCAACCATACTGCGCGTCGATCTCCCTACTGGCCGGAGGAACGGCTGCGACGACGGTGGATCCCGCCCCTTCTCGTCGCCGCTAGCGCGAGTGCGCGACCCCGCCCTTTCCCCTCGCCGTCGCCGGACGGCCCGGATCGTCGCCCGCTCGCGGCTCGCCGATCTCCGCCTCCGCCCTGGCCGGCTGGCCGAGCTGCTCCGTTGGACCTTGGACTTGGAGGCTTGGACGCCGCCGGCCGCCTCCGCCCTGCCCGGCTGCCCCTAGGCCCTCCTGCAGGTTGCGGCCAGTTCTGGCTCTCTGTTTGCAACTTTTGCATTTGTCTGTTTGCATTTTTTGTGGTATTTGATATTTGTTTGTAGCAGACTAGCAGCTGTGTAGGTTGTAGAATTAGAATAGATGATATATGATTGAAAATGGCAATCAATATCTTATACAAATTTTATTGTTTCTATTGTTATTGTAGAATTGATTATGAAGAGGCATAGAGATAGCATGGGGGTAGTCACATTGCGGCACTTTTTCGGCAACATGAGGCAAAGAAGATTGCTCCTTCCATGGCACATTCTCCACCACCGTTGGTGGTAGATGATGAAGAAACCGAAGGCGGTGGGCTTTTATTGACGCTTATTGATTCCACTACTCCGGATCAATCCGATACCGAGAGTGATATTGGAAGTGAAGATGCAACAACACATTCACCATCACCCCAACAACCATCTCCAAGGTCATATGATGCCCACTTTCATCCACATGATCCGGGAGAAAGGATTCCTATTTCATTATATAATGCTAATGATCAAGATGATGTTCGGAGAGGATATATCTTGAAAGGGCCATGCCAACCAATTGAACATGACTTCCTAACAAGAAAGATTAAGGGTAAAAATCGACGCTTCACTCCGGTTTGGTTTTATAAGTACCCATGGCTCGAATATAGTATCGAGAAGGAAGCCGCTTTTTGCTTTGTATGTTACTTGTTCAAAGCAAGATCTCATCGGGGAGTTGGGGGTGATGCCTTTGTTAAAGATGGTTATAGAGATTGGAAAAGACCCGAAGCATTTAAGAAACATGTGGGTGGTGTTAGTAGCATTCACAATGAAGCTCAAGAGAAGTACAACTTATTTATTGCCCCCAACACCAAAATTGATAATGTTATTGTGAAAGTGTCTAAGATGGATCTTCTTCTTTACAAGACTAGGCTAACTCATTCTCTTAGATGCTTGAGGTTTCTTTTGAACCAAGGATTGGCATTCCGTGGACATGATGAGAGTGAAGAATCAAGCAACCGGGGGAATTTTATTGAACTTCTAAAATGGCTTGCGGAAGGTAATGAAGAGGTTAATAAGGTTGTTTTGAAGAATGTTCCCGGAAATTGCATCTTGAATAGTCCAAGGATACAACATGATATTATTGAATGTTGTGCTATGGAAACTACTAGACTAATTATTGAAGATCTTGATGGTGACCACTATGCAATTCTAGCCGATGAGTCTAGTGATATGTCTCACAAAGAACAACTTGCTCTTTGCTTGCGCTATGTTGATAAAGTGGGAAGAATATGTGAGAGGTTCCTTGGAGTAGTTCATGTTTCCGATACTACCTCATTATCTCTTAAGGTTGCAATTATATCTTTGCTAAAAGATCATCATTTGTCTCCCACTCAAATTCGTGGACAAGGATATGATGGGGCTAGCAACATGAAGGGTGAGATTAAGGGGTTGAAAACATTGATCATGAAAGAGTCACCATCTTCTTATTATATCCATTGCTTTGCACATCAACTCTAATTGGTTCTTATTGTTGTGGCAAAGAAAAATTAAGCATGTGTGTGGTGTTTTGATCATGCTTCTTAATTGTTCAATATTATTGGAGTTTCTTACAAGCGCCATGACATGCTTCGAGATGTTAGGGCTCAAAAGGTTTTAGAAGCACTTGAGATGGGTGAAATAGAGAGTGGAAGTGGACTAAATCAAGAAATGGGTTTATCAAGACCCGGTGAAACTCGATGGGGTTCTCATTTCAAGACCATTCTTCACATTGTTGATATGTACCCCGTAATCCTTGAGGTGCTTATAAGGATCGGAAAAGATCCTTCACAAAAGAGTGAGTGGACAAGAATTCGAGGAGTTGCCGCCGCCTTTGAATCATTTGACTTTGTTTTCAATGTTCACTTGATGCTTGTTGTTCTTGGCTACACAAATGATTTGTCTATATCTTTGCAAAAGAGGGATCAAGATATTGTCAATGCAATGGGGCTTGTTGAATTGGCAAAGGCTAAAATGAAACATATGAGGTCTCATGGATGGGAAGGTTTCCTTGCAAAAGTGACATTGTTTTGCAAAAAACATGGCATTCAAGTTCCTTCACCGGAAGAAAATTATGTGGCTCATGGAAGATCACATTAGTATTATCAAATACAAACAAATGATGATCGTTATAGAAGATACGTCTATCTTGGTGTTGTTGATCAAATTATTCAAAAGCTCGACAATCGGTTTGATGAGGTCAACATGGAGTTGCTAATTTGCATGGCGGTTTTGAATCCCTTGAATTCATTTGCTTCTTATGATGCACCAGAAAAAGATAATGAGACTTGCCCAATTCTACCCCAATGACATATCAAGTGCGGATTTGATAAGACTTGATCTCCAACTTGAAATCTTTATTGATGATATGAGAAAAGATGATAGGTTCAAATGTGTCAATCATCTTGGTGAGCTCTCTATTTTGCTTGTGGAAACAAAAAAGCATGTTGTTTATGATTTGGTTTACATGCTTCTCAAATTGATATTGCTCCTACCGGTGGCAACGGCGAATGTTGAAAGAGTATTTTCTGCAATGAGTCTAGTGAAAAACAAGTTGAGAAATAGCATGGGTGATGAGCTGAACCATTGCTTAGTGACATTTATTGAGAGAGATGTTTTCTTGAAAGTAAGTGAGGATGACATAGTTCAAACATTCATGGGAATGCGAGAACGAAGAGTCAAGAAATACTAGTGATGTAATTTTCTATTTATGTTATCCATTATGTAAGACTTTCTTAATGTTTTGAACTATTTGTATTGTAATTTTGCACATTTCATATATATATATATGTAATGAACTTCAATGGTGACAATCAATTGGCTATGTATGTTACTCATTTAGTTAAATTTATCACATTTAAGGGAGGCGCAAAGAAATTTTTTTTGAGGTGTGCCCACCCTCCAACTTTTTCCTGCGTCCGCCACTGATCTTGTGGTTGTCGTACTTGAATGGCGTGCACGCGGGCGAGGCGCATTCAGCTGTTATAGAGGAACATCTGCCCTTGGCCGTCGAACAACACCTCCATAGACCACAGGCCGATCGTGCCGCCGGCCACACACATTACGACGTCGTGGGTCTTTTGCCCATCGACGGGGCCAGACGCAACCTGTCCTAGTCCATGCCCATGTGGATGGTGACACCGAACTCGGAACTAGAGAGGTTAATGGAAATGGCCCGGGCGACGATGGTGGCGATGGGGACAACGATGGTGGCAGCTAATCTGGCCTCCCCACCACGCCTTTATTGACGACCTTGGCCTTGGCCACGCCCAGGGCCTGGTTGCTGTCCTAGACGCTCTCCCCTCGAGCCTATATATGGTGGTGGATGGGAATGGAAGAAGATGCATGGTCGTCGTTGGCCTGCTTAAAAAGGCCAGGACATTGGATGCATTCGTGTAGGCAAAAATGCCGACATTGATGAAGGCAAGCGGCTATCGCAGTAGTTGGGTGGCGCGGCCAGAGCAGGAGCGCATGTGTCGGATGGCGCGAGCAATTTTAGAGCCAGCCTACTTTCATTGATAGCTAAAGGAGGAAGGCTGCTGGCCACTGCCATGCGGGCTCTCGTTCCGCGCGAGCGAACACGGGAGAACATACACGCTGTCCGCGGACGGGTGGTTCCCTAATTTTTTTTTTCGAAACGGAGGCAAAAGCTTTGCCTCAATCCATTAATTAAGAAGAAAGTGCCCAATTTTTAGGAAAAAATCGGGCGAAAACCAACAACACACACTTAGCACCCCGGCCAACCTGGCCAACCTGACTACCCACACGAAGCACAAACACCATCGAGGAGAAAGACCATCGTTGACGATGTCATCGAGCGTCATCGTCGTCACTCCTCCACGAGACATCGATTCCGACTTCACCTCAGACAACCGCCACCAAGACCCTCGCCGCAAACGGCATCGGAACCCAACTGAGCATATGCCAAACAGTCGGCCCCCAAGCACGTCGAGGAGGAGGCAGCTCCGACTTCAACCGTGACCTTCATAGGAGAGGTTGCACACCTTGCACCGACGCAAGCACCAATCAAGTGGCATCGTTGCCACAAGTCACTTCGCAGCTCCGACTTCACCATCACGGCAGGGGTGACAACTGACATGCCGCAACTCCGATCCGCTCACCATTGTCATCGTCGCCACGCAACCCATGACGCCAACACCATCCAACTTCCATGGGTCCCTCCGACCTAAGCAGCTCCAAATCGATGCTCTCAAGAGGGAAGACGACACAGGAGTGCCGCCATCGACTGATCACGATGGATCTAGGGATTTCCCTGGAGCATACCCAGACAGGAAGCCACAAACGTCACCTCGGCGATGCCTTCAAGAAGGGAGCGGCGCCCGAAGCCGCCGCCATCGCCGGCCTCGGCCAGCTGCCGGCCGGCCAGCAACCGAGACAAGGCGTTAGCCCGGGAATTGTCGCGCCATCCTGCATCGTGCCCAAGACCGGACCACATTCTTCCACCTTGCCCACCAACACCTCGCCGCATCCGCCGAGCCGTCGCCACGGCCCGCCTCCCCATCAGATCCGGGCGCGTAGGCCCCTGATCCGCCACCCCCCCCGTCCCGGAGCCGCTGCTCCAGCGTCCCTGTGCCCGCCTCCGCACCACACAGCGCCCGCCCCGGCCTACCGCGCACACCCGCCTGGAGACACCAAGCAGCAGCGCCCGCCTGGCCACCCCCGACGCCTGGCCGGAGCAACCCCGTCGGCACCAGCAGACAGCGCCGCACCAACCCTCCGCCGCACCACCTCCAGCCCACCGCGGCCCAGATCGGGCCCGGGATGGCCCGCATCGATGGCCGCCGCCTGCTGCTACGTCACGGTCGTGCCACCACAGCCCGCAACGCCCAGCCGCACCCTCCCGCCGCCGCGGTAGACGAGACTCCAGGGCCGCCGCCCTGGCTACCTCCCTCCCCTCCGGCGACGCCCCACACGGGCCGGACACCTCGACGGAAACAAGCTCGGCCCCCCTCACCCCCTTTGGAGATGAGGCCCGACGCCACCGCGGCAAGGGCTGGCGGCAGCGGCGGCAGGGGGGCGGCGCAGGCCGGCTGCTGGCGGTGCGGTTGGGGTTTGGCTCCCGGCGTCGCCTGGGGAGCGACGCCGACGCGAGGAGCCCTGTGGGTGTGTTCCCTAAATTTGTTGAATCGATAAATCACGCTGAATCGTTCTTAACGGTTTGGATCGGCCGGCTAGAGCTCCAGGCTGCTATCTCACGGTGGAACAGTCACACGGTGCTTGTCGGCCGGCCACCTCCCCTAGAATTTCTGCTGCGTGCACCCAGACCCCAGTCCATGTGAACCAGGCAAAGGCAGGCAACTATTCCCCACTTCACACAGCCAGTGTCAGAGCATCTCCAGTCGCGTCCCCCAAACCGTCCCCCAAAGCGATTTGGGGCGCGCCGGACAAAAAAGGCGTTCCAGCCGCGTCCCCCAAAGCCCTTTTTCGTCCGGCGCGCCCCCATTCGGTGTCCGGCGCCCGAGCCCGTCCCCGTCCCACGGGGACGCACCGGGGACGCCGGACACAGCGAAGCGAGGCGGGGAGTGGCGGGGCCGACCCGTCAGCGGCACAACTAATTTAAACCTAACCGTCGCCTACCTCGCGACGGAAGTTATTGGCGCGCAGCGACGGCGCGGTTCCCGCGGAGGGCGCGGCGACGCGTCCCGTCGCGCCTAGCTGCGCGTGCCGGCGTTAATGAGCGCCACCGCTCCTCCGCCTCCCTCCGGTCTATAAAAAGGGGCGCCTCTCATCGTCCCTCTCCACACACAAACCCTAGCGCCTCTCTCCCAAACCCTAGCCGCCACCATCTCTCAACAAGACTCGACGCTATGTCTGGTAGAGGCGGAGGCGGACCTCGCGGCCGCGGCCGTGGTCGTGGTCGTGGTCGTGGCCGCGGCGCAGCTGAACGCTCGCCGTCGCCTTCCACGCCGCCGCCTTCATCATCGTCGGAGATGGACGTGGAGCCGGACGTCCTGTTCGAGTTCGTCCACGTCCTCAAGGGCGACCCGCGCGGCATCCGGAGGCTGCCGGACTCCTTCGCCGAGTACGTCGGCGGCGTACGCCCGCGCACGATGCATCTGCGGGAGCATTCGTGCGGCTACCGCCGGTGGATCGTCAAGGCGATCTACGACGCGCGCGGCAAGATGTACTTCAACATCGGCTGGGAGAAGTTCGCGCGCCACCACGGCCTCCAAGCCGGCTTCATCCTCGTGTTCTCCTACTTCGGCAACGGGGACATGAGCGTCAAGGTCTTCGACGAGAGGCGCTGCCTCCGGGACTACCACGTCGACGGGGACGACGAGCAGCACCGACGAGGAGGACGGCTGAATGAGTGTTGTTTCTTCGCAGCGAATACGTGCACGGAGGTTTCTGCCTGTTCGCCTCATCGGTAGAACCAACAAGGGCACCATCCTCCCGCTGGATTTTCCGAGTTTAGGTGATTGGGTGTGCCCTCGAGTGTTCTTTCTTAGCAGCGAACACACGAAACCTTCGATGCACGGCCTAGTTAGGTTTAGTTTCTTTGCAATATTTTATATTTGTGTCCACCATGGTTCAAACTATGTATTAGTTTGTGGAAAACCATGTTCCAAACTGTGTTTTCGTGTAAACCACGTTCCAAATTATGTATTAGTTTGTGGAAATTGAAATAAAAATGCTAGAAAAATTATTTTAAATGTTTGGGGGCGGCGTTTGGGGGACGCGGCTGGGGAGCGACGTCCCCAAACGCGGCACGTACGAAACACGTCCCCCAAACGCTCGATCCGGCGCGGTTTGGGGGACGGTTTGGGGGACGCGCTGGAGATGCTCTCAGTACTCAGTAGCTCCCCGCGATGTCTCTCCGCCGCCTCCTAGGTCTCTCCTCCGCCGCCGCCGCCTTCCCCGGACTCCTCCGCCGCTCCTTATCCTTCACCACGTCCGGCACGCCCCCTCCGTGGGCTTTCATCGAGCGCAGCACGGAGGCGGCCGAGGGATTTTCCGTGTGCCTCGGCTACCCACCGAGCCTCTCCACCATACATGTCCCGAAGCACCTCGTCAGGACCAGCGCCGCCCCCGACCACGACGCCGACGTCATCCAGTCCATCTCCGGCTCCGTCTGCTCCGCCAGCAGCGACGGCCTCCTCCTCCTCTCCTACATCGACCTGCGCTTGAAGGCTCCCATCCTCGCCCAACGGGGCGCCGCTCGGCTGCGCAAGACTCCAGCCGGGCTCGCCCCCTGGCCACGGCGCACAGTTCACGCACTTTGTCTGCAACCCTGTCACCGCCGAGCTATCCCGCCTCCCGGACCCCACGTGCTCCGACCGTGTGAGTAAGGTCATGTGCGGCTACCACGCGGGCCTCCTCACCCGATCCGATGGCGGCCGCGACGGGCCGCCCGACAGGTTCGCCATCGCCGAGCTGCAAGGGAACCAGATGGTCCGGTTTCTCTCTGAAACAGGGGAGTGGGAAGTCCTGCCAGTCTCGCCGTGCCAGCTCCCGGACGCGCGGCGAATGGTGCTGGACCACGACGTGGTGGCCTTCGGCGGCCGCCTGTGGTGGCTCGACGTCACCTGTGGCGCCATCTCGGCCGACCCCTTCAGCGACCGGCCGGACCTCTGCTTCGTCGAGCTATCGAGGGACAGCATGCTTCCTGCAGCCGCACAGGACGGCTGCGGCTGCGCGGGGGCCAGCGGCTGCGGTAGATTGCCCAAGCATCGGCGCCTGTGTGTCAGCGAAGGGCGGCTGCGCTACGTCGAGGTCTCTCGAGAGGAGCCGTTCGTGCTCAGCACCTTCGTGCTCGATGAAGAGTACAGTGGATGGACGCTGCAGCACCAGCTCGACCTCAGCCGCTTCCGCTTCCAAGACTGCCCCCACCCATGGCTACCCTTAAAGGAGGGGAATACGCCACAGATTGGGTTTCTTGACCCGCTGGACGACAGTTGGATGTACATGTCGGCTACCATTGCAACTCTTCAGAATACGCCACAAGTTACCTTCCTCGTGGACATGAAGGAAGAGATGGTGATCACGAGTTCTGCTTACAGATCAGGCATCCCCTCCTTCGTACCGTGTGTTCTTCCACCGTGGCTTGGATCCAGCCAGATCCCTTCTGCAGGTTCTGACTCTCTACTCAACTTGTTAGATTACTAGTTCATTGTTGTACTTTCAGCTTTAGATGTGCAATGCAAGAGTTCTCTGTAGATCACCTTCAACAGAATTTGCTGTTTTCTGCATCCGCTTGGCATAATATTTTGTTTTGCCATAACTTAATCAATGACCCAAAAATATAGTATTTTTTATGCCATGTGTTTGGTAGCTATTGGGAGGGAACATAAACGTTTTGAAGGGGTTTGGTTTGATTTTGATTGTTGAGGTGCATGAGAAATGGCAATGCGTTGATCTTTAGTTAGCAAATAAAAGCATCCTAAATAAGTCGCAGTCACAGATTAGAATGTGTCGATCTTATCCAAAAGTACAACTTAATTATAATGGTGCAGGGCTGCAGCAAGTACTTGGAATCTCAAGTTTTCAGTCCCAAACCATTCCTTAAGTTGAAACTTCCAACATGTGGTTAATTACTGAAAGCGTGCTACCTGAATTTGTTCTTTCATTCATATTCTTGTGCCAGCAACTTGCCAATGCTGCCAAGAAATACCGTTTATTGCGTTAGTGCTACCAAACCTGTTATTTTAATACCAGCTTCTTGTTGGTTGAGCTCTAGTTGGGGATTTAGTTAAGGTAGTGAATTTTTTGGGACTCAAAACAAGAATATTAACATATTCACTCTGGAATTGTTATTACTGAAAGCGTGCTACCTGAATTTGTTCTTTCATTCATATTTTTGTGCCAGCAACTTGCCAATGCTGCCAAGAATTACCGTTTATTGCGTTAGCGTTGACCTACCAACCCTGGATCCAGGTGTATTAATGTTTCTGAACTAGCCGGCACAACCTAGCCTTGTTCATCTGGTGACCATGGCCACTGTGTTAGAATCTAGCCTTGTCATTATGATGACCATTGTCTTTCCTTTTCGTTAAATGTTATTGTCAACTGATTATGGACTGGAACTAAAGCTTGGTATTTCTAAACATTTGGTTGTGGTGTATTTTTCTGCTACAATCAAGAGATTCAAGACTTGGACAGTTTTGGAAATAACATAGGAGGTGTGCTTCGGTGCGCATCCTCTCCAAACTCGCGACTTATCGCCGAAGGGGTACGGTGGTCCAGATTTTGTTTTTTTTGTGCTGCCCGCCGAAACCCATATCCAAGCCCAGTGCAAGACTCGTATGGGTATACAGGGCCTGGGCGTATCTATACGGACGACCCCACGTGGGTGGGTCCCACGTGCTAAGCTAATCACCGTGATTAGCTCCCATTGCATGCATCGTTTTCATCGGCATGTACTGGAGATCCGATCGAGCTGTTCCACGCCGTCGCTAGGTTGAACGCAAGCGGTTGTTGCCGGCCCGGCCGTCGGCGGTTGTTGCCGGCACGTCCGTCGCCGCCGGTGGTTGTTTCGCACGTCGACGCCGCCGACCGCGCGCGAAGCCCCCCCGCAGATCGACGACCTTGGAAAGGCGCGCCACCGGCTCGGCATCTTCCCGCTAGGGTTTAAAATTACAGGTACCATGACTTCATCTTGTAGCATAGTAAGAGGAAGCAATTCTGCCGGTTTTTCAATTCTAATTATGGTCCAATACTACAGAATATGGAGAACTCTATATCCGGTATGATTGAGGAACAAAACGAGTACGTCGGCTATAATTCCGATGACTACGAAATGGAGGATAATTTGCGGCACGAAGCCGGCTGGAGCGAAGATGAGTTTGATGTGAGCCACTATTTTTCATTTCGATTACCGGCAGTCCAGCATCATCAAATTATATATGGTTCCTCATGTCATAATTTATGCAGATTGCGTACGATGAATTTGATAATGTTGACAACCATAGCGAACACACGGACGATCAAAATGATGAGAACCATGGTGAACACACGGAGCAGTCTAAATACTAGTGAGGTATGTGTAGTGACTCATACGAGTGACATAAAATGATGCATGAAATGATGGCAACTCGTAAAATTTACGGTTACTAAATTTCGAAATGCATTAATAAATTTCAGGAACAATTTGACACGCAGCTTGAGTACGACTATTACGGTGAATCTGACTTGGACACGGGCCACACCGATGATGTGGAAGGTGCATCGGTTCCCGAGGATTCCGTTGACATGAGCCAGGTTGTTATCTCTTTTTTATCGAGTCTTATATAGCTGGAACACATAAATTTATAGTTTTAATTAATGCCTACGTTTTCTACTTGCAGGCGACGCCGAGCGCTAGTCGGTCCGAGAAACCACACAAAGGTAGCAATGGCAATGAATATCCCGATAGTGATCGGGATTTATACTTGGATGATAAAAGAGATGACTTTTATTTCTCGAAGCAACGGCATATTCTTTCTACAACGGATATGCTAAAGATTATGGGTTCAGCATCCGGCTTGACCGAGGTTAAGCGGTTTGATGATGGAGTAATTCGGTTAAGGCGTTTTGTGTGTTCCGGACAGGGCGGACGTCCCAAAAACCAACCGACCACGGAAGGCCGTGTATATAGGCACGGACACGAGTCTCAGCTGCGGCTGCAAGGCACGTTTGGTGGTCAAGTTTGATGGAAGAACTGGTTTACGGGTTGTTGAAGATTTTCGTGACAAACATAACCATGACCCAAGCTGAACCATGTCGGACTCCGTTTCTTCGGTCCCATAGGACCATCAACGACGCGCGAGAGATCCGAGATATTATCAATGGGATCCATGGGAATCGGGAAGCACCTCATTATGAGAAAATTCATTGCGAGCTCGGTTCATTTGCTTGGTGTTGGATTCACAAGAAAGGATTTGTACAACATGTGCTCTAGGGAGAGGAGGAGGCTGCTTTTCGACGGTGACGCTACCACAGCCATCCGCATTATGTCAAAGAGGAAAAAGAGGGACCCTGAATTTTTCTTTGAATATGACGTTGATGAAAAAGGCCGTCCGAAGCACATGTTACGGTGTGATTCCCGATCACGTAGGGATTACCAGGACTACGGAGATGTGCTTGGTGTTTGATAGCACATACAAGATGAATAAATATAAGATGCCATTTGTTCCTTTTGTGGGCTTGAACAACCACCGTAGGACAACGGTTTTTGGGTGTGCCATCCTTTCAAGTGAGAATGAACAAACATATGTTTGGCTTCTAAAGACTTTCCTCAAAGCGATGTGTCAACGAAGCCAAAGGCGATAATCACGGATGCGGATGCCGCGATGATCGCCGCAATCGGCGAAGTATTTTCACGGTGTGCCGCATCGCATCCGCAGCTTCCACATTGAAAAAAATATGGAGATGCATCTACCTAACAAGTCACCGAACGAGTTCGAGGACTCTTTTGTATTACACCACCTCGAGCAAGTATTTGAGGAGCGATGGCATGCATTTTACGGAAAATGGCAATCCCCAAAAACCAGAACATGGATGAAGAGGATGTACACCAAGAGGAAACTTTGGGCTGCAGCGTATCTCTCTCAAGGATTCGGTCTGGGTATGAAAAGTAACCGACGTAGTGAAAGTTTAAACTCTTGTCCGCACTTTGCACCTAGATGGGGAAATGACAATTGTTGATATGATTATGCACTACGACAACGCAATTGTCCGTCTCCGTGAGAACGAAGCCCACGACGATCGCACGGCTTCACGGACTACACCGAGTGGCAATTACTAATTTCGGAGAACTAGAGGTTGCTGCTGCAAAAATCTTCACTCCTGCTTGTGTTCTATATTATTCAAGGTGAGCTTTCAAAGATTGGCGGCATAGAGATCTTAGAAAAAATGCAGGCGGGAGACTCAAACATCTTCATTGTGGCATGGAGGAATCATGTAAGGACCAGGTTCTACGTGGAATATAGACCCAAGGAGGCAGAAATTATAAGGTGCAGCTGTCAAAGGATGATTAGAAAGGGGATCCCTTGCAAGCACATACTGCATGTGCTGCATTTCTTGAAATTTACTCGAAATTCCACAATGTTGTGCTCTACGACGATTCACAAAAAATGCCAGGTTAGGGTTGCCATCTAAACGCACCGGCGACATGTTTGGGTGGGGTTGGTGCGGGGCGGAGGAGCGGATGAAATACAGCAGGATGAATATTAAGGTATCACAGGCTATGCATATTGCATTAAACAATTCGAGAGGAATATGATCCGCTGAACGGTACCATTGATGGCATAATTTCTAGAAGAGAAGGGTATGCTAAAGGTAAAGCATATGGTCCCCTCGGGTCGGTGCATGAAAATGAAGATGCTAGTGGACCATGCGATATTGTTGTTGGTGATCCTTTGAAAGTGTCCACTAAGGGTGCACCTAGGCAAGAAGCGCAGAAATCTCCAATGACTAAAAATGGAAGACCACTAGGACACAAGGAACGCGAGGTGCGGGTGTGCGGGGCATGCCAAGGAGAAGGGCATAACGAAGAAACCCAATATGCATATTTCATCCGAAGTAAGTTTTTCTCGCCATTTTGTTTCATATACTTTAAAAGATTCATATGAGTTGTTGTGTAATTTTATGTACGTGAACATGTGCGGGAATGTGCTTTGCAGCGGGAAGGGTAGTTCTTTCATAGTTATCTAAAGGGCAGTAAATTTCCTTAATTATGAATGGGACGACTATAGCTTTGTATTTGATGGAGTTGTTAATGTTTGCAACGTACTCGATGTTTTTATTTTGTACTGATGTTCTTAATTCTCCGGTGTTCTTTTGTAAAAATGGCAAAAGACATTATATATTGTGAAGTAGGCATTTCCTTATAATCATCATAGCATGCATGTACAAAGATAAAAATAATTGCATACTTTCGATAATGGGAAATAAAATCAATGTTACAAAATTTTGTAGATAATCTTAACCGAATAAATATTGTTTACAACCGAAGACAATTAAAAATTCAATATCACATGTGTCCGGAAACCTTCGCGGGAGCAAACCGAACAGTCACACTATCAAATTTATATTTTCTTGGTCTTTGCTAGCAATCTCACTTTGTTTTTCACCTTCTCAAGAATGTTGTGTGGTGATAAAACAATGTTTACAACTGTACTTTCTCTCGATTCATCGATCGTGGCCTGCCAAAACATTATAAGGTGTTATACACATGGGTTGTTAACATTGTTAAAATTAACCGAGTGCATGGAACATAGTATAGCCAACTCTGAGAAACCGGGCAAGTCATCCGATCTCCGTCCCGAGTGCTCCATACATTGCAATACCCATAATCCGCATGAATTGCTGGTATATAATGTGACAAAATTTAAATGTGTCCGCATATACAAAACCGACTTTCTTTATGTGTAATGCAATATAGGTACTTACTCATCGGTTTGCTTAGGGATGTCATATCTTTTAATAGGCCATTCTTCGACATCCGGATATTCTGTGTCACAAGTATTGTTTGCTTGTTGTATGTCCACCTTGCACACGCGCCGTCAGACGATCCATTGTTTTGACACCTCGTTCTGACGAGAACCCTGTATTTCAGGGGTCTACACCACATGAACATGGGCATTCACACATGCACAACCCTAAACCCATGGCTAGGAGTGGGTGGGGTGACATGGTGCACCAGTGCCCACCACATGGGGTCACCCAAGGGTTGTGGGCCCACTTTGTGGCCGGGTAGAGCCGTTTTGCACGTAAACCATGTGTGCGGGCTCCCGTGAGGTAGCTAGGCAAGGAGCACATGATTTCTTCCATGGATGGTGATGTAAGTGGTGTTTGGATGCCATGGTGAAGCAGATCCCAAAAGATGGGACCACCATGCACACGCGCCGTCGACGATCCATCGTTTTGACACCTCGTTCGACGAGAACCCTCGTATTTCGTGGGTCTACACCACATGAACATGGGCATTCACACATGCACAACCCTAAACCCATGGCTAGGAGTGGGTGGGGTGACATGGTGCACCAGTGCCCACCACATGGGGTCACCCAAGGGTTGTGGGCCCACTTTGTGGCTTGGGTAGAGCCGTTTTGCACGTAAACCATGTGTGCGGGCTCCCGTGAGGTAGCTAGGCAAGGAGCACATGATTTCTTCCATGGATGGTGATGTAAGTGGTGTTTGGATGCCATGGTGAAGCAGATCCCAAAAGATGGGACCACCTTGCACACGCGCCGTCAGACGATCCACTGTTTTGACACCTCGTTACGACGAGAACCACGTATTTCGGGGGTCTACACCACATGAACATGGGCATTCACACATGCACAACCCTAAACCCATGGCTAGGAGTGGGTGGGGTGACATGGTGCACCAGTGCCCACCACATGGGGTCACCCAAGGGTTGTGGGCCCACTTTGTGGCTCTGGGTAGAGCCGTTTTGCACGTAAACCATGTGTGCGGGCTCCAGTGAGGTAGCTAGGCAAGGAGCACATGATTTCTTCCATGGATGGTGATGTAAGTGGTGTTTGGATGCCATGGTGAAGCAGATCCCAAAAGATGGGACCACCTTGCACACGCGCCGTCGGACGATCCACTTGTTTTGACACCTCGTTCCGACGAGAACCCCGTATTTCGGGGGTCTACACCACATGAACATGGGCATTCACACATGCACAACCCTAAACCCATGGCTAGGAGTGGGTGGGGTGACATGGTGCACCAGTGCCCACCACATGGGGTCACCCAAGGGTTGTGGGCCCACTTTGTGGCCTGGGTAGAGCCGTTTTGCACGTAAACCATGTGTGCGGGCTCCCGTGAGGTAGCTAGGCAAGGAGCACATGATTTCTTCCATGGATGGTGATGTAAGTGGTGTTTGGATGCCATGGTGAAGCAGATCCCAAAAGATGGGACCACCATGCACACGCGCCGTCGGACGATCCACTGTTTTGACACCTCGTTCGACGAGAACCACCGTATTTCAGGGGTCTACACCACATGAACATGGGCATTCACACATGCACAACCCTAAACCCATGGCTAGGAGTGGGTGGGGTGACATGGTGCACCAGTGCCCACCACATGGGGTCACCCAAGGGTTGTGGGCCCACTTTGTGGCCTGGGTAGAGCCGTTTTGCACGTAAACCATGTGTGCGGGCTCCCGTGAGGTAGCTAGGCAAGGAGCACATGATTTCTTCCATGGATGGTGATGTAAGTGGTGTTTGGATGCCATGGTGAAGCAGATCCCAAAAGATGGGACCACCTTGCACACGCGCCGTCAGACGATCCATTGTTTTGACACCTCGTTCTGACGAGAACCCTGTATTTCAGGGTCTACACCACATGAACATGGGCATTCACACATGCACAACCCTAAACCCATGGCTAGGAGTGGGTGGGGTGACATGGTGCACCAGTGCCCACCACATGGGGTCACCCAAGGGTTGTGGGCCCACTTTGTGGCCTGGGTAGAGCCGTTTTGCACGTAAACCATGTGTGCGGGCTCCCGTGAGGTAGCTAGGCAAGGAGCACATGATTTCTTCCATGGATGGTGATGTAAGTGGTGTTTGGATGCCATGGTGAAGCAGATCCCAAAAGATGGGACCACCATGCACACGCGCCGTCGGACGATCCACTTGTTTTGACACCTCGTTCGACGAGAACCACGTATTTCGGGGGTCTACACCACATGAACATGGGCATTCACACATGCACAACCCTAAACCCATGGCTAGGAGTGGGTGGGGTGACATGGTGCACCAGTGCCCACCACATGGGGTCACCCAAGGGTTGTGGGCCCACTTTGTGGCTTGGGTAGAGCCGTTTTGCACGTAAACCATGTGTGCGGGCTCCCGTGAGGTAGCTAGGCAAGGAGCACATGATTTCTTCCATGGATGGTGATGTAAGTGGTGTTTGGATGCCATGGTGAAGCAGATCCCAAAAGATGGGACCACCATGCACACGCGCCGTCGGACGATCCATTGTTTTGACACCTCGTTCGACGAGAACCACCGTATTTCGGGGGTCTACACCACATGAACATGGGCATTCACACATGCACAACCCTAAACCCATGGCTAGGAGTGGGTGGGGTGACATGGTGCACCAGTGCCCACCACATGGGGTCACCCAAGGGTTGTGGGCCCACTTTGTGGCCTGGGTAGAGCCGTTTTGCACGTAAACCATGTGTGCGGGCTCCCGTGAGGTAGCTAGGCAAGGAGCACATGATTTCTTCCATGGATGGTGATGTAAGTGGTGTTTGGATGCCATGGTGAAGCAGATCCCAAAAGATGGGACCACCTTGCACACGCGCCGTCAGACGATCCACTTGTTTTGACACCTCGTTCGACGAGAACCCCGTATTTCGGGGGTCTACACCACATGAACATGGGCATTCACACATGCACAACCCTAAACCCATGGCTAGGAGTGGGTGGGGTGACATGGTGCACCGGTGCCCACCACATGGGGTCACCCAAGGGTTGTGGGCCCACTTTGTGGCACTGGGTAGAGCCGTTTTGCACGTAAACCATGTGTGCGGGCTCCCGTGAGGTAGCTAGGCAAGGAGCACATGATTTCTTCCATGGATGGTGATGTAAGTGGTGTTTGGATGCCATGGTGAAGCAGATCCCAAAAGATGGGACCACCATGCACACGCGCCGTCGGACGATCCATTGTTTTGACACCTCGTTACGACGAGAACCCTGTATTTCGAGGGTCTACACCACATGAACATGGGCATTCACACATGCACAACCCTAAACCCATGGCTAGGAGTGGGTGGGGTGACATGGTGCACCAGTGCCCACCACATGGGGTCACCCAAGGGTTGTGGGCCCACTTTGTGGCACGGGTAGAGCCGTTTTGCACGTAAACCATGTGTGCGGGCTCCCGTGAGGTAGCTAGGCAAGGAGCACATGATTTCTTCCATGGATGGTGATGTAAGTGGTGTTTGGATGCCATGGTGAAGCAGATCCCAAAAGATGGGACCACCATGCACACGCGCCGTCGGACGATCCACTTGTTTTGACACCTCGTTCGACGAGAACCCTGTATTTCGTGGGTCTACACCACATGAACATGGGCATTCACACATGCACAACCCTAAACCCATGGCTAGGAGTGGGTGGGGTGACATGGTGCACCAGTGCCCACCACATGGGGTCACCCAAGGGTTGTGGGCCCACTTTGTGGCACTGGGTAGAGCCGTTTTGCACGTAAACCATGTGTGCGGGCTCCCGTGAGGTAGCTAGGCAAGGAGCACATGATTTCTTCCATGGATGGTGATGTAAGTGGTGTTTGGATGCCATGGTGAAGCAGATCCCAAAAGATGGGACCACCTTGCACACGCGCCGTCAGACAATCCATTGTTTTGACACCTCGTTCGACGAGAACCACGTATTTCAGGGGTCTACACCACATGAACATGGGCATTCACACATGCACAACCCTAAACCCATGGCTAGGAGTGGGTGGGGTGACATGGTGCACCAGTGCCCACCACATGGGGTCACCCAAGGGTTGTGGGCCCACTTTGTGGCCTGGGTAGAGCCGTTTTGCACGTAAACCATGTGTGCGGGCTCCGTGAGGTAGCTAGGCAAGGAGCACATGATTTCTTCCATGGATGGTGATGTAAGTGGTGTTTGGATGCCATGGTGAAGCAGATCCCAAAAGATGGGACCACCATGCACACGCGCGCGTCGGACGATCCACTTGTTTTGACACCTCGTTCCGACGAGAACCTCGTATTTCGGGGTCTACACCACATGAACATGGGCATTCACACATGCACAACCCTAAACCCATGGCTAGGAGTGGGTGGGGTGACATGGTGCACCGAGTGCCCACCACATGGGGTCACCCAAGGGTTGTGGGCCCACTTTGTGGCACTGGGTAGAGCCGTTTTGCACGTAAACCATGTGTGCGGGCTCCCGTGAGGTAGCTAGGCAAGGAGCACATGATTTCTTCCATGGATGGTGATGTAAGTGGTGTTTGGATGCCATGGTGAAGCGGATCCCAAAAGATGGGACCACCTTGCACACGCGCCGATCAGACGATCCACTGTTTTGACACCGTATTTGAGGGGTGTACACCACATGAACAAGTGCATTCACACATGCAAATTGCAAAACTCATGGCTTGAAGTGTGTTAAATGACATGGTGCACCACTGCCGATAATATGGGGTCATCCCAGGGTTGGTCAAAAAAGTGCCGAGCAACGAGGCTCCAAAGGTAGGGTAAATGGCCTCATTTCTAAGCATGTTTTTTCGACCTTGTCTAAACGACCCAAATAAATTTCCTAGACATCTACTTGATATGTATACACTGTTTTTGAAGATTTTATTTTTTTTAGATTTTCTCTGAAATTTTTAGGAATATTTGAATATACGAGCAATCCGATTGGCTGGACTCCTTTTTTTTTCCGAACACGGGTGGGGGTTCCGAGCGGGCACGCTAGATGGACTGTTGGGCCGTGTTGCGGTCCGGCCTTGTGCCCGTTGTGCAATGCGCCGGCCTAGGCCTGCATGCGCGGGAAGCGACGACGACGGCATGCATGCGCCCCGCAGCGGTGACTCGGCTATGCATGCATCGCCACGGCGTCGCCATGAATGAGCCAGCAAGCCCCGTTTCGGTGCGGTCGATTCAGGCTGATAGCGGACGCGCCGCCCCGTTTCGGTGTAAAACGACAACGACACGGGACACCCCCTCGATTAATGTGCGAAACGGCAACGGCTACATGCACGCGTCACTCGCGTCGTTTCATCGCCAAACAACAATCTTCGTCTCCCACACCACATTTTTCTAGCCTATTTATACGTCTACATTCCTCTCCCACACACCACCCAGCTCCACTCCGGACACGACGCCCTTCATCCTTTCCTAGAACGCCAAAGCACCACCGAGAAGATGCGGTACGTCGGACCGACCTTCGTTCGGCCGCCTACCGTGCAGAGCTGCGCTACCCGTCGGGCGTCCTCGTCGAGCGCACGCTCCGTGTGTGGGCGCAATCCAGGTGGAGGAGCCCCGTCGAGCTCGCCGACGCATTCTTCACCGCCGGCTTCGCCCACCTCCCACCGGGATCGCCGCCGATGTTCCACCTCGACGAGGTTCGTGACGGCGTTACCCTCAAGTTGCTCACGGTCACCCTCACCAACCCGTGGGACGCGTACGAGCTCCTCGGCCAAGTGTTCGCAGTGCGGCTGCGAGTCAATCTTCTTCACGACGTACAACATCTTCACCAGCTGCGAGTGCATCTCCCCCACCGAAAACCCGATGCACTGCCTCCCCTACGAGGAGTGAGGTGTTGATGACGTACGGTGGTCGAGTAGCGCCGGCCAGGGTGGAAGAAAGTTGAGGAGGAATTTCGTGAAGCTTGTCATGCACGTTTCTCTACTTTTTAGTTTTATCGTGTTTATTTAAAATGCCGTGTTTTTATATATTGTACCGTGTCGTGTCCCTGGACTTATCTATGTAACGACGGTGGTACTTGTTTACATCCTTATTTATGTAAGTGACATATTTATGTAATCTAAGTGAGTCTCTATGTGTGTTCAGATCTGTTCGTCCTCAAATGACTACTATTTCTTGTACCAAATTGTTTACAAAACCCAACAAAAAAACAAAAAAATTCTAATCCACTAAGACTAGAATTTTAGCTATTTTCAATTTTTAAGTTGTTATTCATATATATTACAAATTTAGTGTTAAGATTCATATTGAATTATCTATTTCATATTCAATTAGTGAATTAGTGAATTGTATATAATAGGCTACACAAAGATCTGTGTGTTGAAAAATGTACAAACATGGATTTAAAAACCTAACGGAAGTGATAAAATAACTATAGATACCTTTATTACTTGAGATGTCAACATGTATCTATCTGTCCCACTGGTTACCAGACTACCCCTGCGAGACGACTTCCCACGAGGTGTGCGGTTCGAGTCGCGGCAACACCCATTTTTTGCTTCATTTTTTTTGATATTTAATATGTACCACCTCAACTAGCCTAATGGGCCTAATTTGGTTGGAGAAGGCCCATTAGTCAAATCTAGATTGGGCTATCCATTGCGATTATTGTTGCTTGTTAAATGAGATAGTTGTTCCTGTTTTATATGTAGCCTAATGGGCCTAATTGGATGGAGTTGGCCCATTAGTCATGTCTAGATTGGGCTGTCTGTCTGTTGTGAGTGTTGTAGGCTGTGAAATGAGCTATTTGTTGTTGTTGATCGAGAGATTTGTTGCTTGTCAAGTATCACATAAGATAACAACTCCACCCTACTGCCAACACGCCGTCTTTATTTTAGATTACCAGAGGTTTTCCCCCATTTCCACTTGGAAAATACCGTATCAATTATGTACAAATCGTCCGCAACACAACCGAGCAAAGCCGACACATGATTTCCTATAATCAAACGCTTACTTTGGCAAAATCTTTGTCACTTGGTGAATTGAAGCATGGCGGTTGTGCTAGTGTGTCCTACCTATCTGTTTGACCCCATGTAATGGATTTAGATGGCGGTTGTTTTCGGTGTGTGATCATCGCTCTAAACCTGTTCCGGGCTATCACGGTACATCGGAGTTGGTTGGGATGGCAGCCAATCTACCCGATAAACCCTGTTTTCCTTTTATTTTGTTGGTGTCTAGTTTTAATCCTGTAATACACTTGGCTTCTTTTTCAATGAAATTGGGGCTGGGGGCAACCCGTGTTGATCTAAAAAAAAAAAATCTTTGTCACTACATCATGCTAACGAGGCTAGATCAACAACGACAAATAGAACATGCTTACCTAGCATCCAAGCACACAACACGGCCAAGCATGCACAACACATCAGCATATGTAGTAAGCACATCATACACATGCTTAAACACTAAGCATACTTAATTAGAAACATAGTTCACACATACTTAAATAGAAACATAGTTCACAACAGCATTAACCAAGTTTTAACACCACAAGCACGACAGAGTTTAACATAAACACACAACTAAAGAAAGAGGCATCGGGTAGGCGAGGCAGGTCGGCGGGCGGGTAGGCGGGCAGGTCGGCACCATCCTCCGCATGCTCCTACTGCCGGGGCGTACTTCTTGAGGAACGAGGCCGTAGGCGGCATGCTTGGCCCCGATGTGTGCGGGTGTCCGCCCGCTGCCAACACCGGTGTAGGTGGCATGTCTGGTACATGCCGAGGAAGTCCGTCGGCATTTCCTTGCGGCTGCACCAGGGGCACTTGAACCTACCCGGGCCAAGAAGGTAGCGAATCTCCCGGACCTAAGCCTGCGGAGAACATGCCTGCTCTTCTGGTCCCTATCCTCCCGGTCAGAACCGACTTCATCCGAAGGATCCTCCTGTTAGATGAAGTAAATTAGGTTAATTAGCTGCTATTGCATATAAACAATGTAATGACTATAAATAGAAAAGGAATGAAAACAATGCAAAGTAATTATTTGTATAAATGCACTTAGTTAGTAACTATACATACCATATCTAATTTAAACAAAAACTAGTGTTTGGAATGGAACAAGTGGCAATACCATCACGGAAGAAAAACACTATATATGTCTAGATCTTTGGAGAAAGGTATACTTGATACCTGGAAAGGATCCGAGAGGATCCAATCCATCAATATGCATGCTCAAATCACACCAATGAGCAGATGCTCAAAAGGTATTAGTCATCACTTCGTATAGACCAAGTGATGGTAGCAATATTTGAGGCAAACAAAAACTTGGAGTGCCCGAGTAGATGAAGATATGCAAAATAGTATGAAATACAAGCATATCCAAGTATAAACCAGATACACACAAAGCTTTGACAGCCACATACACCACCTAGCACCACCTAGCTATTAAACCATCGAAACCCTTATTTTCTTCATAAAACAATCATAGTGGCATTCATATGTATGATACCCTACTGTGAGGATCTCTATTAATAAAAACCAACAGTTTATCCATCAAGGTGAGCAACCGATAGCGAGTACCAAGAGCTACGAGGTCACATCAAACCTAGTAAGCCACAGCCATAGCATCAATCATCATAATATGGACAGATTTAGATTGTGATGAATATTAATCCAACAATAGTTGGCATCCATCCATTCTTCTCAAACAAATTGAATCATTACCAATACACAGTTCATCAATAAAGAATTCCGGTGAATATCCTTACACAGCAAGCAACCATAGTTCAATTATTAACAATAACAACACCAAATGATCAAGTTTACAGTAGCATGACTTGCACATGACACTCTAGTGAAGGCAAAGCTCAGTCAAGAAATCAAGGCTTCCATGCGATGATTAACGAGGTAACATCTCGCTAGTATTGGAGCCACATTTATGATAAACTTCTTTGTCCATACAATGTAGTAGCAGTTAATCTAAAACCTGTCTAGACATCAATTGCAAGCGAGGCACAATTGATAAGTGAATCATCCGGTGCGTAGATCCATATAATTGCTAGGAACCGAGTCATAATAGCAAGCTAATCAAACTAGATAGCCTTATTTATGAGCGAGATAGGGATTACGGGGAACCCAACCAAGCAAGAACCTCGGATGAACACTTGAGCAAGCTCAAATTCATCTCCGGAACTACTAGAAATATCAAAATGGCTTGGTAGTACAACAAATTCACAGCATATAGATTAGCCAAATCCACGGATTTCGTACAAGCTTGCGAGCGAGCAAGGCATTCATGCATGTCGTCGGGGTCGGCGGAGAAATTTACCTCGGACGGGTCGGCGGAGTCGGATTCGTCGAAGGTGGGCACGTCGTCGGGGCTGTTGATCTTTTCCCCGCCGCCTTCCTCTCCTCGCCTCTCGCGGTTCTTCCGATTCTTCTTCCGGCGCCGCCGCTTCTGCGCCTGCGTCTCGTGCGCACGCTTCTTGCTCGCCGGTGCACCCACCGTCCTGCGGCCCCAAGCGGAGCTCGGATCCGGGCCAGCTCCGCCCGCCGATGAAGCGGCCAGCCGGGTTTCCTCAACCGCCGCCTCCTTGCCCTTCCCCTCCTTCCCCTTCCCCCTCTCCATGGACGAGCGCGAACGAGCACGAGAGCGAGCTCTGCTGTTCTTGACCTAGGGTTTTTGCCCGATTTGGGGATTGCTTTTGCTTTGGATAGATGTGGTGAAGAGGACAGGGGAGAAAGACATTTATATGTCGGCGGTTCCGTCGTGGCCGCGCGTGGACACGTAGGCGTATAATACATAGAGGTATGGGTCATACGGGCTTGTACGTGGGCTGATACGAACCCAGCCAAACCCGAAGTCCACAGGAAATGACGATCATGCCCCCAGACCCGAATCGGTATGACCGAATCCTAACCGTCCACGTCTTTTCGCGGTTTGGCGAGTTTGTGGTGGGTGCGTACCGAAGCAAAAAACGATAACATAGATAGACTGTAATAGCTTTTCTGTTTACATAAGAATTTCCTTTGACTGTTTTTCCATTTCACTCAGTTTCTTCACTTGTTTATAAGATGAGAAATAAACTATACTACCCTTTCAAGTAAAGAGTATAGTCTACACCGTTGATTACTTGATTTGCAAAGAAATCTGTAAACTTTGTTAAGGAGGGTGTACAGAAGAGCACCTCTTGAACTTATTCGAATATACCTAATTTTTATCTCTTTTTTCCAGGTTTCTTAAAGCTAACAGCTGCTGCTGCTCTAATAAATTAGAAGGTTGGTGGTGGTAGCTTACTGAAGTACTGAACTGTCATTTTGGGAATCTGCAGTAGTCTGGCCTGTTAGAAATTGCCGACCGACGTACTCACCGTATCTTGTTTAGGTGGTAACCGGGAGTTTTTTCAGAACTTTGGTTCGGTGCTAAATTTATTAAGTATGTAAGGACTATCACAGAACATCGGATATGCTGTGTTTACTAGAAAGACATTGCATCCGTACTATGAGAACTGTTTATTCAGGGATCTATACTTATGCCATCCCCGCCGCATTCACGATTTGTTCCAATAGATCAGTGTTTGCTGCTGTAAGTTATTTATGTTTTCATGCCATTTGGCGGTATATTTTTCTTGGAAGGATAGGAATTTATGACACTATGACTGAATCCCCTAGGATAGATCACCTTGATTTCATTTCTGTATGCATGATGCATATCTTCACATGTCGAAGAACATGAACTAAAAGTGTAACTGGCACTGGCCGCACGCTGGTGCACAGAGCTTCTCCACCAAGACGGTTCCGTAGCAGGCCAGCAGCCCAGGCAATTGTCATGACACCTTACCTGAAGCCTTGACAACTCTGAGGCGAACTGAGGCACAACAACACATACGTGATTTCAGAACCATGTCCCTTTGGGCAACTCTGAAATATGTTAGATTGAGGGATTTTCCATTGGGAATGTCTCTTGAAATTTTCTTTCTAGCCTTCAATTACTACTAGGAAGCTACTGTATAATTTCCATAAAAAGTATAAATCACAAACCTGTACTTCAAAACTAAATTAGAATCAAAATAGGGATTTACTATCAGGGGTAAAAAATTGGTTTGTGTCAATTGGTTTGACTCATGAATATTCCTCAAGCTGTGTCGTGGGTAACATAAGTACTTTCAGACAAAGACATGGGAAGCATTAATGTGGAAGCCTCTCATACAACACCTCATAAATGACAAACTCTTTATACCTTTTGGAGTATCCTAAATTGGTTTGACTCATGAATATTCCCAAAGCTTTGTTGTGGCTATCAGCATCAATACTCCAGTTTTCTAAGATTTTCTCCAAGCTTTTCTCCCCAATTTTTGTTCATTTGTTCAAATCTTTGGTATTTTACAGAACCCAGGATGTTAGTTTGTCGAAGGTAACATCTGAGGGTTTGTGTCTGGCATCATAACTGTTAATGAGCATTGCATGTTAGTCAGTAGTCTATGGAGCACATTTTTTATAGATATGGGAGCATAGTCTATGGAGCACATGTTTCGATGCTATATTTGTTTGCTTTAGTTGCAAACTCAACAGTGAAAGTATTATCTCCAACAGATCTAGTATTCATGCCCTTGGGATTTCCTCAAGATGTCTTGACGCTTCCATAGCCGCATGAACACGGAGACTGGTTAGGGATAATACCTTTCCAAGCCGCTATTCATACTCCAATGACATCAAATGTTCCTTATTTTTGTCCTCCAGGATGAAAATTGTAGGCTCTTCATATGTGAGATTGAGCTTTTTCATTAATTCCACCATCTTGTCTTCCGCTTCACTGGGCCGCCACATGCCCCAACACCATTACTGTTATTCGCATTGTCAAGAATGTACTGGGAACAACTTTCATGTTTGTCCCCGTGCCACCTTCAAATGTCATTGCCAATTAATGCCCTCCCATCTAATACAACAACCCTAATCGAGAGTGGGCAGAAAACACAAGGTTTGCCCCTTAATCACCTCGAACCCACAACGCTCGAGCGTGTTGGGAGTATATGCAAGAGATCTCGATTCAGTGAAAAACATGGATGAAGCAGGTTCAAAATCACAATCATTATATTGTAGCGTAAACCCTACAAAAACCCATCGCCAGAGTGGACGCGAATGTTCTTAGGAGGCAACTTCTTGCGTTCCTTCTCTTTGCACGTGGAATATGAACAAGTGAGTTGCATGAACATTTTACTTCGACAAATTATGATTGGTCACAGTTGGAAGAATTCATTGGAATGTGTGTTATTATGCTGAAATAGTTTTTAGAAGGTTCTTGGACATTTTAGTGGACATTCATGTATGTTGATTAGTCGTGTTGCCTGCTTGGCGTTGTGCCGTCCGTCTTGACCTCTTTTCTACAAAATTTGATGCACCTTGAGTTTTCATGGACATACATGTTTGAGAGTTTTCATATCGAAACATATTCGAGAGTTTTTATATGTCACCCCTTTTTTTAGAATATCTCATACAACCAACATTGCTAAACACTAGTTACACATTATATGTATTTATTTTTTACTAAAGATAAACTCTCTTTTGTATGGATGAATAAATAAATGTATTTCCTCCAATCTATAATAAGTGTCGGAAATTTAGTACTGATTCAGTATGAATTTTATAATAAAGCACCAGCACTTATTTTAAATCGGAAGGAGTAGTATAAAAGAGTAATCTTTTTTATTATATTAGCTATAATAGAGCTATAATAGAAAGGTGTAATGGATGCCTGATCAAGTTGGGCTGCAGACATTGTTTTGTGTGGCTTTGAGGTGAGTGGGTCTACTTTGATTGGGCTATGTAGTACTCCCAACTCCGTATTGCAGTCGTCTCGTAGTGCTTATCCTCTCCCGTGCTACAGTCGAGAGAGGCGTTTTGAGGGTCGACCTCCGTTCCCCCCAGTTTCTCCGGCGCCGCCGGTGGTTCCCCTCCTCTTCTCCGTCCGATGAGGCGGCGGAATAGGGGGAGAACCCCGGATCTGGTGGCCGGCCTGTAAATAGGGTGTGGATGTTGGTGGCTGGCGGCGGCGTTTGCGTGGGGGCGGCGCCGGCGTGGTCAGCTTTTTGGTCTCCTCGGATCCAGCCTCTCCTCGCCGGTGCTTTCTGCAGCGGTGATGGATCCGTGGGAGTTCCCCCGAGAGGATGGTGATTCGACGACACCGTCTTCGTCAAGTGGGGATTTCATCTCGGGCCCTTTGTCGGCGCGCCGCCGCTTCCTCCATCGACGGCGTGCATGGGGCTGCTGAGGTATGCGTGCAGGAGGTTTAGGCGAAGGGTGCTTGGGACAGTTCTGGAGGTGGCCAGATGGAGGTCTTGCCGGTGTTTCTTCCTCGACCTTTGGCGGGGAGATCCGGTGTGGTTCTCGCGAGGCATGGGGAGTCTTCTTCCCGACCGTCGATGCGTGTTTCTTGGCGTCAAGATCTCGCCTCCCGCGGCGAGCTACAACTGCGATGGCTAAAAAAGCTACAACGCGAGGTGCCTCTTTGGAACCATCGGGGTTTTCTGCAGGTCTTCTCCACCTCTGGCGGCGATTTCGTCGGTGGTCGTCGGCGAAGCTCTGCAGATCGGGAGTGGCCGGAGCTCCGGGAGGACTGGATTGCTGTTTTCCAGTTCTTTTAGGGGCTTTCTTGCAAAAGTTGATAGACAGCTGTCCTTCTGTATCCTTCTTTCGTTGTACTTGTATTTGTACTCGAATCTCCCTGTATTTTTCCTTACTACGGTATGAATACAAGTTCGTATGCCTTCGGGCGTACGGTTTCAAAAAAAAAAAACTCCGTATTGCACTCCTTGCCCAGAAGGAGCTTTCGGCGGGAAATTTTTGCCCTTGAGCTCTACCGGTGGGCACCAGCTGTTCAAACACTCAAAATGGCATCCTCGGCTTCTACAAAAAGCTGCACAGTATACAACCTTCCTAATACAGAAACCGGTTCGTGGACTACACCGCATGGACCACGCTGACTGACGGATGGGCCCGTGGATGCTGTTTTCCTGTGGAACAGTTGCACGGAGCTTCTCGTCCTGTCACACCCCCTGGTTATTGTTCTGCGCACACGGCAACACCATGTGAGCGCCCCAGCCGTTCCCCAATCCCAACTTCACAACCAGCTTCGATTCCAAGACGCCGCGATGTCGCTCCGGCGCTTGCTCAGCCTCTCCGCCGCCGCCGCCGCCGCCCCCGGACTCCTCCGTCGCCGCTCCCTCGCCACGGCCGCCACGCACCCCCCGTGGGCCAGCATCAAGCGCGCGGTGACGTCCGTCAGCTCGCCGACCGCGTACGTGCCCCTCGCCGAGCCACCGCACTTCTCCGAGCTGTACATGCCGGAGCACCTCCTCAAGGTCAGCCCTCGCCCCGACCCCGACAGCGACGTCGTGCAGATTCTCGGCGGCGGAGCCTTCACCTCGAGCGGCGACGGCCTCCTCCTCGTCGCTCATACAGACCTGCGCTTCACGGCTCCCATCCTCCGCAATCAGGGCGCCGGACGGCTGCGCCAGCGACCCACCGGGATTGACCCCGGCCACAACCCCGTCGTCACTCGCTTCGTCTTCAACCCTCTCACCTGCCAGCTATCCCAACTCCCAAACTTCGTCTCCGACAACCCTGCAGCCGACATCGCCTGGGGCCCCTACATGGGCATCCTCACCCAAACCGATCGTGGGCACGGGCCGCCTGACAGGTTCGCCGTTGCCGGGCCGCATGGGCACCACGGCGACCAGATGCTCCGCTTTCTCTCCGAGACAGGGGAGTGGGAAATGGTGGTGGTCTCGCCGTGCCTGCTCCCACTTGCCCAGGTTGCCCGGCGCCGCGGAATCGAGATAGACAACGAGGCACTGGCGTTCGGTGGTCGTCTCTGGTGGTTCGACGTGGCCTGGGGCGCAGTCTCCCTGGACCCGTTCAGCAACCGGCCTGAGATCTCCTTCATCGAGCTGCCGAGGGGCAGCGTGCTGCCTGCAGGCGCGGGCGACAAAGCGTTCAGCCGAGGGCGCCCGCTGCCGGACGCCGACGGCAATGTGTGGCGCACAGAGACGCACGGGAGGTACCGACGCGTCGGCGTCAGCCAAGGGCGCCTACGGTATGTCGAGCTCTCTCAAGAGGAGCCATTTCTTCTCAGCTCCTTTGTGCTTGACAAGAACCAGAGCAGCTGGACGCTGGAGCACCAGGTGTCCCTACGACCCTTGCAGATGAGAGGGGCAACACGTATTGTCCTCATTGACCCACTTGATTCCAATGTCGTGCACCTCGAGGTTGTGACTGGGACGCACCTCCGGGAAATGGTTGTCGTGGACATGAATAGTGGGGAGGCGAGTGCGAGCTTCCAGTACAGAGGCAACGCGGAATGTATACCATGTGTTCTTCCATCCTGGCTTGGATCCAGCCAGATCCCTTCTACAGGTACTTACTCGCTCATTTTAGTTGCTAGTATGCACACTTCTCACTTTTAGTTTCAGTTTTAGATCTGCAGTGGATGAGATGCCATTGCCATGTAGTAGATCATCTTCGAATCAAATAGACATATATAACATTCTCTCTATACATAACCAGGTCACTAAAAATGACTATGCCATGTGATTAGTAACATTGTTTACTATCATGTTTTTGGTAGCAATAGGGATGGCCAATGTAATTTTATTTGGACGAAAGACCTTTGAGTTTTGCGGTTCATAGAAAGCCATTATCAAATATAAAGTTTCAACCAATTTCCTTAGAAGTGTATTCAACAATTTATCGGTGTGTTGTGGCTTATGGGCACTCTCAGATCAATAGTTGATATCCTGCTATAAGCATCAGTTTTTTCTTCCTAGCTCAATTGCTTGGATCGAGCCAGATCCCTTGTAGAGGTAGTTACTCGCTCGTTTTAGTTGCTACTATGCATACTTCTTACTTTTAGTTTCAGTTTTAATTAGATCTGCAATGGATGAGATGCCATGTAGAGATCATCTTCGAATCCTCCTCTATATGACCTGGTCCAACATGTTGTTCTGATCATAAAGTGTTTTTCTTGTAACATTATCTATGGTAGTGTGTCAGTGATTTAGATTTTCGACAGAAACTGTTGTGTGTTTTTGGTCTCTTAAATACATCATTCATGCTACATTATAGCTTACAAGTTCAAATAAGCATATCCTGATCGGTACTGGTAAGGAACCTAATTGAAGTTTGCCAATGTTTCTGAATTTTTAATTTCACTGCATGTCTACATTAATTTCCATTTCTGTTTTGGGAGGATTTGAAAATATTTTATCTATCTTAGTCACGCATCGAGACAACACAACTGCAAATATATTCAACAATTTATCAGTGTGTTGTGGCTTATGGGTACTCTCAGATCAATAGTTGATAACCTGCTGTAAGCATCAGTTTTTTCTTGCTAGCTCAATTTCTTGTACGTCATACATATAAATGTATACACTTATAAATTATGTTGGTTGGTGTTGTTGCCGTTATTCAAATTCTTCTGCCTTGATCAGCTTTTTCAGGCTAGAAGGGCGTTGAGAAAAATAAGACTCGATGATTTAAATATATATCCATTTAATCACTCATGTACACTACTCTAGTTTTATTATCTTCCACCTACTTCTCCTTGTGTTATGGGCTTATGGATGCACTGTGGCTGAATAACTGATAACCTTCTCTAACTATCAAATAAAATTGCTACCACAATTCCTGTATTCAATGCAGATAAGTCTGTGCTGTAATAAAAATATTGTGTCAGTGTTGTTGCTATTATTCAACTTCTTTCGTATTGATCAAATGAATATTTTTCAGGCAAGAAAGACATCAAGAAAGACAAGACTTTGGCAGATGTTCTCGTTCGTGCAGGCAGTCCTTAGAAGTGATGAAGGTACCAAGTTACCAGTGAATGAGTCTTTCGTTGCTTTCTTTAGTGAGGCTAGTAATATTTTTTAGCATCCAAATCAGACTGTTAACATATTCAGTTTGTAGAATATTTATTATTGAAGAGTGCTACTTGAACATATGTTATTTCATTCCTATTCTTGTGACAGCCATCCAGGTGTATTAGTGTCTCTGAACTAGCCAGCGCAAAGTATTCTTAGCCTTGTTCATCTGCTCCTCACTTTATTAGAACCTGAAGGATAACTAGCCTTGTCATCATGATGGCCATTGTCATTCATTTTCATGAAACGTTATCCCCAACTCATTAGGGGCAGAATTATAGCTTACTACAATCAAGACTTGGATAGGAAATAAATATGTTATCCAGATGACAACTCGCTATTTTATTTCAGTTTTGGAAATATACATAAATGGGACTATAGCAGCTTTTCTGTTTAGTGTTTATACTCAAGAATTCCCTTTGATTGTCTTTTCCATTTCACTCAGTACTCTTCGCTTGCTTATTCAAATGTCCCTAATGTTTTCCTTTTCCTTTTCAGGTTTCTTAAAACTAACAGCAGCTGCTCCTCTAATAAATTAGGAAGCTGATGGTGGACCAAACTGTGATTTCAGGATTCCCGATTTGTCTTCTGTCTCTTTTGGGTGGTAATCTGGGAGTTCTTTCAGACTTTCAGTTCGTGGTAGAACATTCCAGCAGAGTTGCTAAATTGATTCAGCATGTAACGACTAACACTAAACATTGTACGTATATGCTGTGTTTACTAGCAAGACACTGCATCTGTAGGAAAAGATTGATGTTTCTGCATGTTGAACTCTTATGAGAAATCTTATTGAGGGATCTAATCTTATGTTCACCCGCGCCAGATTCACGAGTTGTTCCAATAGTTCAGTGTTAAAAGTTATGTGTTTACATGCCAATTTCATGGTATGTTGTTTGTGCTCAGTAAGAAGGATGACAAATCCCATAGGACATATCACCTTTCTCTTTGAGCAATTGGATATATCACTTTGACCTTTTGATGAAGACACACTACAAGTGTAACCAGCATTGCCGCAGCACACTGGTGCACATAGCAACTCCAACAAGCTGGTTCCGTAGCAGCAAGATCTATAGATATACACATGTTGAATCAGTAGAGGCATCCTTAAAGCTTTCTGTTCATCTGTTGCTGACAGTATATCTGGAGCAGCAACCTTTTCCTGCTGAATGGTCGAAGCTGGTCTGAATTCGACAACCGCGAATCCATGATTTTCATAAGATTGCATGATGTCACATTTTTCATCTGCCGTTAATCTTTTTAAGATAACTTCTATTGATTCTTTACAACGTATCAAAGCAATACAACATCAAAACAATTCACATCCAACCTATGCATCAAAGATTCACACATCCAATCCAATTTATTATAAACGAAAGAGCATGCGCCGAAACCTGGTAGCAAAACTAATAAAAGGAGAATAAAAGTCTTAAGCATTCATCAAGTGATATCCAAACATTTATCAAGTGGTCAACGGATAACAACTTGAACTTAAACCCTTGAACATAGTACTCATCGTGTTCATGAACTAGCCTACTCCATTCTAGGTTGAATTGCCCAGCCAAAAACAGAACACCTAAAGCATTGGCTCTGGAAGATATCAACAGTAGTAGACAGGTTGATAATCAGTTTGTAAACTTGCTATTTGTCGTCCATGCACAGAAGTTTGCAGCTAACACTATCTAAATATACAGTTATTTTTAGAGAGAAATATATAGTTGTTGTGCATACAAACTTGCAGTCAATATTTAGGCAAAAGGTAACCTTCCCCTGCTTAAATGAAATCAGGCCTTGAATAACTAAAGCATGGTTACCAAGAATAGAGATAATTTCTTAATTAACAAGACACAACACATCTCTCCCATCATCCATCAAACTCAAACTACTCTCCCATCGTCCATCAAACTCGAAACCCAGAATGAAAGCCAACACCAAAACAGCAACCTTAGCTTCCATGCATGAGCGGCTTGCTTGAGATTTATGCTTCCTCATTGCCATGTCCAGTTTCAATTGATGCTTCAGCCACAACACCTGCCACCACAAAACGAAGGAACAATTTTGAAGAACAAGTCAGTAGGATGAGAAACCATCTTACAGTCTGATTACACATTTACTATGTGTAGTTGTGCGACTAACTGAAATGTATTGACTAGCATCTACTCCCAAATCACAACTATGAGAGAACATATACAATGTAGTTTACCTTGTGGACTGTAGAAGCTAAAGTATGGAAAGAGTGGCCATAAAAGACCATCTTGATAGAGCTCGGTCGACAGCTCCTTCGATGTTAGTGCCTTGAGATCAATCATGTAAATGACAAGATCTATGATTGCAAAAATGATGCCAGTGCCCTCGATGGAGCCAACCAAGTCTGCTGCTACCTTGGGATCGCCAATGGTAAGAAGAGCCTTGAGGTCGATGACTCTACATTTTGACCACACCGCAACTTCATCAGGACCCACCTCCCTCCACCAGACGAAGAGGTTGAAATCGTACAGGTCTGCGAGCCCCAGCCGGCCGTCCTGCGCCACCATGAGGATAGGAGCCATGAGGCAAATGATCGCCGACCCCGACACCAGATGGATTTCCGAGAGGCGGGACTTTCCCAAGTCATACTCGAGAATAATAGGCATTCCACTCGAAATGAGGAAATAGAGAGCGTCTCCTGCGAGCACACTAGGCATTTCAAGCAAGTTGATATCGTCCTCAAAGAAAACGTCAACAGAGGCTGGAGAGCTCCAACTACTCGTCTCCGACGAGTACACGGACGCCTTAGCGACCCCTTCTTGCTCGTGAAGGCTGACAAAAACCACCAGGAACGGACCCAAATGGCAGTCGCTGTGGTTGCAGCCGTTCGCAGAACAGAGCACCGAGGCACACCACTTGGTCATCCCCGAATATTCCGGGACGCGCAACACTCTTTGGCTGCCCGTCATGGGATTCCAGACGGTTAAGAATTCCTTACCATCATCCATGAACCAGAGGAGGACGCGGCCGTGGCGGCAGTCGTACACAGAATAACGGTGGCGGGGATCGGGCTCGCGAGGGCAAAAGTCTGTGGTGGGGACGAACTCAGCGAAGGTTGGCCCGCTACGGAGGAAGCCAAGCATTGGAGGTGTCTGGTGGAACTCGCAGTAGCGGCGACGGAAGCCCTGGCCGGAGAGGAGGCGGCACCATGGCTTGCAGACGAGGGAGGCGCGGAGGAGGTTCCCCGGCTCGTCCGGCGGGAGGCGGAACATGATCTCCTCCACGATTTCGTCCATCTCCCAAAGCTCCCGCAAATGCTGCGGCGGCATCGTGCGCTGCGCGTGTGCTTGTGGCCGGTGATTGGGGACTGGGTGTGCCGTGATTTGGGGAGATTCGGATTTTGGGTGTTTAGGGCTTGGAGAAGATGAACACAACAAGTGACAAAAATTGGGGACGTTTCGCACGATCTCGTTAGTGCCCCACTATTCTTCCAGTTTTCGTTCTACAGTTCTATAAACACTCATTTTACATTTTAGTCCCTTAACTAAAAAGGGTTTAGGCTCCGTTGGGGAGCTCCATCATTTTAAAACCACCTATTCCAAAACAAAGTAGTATTTCAGTTTCTGGGCATTTAATACTGCAACTTTAGAAAATATACTTCATTTTATAGAAGAAAAGGTTGGGACCGAAGTTTTCGGCACGGCAAAAAAGAATTTATTTAGTTTTGGACAACATTTCAATTTTGAAAACCACATTATTATTTGGATCCAAACACTTTAAAGTATTTAATACTTCGTTTATTTAGAAATTATAGTACTCCCTGAACACTTCAAAAATACTTTGTTTCCAAACGAGGCCTTATTGTTATATACAACTCAACCGGCATTATACCTGAGCTTTTCTCGGGCCGGGCCAGGCAAAGCCCGACGGGAAAAATCTTGGCCCAGGCCCGACCTGGCCCGACCGTCGAGCCGGAAATCTTGGCCCAAGCCCGGCCCATCATAAGGAAAGCCTGTCGGGCCTCGGGCCTTGGGTCGGGCTGCATCCTTAAATCACGTAAAATCATGGCCTAGGCCCAGCCCAGCCATCGGGCCAAAAAATCAGGCCCATGCCCGGCCCACAGGCATGGTCGGGTCGGGCTTGGCCCGGGAATTTCGGGCCGGGCCAGGTTGGGCCGATGGGGTCGGGCTGCCCATGGCCAGGTCTAACCAGCATCCACTCCCACTTAAAAGTGGGTTGAATGCCTCATATAGATACTCGTGCTAAAGTGCTAATGACAATAAATAAGATGGTGACCCTGCCACAACCATGCGAGAGGCGCCGCCATGGATATGGAAGGCGACCTTCTCCATCGTGCTCCTCTAGAGGCGCACACCGGTGCGAGAGGGGTGCTTTACCTTTCCCTGGAGACGCAATGACATGTGTTGATCCATGAAGGCGTGATCATCACCGATGCCTGATGCCTCCAAGAAGGCGAGTCGGTGCGGGTCCGCAGCGAGATTGAGTTCCCTTGTCTTGTCACATGTGGTGGGTGATCAGCTTGTCTCTACCTGTAAGGGTACATTGCCCCTATGTGTGGTTTTGGTAATTAATGACAACCCCTATGGACTAATGTTTTCATTGTGTTTATATGAAGGAATATTCCATAGGTACTACTTGTATTCCATGTGTTGGATTCAAGTATGGATGCCATGAAGATAAAGGTATACCTTGTGTATTGGCATCAAGATCATCGGTTATGAAGATACATATGTGATATGATCAAGAAGAAGAAATGAAGATGGAGTTCTTATGTGGAACTCAATATTAGCCATGCTCTATCTTACGTGAGTATGAGAAGATACAAGGATTGAGTTGGGCAAGTTCAAGATGAGCATCTCAAGTGGATCACATGCTTGAAGCTTGCCGTCCATTTGGTGATAATGGACATGTGAAGATGTGCATCAATGGAGCTTTCCCATCATAGTGTATGGGGGAGTATTTGTGAGTCTTCACGAAGCAACATTGATCAAGTGAGGCATTCCGGCTTGTGTAGAGCTTGAAGAGTTATCATCAAGATCAAGCGGGATGCGCAAGGCAAAGGTATGGCCTTGCTAGGTTTTCCTTTTACCGGTCTCAAGGTGGATGTTGGGAGACCGGATTATAGGATAGATAGCCGCACTATCAAGAGGGGCTTTCGGTTGGGTAACTTGATCGCATTGTCGTAGGGAGCTCAATCCTTTGCATACTTTGCATATCCCTATTGCTTCTTGGTGTTTATCTGTGTGAGGTTCTTGAGCTTGTTGCTAGCTTTACAACAAGCCCAAGTTCATCGAAAACGGAATCCGCATGCATCTTCTATTGCGTTTTCGAGTTTGGACGTCTTCACCGTTTCTTGACGGTGGGAGACTCCCTCTCTAAAATCATCTAAAATATTCTGTGAGGAGTCTCCATATTTCCAGTTTTTGTTGGGGTTCTATTCGTCGTTATCTTTCCAACAAAATTGGTTTCATGTCAATCGGGGTCCGGACACAAAAGTTATCACAGTTTTTGTATAACATGATTTCTCGCGGCCCGGTTTCTAGCCCGGCGTGACCGGCCGTCGGACCGGATGGCCCGGTTCAAACCGGCCCTCGGACCGGTGCCATCCGGGCTCTATCCGATAAGCTTTTAATCTTGGTCCGGTTTCTTGCCCGGCGTGACCGGCCGTCCGGCCGGATGGCCCGGTTCAAACCGGCCCCCGGACCGGTGCCATCCGGGCACTATCCAGTAAGCTTTTCAGCTTGGTCCGGTCACTAGCCCGGTCGACCGGTCTGTGGACCGGATGGCCCGGTCTGTGGCCCGGTCTGACCGGGTCCTGAACCGGACGACCCGGTCCCAGGCCCGGTTGACCGGCCTCCCCGACGGTTGACTCAGCCCAACTTTTCCCCAACGGTTATATTTGCTCTTGGGCTATAAATAGCCCTTCTTCCACCTTGGGCTGAGTTAGTTCTTCCACTCTCTCTCCTCCATTGTTGCCTTTGAAGAACTTGCCCTCTCTCTTGAATCCCCCCATGATTCTAGATCTAGATCTACAATCCCCACCAATCCATTTCTCCTCTAAGTGAGGGGAACCCCTTGGATCTAGATCTTGGAGTCATTTGTTGATTTCCTCTTTGTTCTTCCTCTCCAATCTCATCCTAGCATTCGTTGCTTTGGTGGGATTTGAGTGTGAAGGATTTGAACACCTCTAGTGTTCTTGCTTTGCATCATTGCATAGTGTTGAGCTCTCCACCACGATTAGTTCGAGTGAGAGCCCGTGAGCTTGTTACTCTTGGAGGGAAACCTCCTAGTTGGCTTGGCGGTTGGTGCTCCGGTGATCTCTTCAAGAAGATTGTGAAGAGGCCCGGGCTTCTCCTTCGTGGAGCTTGTGAAGTGGTTGTGGAGCTTGCCATCTCCGGAGCGGAGGAAAAGCTAACCATAAGGAAAGGGCCATTATCCTTCGTGGGTGTGGTTCGGAGAACAGGGTGAGCCTTCGTGGCGTGGGGAATCCTTCGTGGGACCTCCACCCCTCCAAACGTGACGTACCTTGTTGCAAAGCAAGGGAACACGGGAATACATCCTCGTCTCCGCGTGCCTCGGTTATTTCTATACCCGAGCTCTCTTTCCTTGTGATAGCCATCGTGCTTGAAGTACATATATCTTGCTATCACTTGTGCTACATATATCTTGTGCCTATCTTGCTTAGCTCTAGTTGCTATTGTTACACCTAGTTGAGCTTAGCATATTTAGGGTTTGTGCTTGTAAACTAAACGATAGTTTAATTCCGCATTATTACAAGACAAATCCGTAAGAGATTTTAATTGCCTATTCACCCCCCCCCTAGGCGACATCTCGATCTTTCAATTGGTATCAGAGCAAGGTCTCTCCTTGTTTAAGGCTTCACCGCCTTGAGAGTAAAGATGTCGGCTAGTATAGTGCACAATGACACAATTGTCTTTAATGGCACAAATTATCTTTTGTGGAGAAATTGCTTGCTTTGTAAGCTTCGGACCTTGTGTCCACATATAGAGCAATTTCTAGATGTCGGTTTTTCTCCTCCGATGGATTCTCAAAATCTATCTTTAGAGGATGAGAAAAACTTACATCTTGAAGCTCAAGTATCTAATGAGCTTTTATTCTCTTTGAGACCCGATTTTCGTAGGTTCTTGATATATATAAAGCGAAAATCGTCTCATGAGATGTGGATCAAGCTTAAGGAAATGTTTGGTGGATCCACTTCTCAATTGGTCGGTGGTGACTCCGAGGAGCTCTCTTCCCCTTCACATCATGAAGAGCTCCAAGTTGCTTCCACCTCCGGTCGTGATGATATATCATCTTCTTCCACTTCACCAACGTGTTGCAAGACACAAGGTAATGATATGGTGAGTGGTGAGGGAAATTGCAATGTTGATATTGTGCTCATTAGTGATGACTCTTCATCTCTATCTCATTGCAATGGTTCCTCTTTGGACTTAAACACATCTTGCATTGAAAATGACCTACATACTTGTGTTGATAGTCCTTGCATATCATGTGTAAATTGCTTACATAGATCCCATGATGATATGCTTGCTTTGTCTTGCTCCCATAATCAAAATGCTTCTATTTCCTTTAGTTGTTTGTTGACTAACAATGTAGAGGAAATCGAACACTCTATGGATCAAGACATGTTTTCAAATGAGGATTCAAGAATATATTCATCTTCATCCTCCGGTATGCACATGTGCCTTATGGCAAATGGACCAAAGGTATCTCCTACTTTGACTCCTAACACATCCTCTAATGATGAGAGTGATGATGATGATAATGATGAAGAACATAATATCTTGGTGCATGATATGGGAATGGTATATGCTTCTCTTCGTGGTAATAAAGAAGCTCGTGCTTATCTCGAACACTCTATGGATACCTTGAATAAATATAGGGAAACCATAGTGGAGTTGGAGTCCCATGTTGAAAATGGGGAAATGAGATTCACTCTCCTCAAGCATGAGCTAAAAGATGAGAAGCATGCTAATTTCATGCTTACACAAAAAATTGAATCCTATATGCATGAAAATGAGAAAACTATTGTTGATGCTTGTGCTACTAACTTTAATTCTTGTGAAGCATCGACCTTAAAGGAGAATGTTGAGCTAAGGGCTCAACTTGAGTTGCTAACTAGCAATTATAGGGAATTGGAAGAAAGTCATAAAAAGCTCTCAAGCTCTCATGATGATCTTCTAATTTCCTATGATGGGCTAAAGTTAGCTCATGAGGCAAGTATCACTAAGGTAACATCTTGTGAGCCTCATATGGATGTTAGCACAATCTATACTACAAATGTTACATTGCCATGTGCTAGTCCTTGTAATCCATCTAGTCAAACTAGTGATACACCTTGTGTTGGATTACTCACTTTGCCTTGTTGCTCTAACAATGAAGCTTCTACTTCCTCTAGTACTTGTATTTCTACTAACCATGTAGAGGAAATAAAAGAGCTCGAGGCTCAAGTCCTTTCTTTGAAGAAAGACTTGGAAAAGCGTCATGAAGGGAAATCCGCACTTGACAAGATGCTAAGTGTGCAACAATCCCCCAATGACAAAAGTGGACTTGGATTCAACTCCAATAACAAGAACAAGTCCAAGAGCAAGTGCAACAAGAAAAAGGGCCAAGACAAAGTCAAGGATCCGGCCAAGTTGGTTTGCTTCAAGTGCAAGGTTGAAGGGCATCATGTTAGATCATGCCCATTGAAGAAGAAGAAGCACTTGAGTGAGAAACAACAAGGGAAACGGCCACAAGGTCAAGGTCAAGCTCATGCTCGACCTCAAGTTGAAGATAGGCCACTTCCCAAGAAGAATCAATATATTGTTCCCCAAGAGAAGAAATCAATAAAGAAGAGAAAGGGAAACACTTGCTACTTATGCCGTGAGAAGGGGCACTTTGCTTCTTCTTGCTTAGGTGGTACCTTATCTAACCCTATAATTGTTGATGATGATTATTCTCTAGGGAAGGATAAGAATGGCAATGTGTTTGCCAAGTTTGTTGGAACTCAAAGTGGTTTCAAGAAAAGAACCATTTGGGTTGCCAAGCCTATTGTGACTAATCTCTTAGGACCCAACTTGGTTGGGGACCAACAATCTCAAACTTGATCAATAGGTGCATGTGGAGGTCATTGGAGATTTGGCTACTTCATGAAGAACTAAGGGATCTTCATATATTATATTTTGACCAAGCCAAGTCATATGGATTATCATCTATATCTTATACCCAATGTTCCTCCTTGCGGTAACTTATACTTCAACTCATCATACTTATTGTAAGTTACTTGCCCCTTTGCATGTTTGGTTTTGTACCAAATATTTGTGTGTATGTGTTGTGTCTTACTTACCTATCTTGTGTATTCAAGTATGTTTGTTTGACTCATCATATACTTGTGTATTGTTGTGAGCCTAATGCATCTTGATGACATCTTATTTGGCTCTCTTTGAGTGATTAATGGAACATCCCATTTTGGGGGAGTGATATGCCTTGTGCATCTCTCTTTCTTTAAAATGTGTGTACATGGGTACCACCACTTAGTATTGATATTAAGAGATTATCTAGTCACTATGTGGTGTGACATACTCATGAGAAATTCAAATTCTAATGTCCATTAATCACCTCTAGTCGAATTTTAGTTGCCTCTTGTTTTAGAAGAAATGACTTATCACATTATGGGGGAGTAATATGTTATGTACATATCACAAGCCTAGAAAATGTGAACATATGAGGTTATGCCACTTAGTGTTGATACACGTAATTATCTTGATCCTAGGTGGCATGTTTGCTCAAACAAGCTCCACTTGTAGTAAAAAACTTTTATTACTCATCTTTTGGTTCTTGTTTGAGTAAGAAATTCTTGGTACGGTTCTTCCTCAAATACATATCTCTATATCTTATTTGGGACACCGTTTGCTTCAAGTTATTCTAATCATTGCCGTGCGTGATTGTTTGACTAGTTGAAGCTATCAAGAATCTTCATCCGTGCATAGTGCTTAATTCTATATACTTATCCTATGCCTTTTATTGTGAATTTGATCCTTACTATCCTTGTTGATATACCACTAGGAATCTAATTCCAATATTCTCATTGTCTTTGACAATTGATAACCTTGTATGTGGTTGAATTCATGGATCATCTTCACCTTGGATTGCTTCTTATTTACTTATTTTATTTCCAAGAAATCTTTGTTGCTCCCATGTGTCTTCCTTGTCCCTTTGAAAAATCTTTTGATAAATTCTCTTGATTCATATCAAGTGTTTGTTTTGGAAGACAAACCTTTTCCTTACGGTACATTGTGCCATTGTGAAAAGTGTAGAGGGTTTGGTTTATTTGTTTGAACCTTGCTCTTTTGGGAGTTTGCTATCTCATTCCTTCTTACATGTTTTATTTGCTTGAATGAGATAAATCTTTGAGCATGTTTGCTTTATTTCATCCTTTATGCTCAATGGTTTCTTCTTAGTTCATTTGTTGAACTTTGATTGAACAAATCTTTTGTGATTTGCGTCTTTGATATAATTTGGACAACAAATTTGTTTGGTCACACCTTTATGCCTTATTCAATTCATTTGGTGTTTTGTTCAAAGTATATCTTTCTTGGATCTTTAAAAAGTCTTTGTGCGTGCTTATATGTAATTTATTTATATCTATAGAATGCTTTCTTTCTTCGATCCATTATATAGGGTATACTCCATCAAATCCTAAACGGCTAAGATGTGCATGAAATTCAAAATTTCATCTATAAATATGCACATGTTTATATGGAGTGTGTCCTATATATTGTGGTTAGACTAACCATGTTGGACCCAATAAGTTTGGGGACCAAGATGTACTTGAATGATGTTTTAGGTATATTGGAGATGCAATGGAGGCTTGTCTCATCTATAAGGAAGGTGTTGTCACCATATGAGATTTGGAGTCAAGCTAGGATGATCGATGAACTCTTATCTACTACATCAAGCCATTGCTATCTCGGTAACAAGTATCTTATTCATGCATTCTCATATAGCATCCAACCTCTTGTAGGTTGTATCTTGGCATGAAATTATTTATTTCGAAAATATTGCGGTTCTTGAAAAACCCTTTTAAAATAAAACTTCTTATTAAAACATTTGAGTAATTTGAAAAGATGCATATGATAGGATATATATATATCATATTTTATGATTCACCTATCACAAATATGCCCTCTAGCAATTTATTGCATATCAATTCCTCAAAGAGCTCTTGTGTGCCATATTGATGAATTTGTGAAATAAATCCGTATTTGTGATACTTGTTGCCTTTCTCAAAACATTTTAACTAGCCTTACTTCCCTTATTGTTAGTTGTGATGTTTTTGAGATTTTATTTGGTTGAAGTTCATTCATATACCATAAGTGAAAATTGGAAGCCATAGGCTATATATGCTTTTTAAGCAAACATTCTTGGTATATTTCATGACTTCATCTTGGATATCTTTGTCTTATTTATTTTGTTAACCTCTTGTGTGTGCATGTTTCTTTATGGATCACTATGTCCACTTTAGAAACTTATATACATAAGAGCGTTAATCCATCATCTTGATATCCTTGTTCTTTGTCAACCATCTTTTACTCTTTTGTTTTTAGTGGTGTTGGTAAAGAAAATTTATGAGTGCTTGGTCTCCTTGTTTTTCTTCATGCACTCATATCTCGTGATTGTTGGACTCAAGTTGTTCTTGATAAGCATACTCTCTTTATCTTAGTTGTGTTCTAAATGATATATAGGGAGTGAGGATTCCATGTTTGTGCATATTGTATTCAAATGCAAACATTATAAATTGTGCACGAACCTTGGGGAGCTTTCTTATTTTTAGAGCACTATATCTTTCTTATCATGATATCTTTGTTTGTCCAATTGGATCTTTGATTGCTTGCTTTATTTGTTGAAGCTCACTTCACCATGTTATCTTTATGCAATCTTTGATCCTCAATATAGTTTGACTTCCTTCAAGTATTCATCATTGGATATGTGCACTTGATTCCACTCAAATTATGAGAAGTGCACACTTTGGGGAGGAACTCACATTATATTGGCCTTCTAAATTTTTCACCCATTTTGACAATCGATGCCAATGGGGGAGAAGTTTAGAGGGTTTAAGGGAATGGTTTTATACTTAAGAATTGTTTGTGCTTAAGTGTTTTGCCTCTCATGCATTCCATATTTATATGTCTTGCATGGTTGTATATATATAGTGGAAACTATCCCAAAGGTTAATCTTGACAATATATGCAATGAATTCATGTTCATCACACGTGCATACATTGTGGGGGAGTTTTCACTATATATATTGGTTCTACTCACATCTCTTGCATTTGTTGTAGTTGTGTGAGTAGAGCCGGTTTTGATATGGGCTAGTAGCTTTGTGTCACTTGACCATATCAAATACAACCTCTTGTATACAACTTATTCTCGGATAAGTTGCGTACTTGTTTCTAATATTCATTATATAAACCCTCTTATTGTGGTTGTCATCAATTACCAAAATGGGGGAGATTGTAAGGGTACATTGCCCCTATGTGTGGTTTTGGTAATTAATGACAACCCCTATGGACTAATGTTTTCATTGTGTTTATATGAAGGAATATTCCATAGGTACTACTTGTATTCCATGTGTTGGATTCAAGTATGGATGCCATGAAGATAAAGGTATACCTTGTGTATTGGCATCAAGATCATCGGTTATGAAGATACATATGTGATATGATCAAGAAGAAGAAATGAAGATGGAGTTCTTATGTGGAACTCAATATTAGCCATGCTCTATCTTACGTGAGTATGAGAAGATACAAGGATTGAGTTGGGCAAGTTCAAGATGAGCATCTCAAGTGGATCACATGCTTGAAGCTTGCCGTCCATTTGGTGATAATGGACATGTGAAGATGTGCATCAATGGAGCTTTCCCATCATAGTGTATGGGGGAGTATTTGTGAGTCTTCACGAAGCAACATTGATCAAGTGAGGCATTCCGGCTTGTGTAGAGCTTGAAGAGTTATCATCAAGATCAAGCGGGATGCGCAAGGCAAAGGTATGGCCTTGCTAGGTTTTCCTTTTACCGGTCTCAAGGTGGATGTTGGGAGACCGGATTATAGGATAGATAGCCGCACTATCAAGAGGGGCTTTCGGTTGGGTAACTTGATCGCATTGTCGTAGGGAGCTCAATCCTTTGCATACTTTGCATATCCCTATTGCTTCTTGGTGTTTATCTGTGTGAGGTTCTTGAGCTTGTTGCTAGCTTTACAACAAGCCCAAGTTCATCGAAAACGGAATCCGCATGCATCTTCTATTGCGTTTTCGAGTTTGGACGTCTTCACCGTTTCTTGACGGTGGGAGACTCCCTCTCTAAAATCATCTAAAATATTCTGTGAGGAGTCTCCATATTTCCAGTTTTTGTTGGGGTTCTATTCGTCGTTATCTTTCCAACAAAATTGGTTTCATGTCAATCGGGGTCCGGACACAAAAGTTATCACAGTTTTTGTATAACATGATTTCTGGCGGCCCGGTTTCTAGCCCGGCGTGACCGGCCGTCTGACCGGATGGCCCGGTTCAAACCGGCCCCTGGACCGGTGCCATCCGGGCTCTATCCAGTAAGCTTTTAATCTTGGTCCGGTTTCTTGCCCGGCGTGACCGGCCGTCTGACCGGATGGCCCGGTTCAAACCGGCCCCTGGACCGGTGCCATCCGGGCACTATCCAGTAAGCTTTTCAGCTTGGTCCGGTCACTAGCCCGGTCGACCGGTCTGTGGACCGGATGGCCCGGTCTGTGGCCCGGTCTGACCGGGTCCTGAACCGGACGACCCGGTCCCAGGCCCGGTTGACCGGCCTCCCGACGGTTGACTCAGCCCAACTTTTCCCCAACGGTTATATTTGCTCTTGGGCTATAAATAGCCCTTCTTCCACCTTGGGCTGAGTTAGTTCTTCCACTCTCTCTCCTCCATTGTTGCCTTTGAAGAACTTGCCCTCTCTCTTGAATCCCCCCATGATTCTAGATCTAGATCTACAATCCCCACCAATCCATTTCTCCTCTAAGTGAGGGGAACCCCTTGGATCTAGATCTTGGAGTCATTTGTTGATTTCCTCTTTGTTCTTCCTCTCCAATCTCATCCTAGCATTCGTTGCTTTGGTGGGATTTGAGTGTGAAGGATTTGAACACCTCTAGTGTTCTTGCTTTGCATCATTGCATAGTGTTGAGCTCTCCACCACGATTAGTTCGAGTGAGAGCCCGTGAGCTTGTTACTCTTGGAGGGAAACCTCCTAGTTGGCTTGGCGGTTGGTGCTCCGGTGATCTCTTCAAGAAGATTGTGAAGAGGCCCGGGCTTCTCCTTCGTGGAGCTTGTGAAGTGGTTGTGGAGCTTGCCATCTCCGGAGCGGAGGAAAAGCTAACCATAAGGAAAGGGCCATTATCCTTCGTGGGTGTGGTTCGGAGAACAGGGTGAGCCTTCGTGGCGTGGGGAATCCTTCGTGGGACCTCCACCCCTCCAAACGTGACGTACCTTGTTGCAAAGCAAGGGAACACGGGAATACATCCTTGATGGCGTGTATTTCACACGTTCGTTGGGCAACCCCAAGAGGAAGGTATGATGCGCACAGCAGCAAGTTTTCCCTCGGAAAGAAACCAAGGTTTATCGAACCAGGAGGAGCCAAGAAGCACGTTGAAGGTTGATGGCGGCGAGATGTAGTGCGGCGCAACACCGGGGATTCCGGCGCCAACGTGGAACCTGCACAACACAACCAAAGTACTTTGCCCCAACGAAACAGATGAGGTTGTCAATCTCACCGGCTTGTCTGTAACAAAGGATTAACCGTATTGTGTGGAAGATGATTGTTTGCGAGAGAAAACAGTAAAAACAAGTATTGCGATAGATTGTATTTCGAGTAAAGAGAATTGGACCGGGGTCCACAGTTCACTAGAGGTGTCTCTCCCATAAGACGAACAACATGTTGGGTGAACAAATTACAGTTGGGCAATTGACAAATAAAGAGAGCATGACAATGCACATACATATTATGATGAGTATAGTGAGATTTAATTTGGGCATTACGAAAAAGTACATAGACCGCCATCCAACTGCATCTATGCCTAAAAAGTCCACCTTCAGGTTATCATCCGAACCCCCTCCGGTATTAAGTTGCAAAGCAACGAGACAATTGCATTAAGTATGGTGCGTAATGTAATCAACAACTACATCCTTAGACATAGCATCAATGTTTTATCCCTAGTGGCAACGAGCACAACACAACCTTAGAACTTTTCGTCATCTGTCCCGGGTGTCAATGCAGGCATGAACCCACTATCGAGCATAAGTACTCCCTCTTGGAGTTAAAAGCATCTACTTGGCCGGAGCATCTACTAATAACGGAGAGCATGCAAGATCATAAACAACACATAAGCATAACTTTGATAATCAACATAACAAGTATTCTCTATTCATCGGATCCCAACAAACGCAACATATAGAATTACAGATAGATGATCTTGATCATGATAGGCAGCTCACAAGATCCGACAATGATAGCACAATGGGGAGAAGACAACCATCTAGCTACTGCTATGGACCCATAGTCCAGGGGTAGACTACTCACTCATCACTACGGAGGCGACCATGGCGGCGTAGAGTCCTCCGGGAGATGATTCCCCTCTCCGGCAGGGTGCCGGAGGCGATCTCCTGGATCCCCGAGATGGGATCGGCGGCGACGGCGTCTCGCATAGGTTTTCCGTATCGTGGCTCTCGGTACTGGGGGTTTCGTCACGGAGGCTTTAAGTAGGCGGAAGGGTAGGTCAAGAGGCGGCACGAGGGCCCCACACCACAGGGGGCCGCGCCGCCCTAGGGTGTGGCCCCCTCGTGGCCCCTCTTCGTCTCGTCTTCGGTCTTCCGGAAGCTTCGTGAGAAAATAGGCCTCCGGGCTTTTATTTCGTCCAATTCGAGAATATTTCTTTACTAGGATTTACTGAAACCAAAAACAGCAGAAAACGACAGAATCGGCACTTCGGCATCTTGTTAATAGGTTAGTTCCAGAAAATGCACGAATATGACATAAAGTGTGCATAAAACATGTAGATAACATCAATAATGTGGCATGGAACACAAGAAATTATCGATACGTTGGAGACGTATCAATCCTCGTCTCCGCGTGCCTCGGTTATTTCTATACCCGAGCTCTCTTTCCTTGTGATAGCCATCGTGCTTGAAGTACATATATCTTGCTATCACTTGTGCTACATATATCTTGTGCCTATCTTGCTTAGCTCTAGTTGCTATTGTTACACCTAGTTGAGCTTAGCATATTTAGGGTTTGTGCTTGTAAACTAAACGATAGTTTAATTCCGCATTATTACAAGACAAATCCGTAAGAGATTTTAATTGCCTATTCACCCCCCCCCCTAGGCGACATCTCGATCTTTCACTACCTCCACTCCACTGGGTGTGCCTCCCCTTGATTTTGGTTCCAACTTCGAGCGTCAGTGCAGATGGATGTGATCAAGATTAGGAAAAGGGGTGAACTAGTGGTTGTATGTTCCCTTGTGTGGATGTCATCGGTGATTAGAGGGACACTACAATGAAATGGTCACACAACCTAGGGGTGGTAGTTGTTTTATAACATCTCTACAACCCATGCACCGTCTCAAAGATCATAGAGAGGCTACGAGTCTAAAGACGCTCTTGTCTTTGGTATAGCATGGTGTCTCGACCATCCCTAGTGACGCCATATTGCGTCTCAAAATATATTCTTGGACATGGCTTCCTCAAGGTAGAGATGTTTGAGGCCAATTATCCTTTTTTCATTTAAATCGGTATAAATAATAGTTGTCGATAGTCCTCGTGATTTTGGCTATCTACTTGTATCAACAAACGATCTGCCACTAATTTTAATATTAAAAGGTTACTCTGAGTATTGTGCCTATATCAAAGTCCAATGGGAACGACATGTCATGAATCGACATGCTTATTGAAAAGATTATATGTTCAAATAGATGGGTGAATAGGGGCAGCATTCCATTGTGGAACTTGTGCGCTTGGGTTTCTAGGAAACCCTAGAAGGAAGAGGTCAACCTTGAAGCTTGTTATTAGTTGTAATAGCTTCTTGGTGACTTTGGGAACCTCCAATTAAGTTCTGGAGATTGTCCCAACCTTGTTGTACAGGTTCCAGTTGCCACCTCGAAGGCTACCGCTTAGTGCATCGTGGAATCGCTTTTGTGGCTTGTTCACTGGAGAATATGGTGGGGACTTTCTGGCGTTGGTTGGCCTTGATTCCACCACACACCTCTAATGAAGACGTACTCACCCTCAAATGGAAGGAACTACGGGAACCTCATGTATCTACGTGCTTTCATTACGGTTACTTCCATCCTTTACCATACTTTACTACTCGATACATCTTGTTTACGTGTGTGCTTGCTTATACATTTTCATATAAGATTGTCCACTTAGTTTTGTATGTAGACAATCTATATTTTTGTTTCCTTCTGGCCTTAGACCAATGGATACCTTTTTCTTAGCCTTTATCCCAAGTCTGGTTTAATGATCAAGCAGCGGGGTACCGATTATCCTCTTTTTGCCGGAGGAAGAGAGTTGGGGGATTCAAATTATATTGGTTAGAGTGTAGATCTAGGTCTCCTTCCCCAATTCCTCAAAGGGCATCAAGAATTAATTGCTTGGGAGTGAGAGTTACCAAGAATTGAGCTCAACATTCATGGAGTAGAGAGAGATAGAGAGAGAGAGAAAGAGCTACCTCCTCTTGGGGAAGAAGGGGCCTTTTATAGGTCCCCACAATTTGTACTTGGTGCAACATTGGGAGGGACAAAATGTCTAGAGTTATTGCAGTAGATTCCGGGGGGGGGTATTCCAGTGTCAAAACAAGCCACAAGGCAATATCCGACAAGAATGTCGAGGCCATCTCCACCCCTCATCTGAGAGGCACACCACTCCGCACATCTCAAAGATGTCAAGGCCGGAGATTTTCACTTGCCAAGCATACTTGGCAAGGGATGCTCAAGGGGCATACCGGTGAGTGTGGTGTCATTCTTGAGGCGGTGGCATACTATGACCTCTGAATTCGGTATGCTTTTTTTTGGCATGGCAGGACCCCACAATGATATCAACGTGCTGGAACGCTGTGCGGTGTTTGCCAGGCTAGCTGAGGGACAAGCTCCTGCCATGAACTTTGAGGTCAACATCCACGCATACAACAAGGGGTACTATCTAGCGGATGGTATCTATCCAATGTACGCTACATTTGGGAAGACAATCCCTGCTCCAGGTTCTAAGATGGACGCTTATTTTTACGACATGCCAGGAAGCAGCTCGCAAGGATGTTGAGTGGGCTTTTGGTGTGCTCCAGCAGCGTTTCGCCATTGTCAGGATGCTCTCACTTGGTCGGAGTCTTAGATGTGGGAGGTGATAAATGCTTGTGTTGCACAACATGATCATTGAGAGCAAGCGTGACACAACTGTGGATGATGATCAACCATTTGATTATCAAGAACGTCTTGCTAAAGTTGAGAATGTACTTGAAGAGTTCGCGACTTTCCTTCACATGCATGAAAAAATCCAAGATGCATGTTCATGCTCAACTTGAGACGGACCTGGCTACGCATTTGTAGGTGAGGAGAGGAGCCGCTAACGCATGATTTAAAATTTAAATTATTGTATGAATAATTCCATTTGTATTTGTGTTAAACTATGCTAAATTATTGTATGAATAAATTGGTGTGTTTTAAAACGGTTTGAACTAATAATTAAAAATATTGTATAAATGGTGTAAATAGGGGAAAAATTGGGGAAAACCGGTATGGAACCCTCGTGCCTATAATTCGGGAGGACGTATCGGCGTCCCCCATACGTATCGTGTAGGCGCCATCAGCTAGCTTCAATTTAGAAGCCGTCGGTGAAGATGCTCCTATGGTGCAATAATTTTATAGTATTAGTTTCTATAGAATTAATTTTATAGAATTAGTTTCTATTCAAATCTCCTATATACAAATCGTATGAACAAAAGGATGCTGTGGTGTGGGACTGCGTTTGGTCTTGGGTATACTTGGCATTGACTGTCCATAAAGTGAAGATGGACCGACGGAACCAATAGGCAACAGACAGGTTCACTGACATACTGATACGGAGCACGTGGAAAAAGCCGAACTGTCACAGCTGCGGGAACCAGGCGCGGGCAGGGAAGGGAAAGCTACTTCTCGCCTTCTTCTCGGCCTCCCGGACTGCACACAGGCTGCTGGGGACCCGGCGAACCCTCTCCTCTGTCCCCTCACTTGCTACCGCCACAAATCGACCACCGCCTCCTCCGCCAAAAAATGCTGCCCCTTCTCCGCGGCGTCGTCTCCGGCCACCTCCGCCGCTCCCTCTCCACAGCCACAGCCGCCCCGCGCCCTCCCTGGGTGCTCATGGACCGAGATACGCTGCTCACCAGATCCCCGGTAGCCGTCTCCTCCTCCTTCCGCCCGCCCCCCTCCGCCTCCTCCATCACCGTCCCCGTCTGGTCCTTGGACCTACAGCCTCCCGGGGACAAGAACAACAACCTGTACATGGACACCATGCGCAGCCGCCTCCTCGCCGCCAGCGCCCACGGCTTCCTCCTCCTCGACGCCCACAAGTCCCGTTTCAAGCTCCACCCCAAAGCGGACCTCAACCTCCCGCCCGACGTGCTCCTCAAGGTCACGCCCTCCGACCTCGTCTGCCGGACCTTCGAGCGCCGCGTCTGCAACCCGGTCACCGGCGACCTCTTCCGCCTCCCGGACCTCCACGGCACCTCAACGGACGGCATGGGCCTCCTCACCCAGCCCGAGAAGTACGCCGCTGCCCAGCTGGCCGAGGTCGACGGCGGCCGCCGCTTCATGCTGCACCGGTTCTCCTCGGAGACGGGGGACTGGGGCGAGCTGCTGCTGCCGTCGCCGCTGCCGCCTGGCCGCCGGATGCACCTGGACCACGAGCACGAGGTGCTGGACTGCGGGGGCCGGCTCTGGTGGGTGGACCTCAGCTGGGGCGCCGTCTGCGTCGACCCGTTCAGCGCCCGGCCCGAGCTCCGCGCCGTCGAGCTGCCGGAAGGCTGCGTGCTCCCCGGCCCACAGAGCGACACGGAGATAAGGCGGCTCGTCAACCTCAAGCACCGCCGCATGGGTGTCAGCGCCGGCAGGCTGTGCTACGCCGAGGCCGACGCGTTCCATGTCAGGTCCTTCACGCTGGACGACGAGAGCGGCCGCTGGACGCTCGAGCACCAGGTGCCCGTTGACAGCCTTTGGCCCAATGGCAAGGTGGTGCCTTCCATTGCTGCTGTCGACCCGCTCAACGCTGATGTGCTGCACCTCAACGTGGAGGAATTTACCGTCAGCGTGGACATGCGCCAGGAGACTATCCTTGTGGGTAGTGCATCTGTGCTGAGAGGCGTTTCTCCTCAGTCCGCGTCAAGCTCCTATCTGCCATGCGTGCTCCCATCATTTCTCGGATCGGCCCCGATTCCAGGTGGGTGATCAAAGTCGACACTTTTTCTCTTTAGTTGCAAATTGGCAATCATGTCTAATGGCTGGCATGAGTTATGGAGTGTTGATGAGACTCCCATACATGTCTAGTTTAAATTCATGTGTGTTTGGCCCCTTGTGCTCCACATTACTTGTGTTCTTCAGCATGCCTGCAGATATGTTTCTTCAGGCATTTCAACTTGCTGGTTTTCCAATCAAGTTTGCTATTGCCTTGGTCATGCCAAAATTACTTTGAAACATTTATGCGCTAGTATGAGTTAGCTGTCATGGTACACTGTCTATTAGGTTAATCCCATGATGATCATGCATACTCTCAGTTATGAAGTTGTACTTTTTTTTCTGAAACTAATTCTGAAATGGAGTCCACTACTATGGTGATTTTCGTGGGATGAATCTGATATATCTTGGTGGCAATAAGTCTTAACAGCTGAATCAGTGGCTATCCTCTGTCCCTTTTCAGTAGTGCGTGCAGCTAAGTATCAGCAGCCTCCTTTGGTGATGTTTTTTGCAAGTTAGAATTTCCAGTGTAAAGCAGGATTAGAGTAATCTGTTGTTTATGAATTGTAATTTACACTACATGCTCCACTTGTTATTCCAATCTCTCTTTAATCTGCTGTTCAAAGGTTCCTTAAGGATTTATGTATGTTTGTGTCCATTTTAGTAACTCGCTTATGTGTACGATGTACTGAATTCTTGATAACCTTGCTCTATGCATCAGCTTTTTTTTCTTTGCTAGGTCTAGTATGCAATGCACAGAAATCTAGTATACTGTTATAAATTATTTGCTGTTACTGTTGTGGCTGTCGTTTGAAATCTTGTACGCTGATCAAATGAACCCTTTTGTAGGCAAGAATGACGTCGAAAAAAATAAGACTCTGGCAGATGTTCTGGTTCGTTCGGACAGACATCCGAAGACCTGAAAGGTACATATTTACCATCTAATGCATCTCTGGGTACTTTCTCTTAGTCGATGCTTCTTTATTAATGCATGTTTGGATGTGGTATCATCCATTTAGATGTCTAGGATGCATTCCTCTTGCCTATACCTGTTACTCAGTCCATGCATTTTATAACCTAGAAGAACGGTACAAGTCTTGCTGAACGGAGAACCTGATAAATCAGCAAGCTGGCCTCTCTACTTGGAAGGCCAGGAACTGTTAAAGGTTCATCAGTCTATTACTGAGACAAAAGTGGATCATTTATGTAATAGGGTGGCACATGGTTTGGCGCAACTAGGAAAAAGTGGAGAATCTGGTCTCCTTCATGGCTCTATTCCGATCTCTTTAGAGGAGTTAGTCTCTACATAGTGTAACCTTGCTGAGTTGAGGAATCCCTAGTGTTAGGGTCTGTTGTACCTGATGTAAACATTCTGTAAACTTTAGAGCAGCAAGTTTCTTTCGCACTCTTTTCCTTACCATGGTACCTAAGGGGACTGGAAGGTTTTTAATGAGGCGGCTTGCTGGCGTATTATATATATTATGGTTCATCTTAAAAAAACATCTACTTCCTGGGGAAAAACCAGAAAGAGCATGAATACACAAGATAATCAACATATGGTGATGCAGAATGCTGAATCTGAGATAACCGGAAGCTACCTGCAGAAGTGTCCTTCCAAGCTTCAGTTTAGCGAGATCATCTAGAAGTGAGCCCAAGATGAGCAGTTTCGGTGCCCTGATTATCCGGATGATGGGCGAGGTGCCAAATTGATCTGATCCGATCAACCTTCCATCCTAGGGGCGTCCTTGATGGATAGCTCATCCATGTTGCCGTCGCCGAGCAAGACGATGCTTCTAAGAGACTACGAGTTGATCTGCAGGCAGGTCAAACCGCTGCAACACTTGAGAACGAGGCGCTCAACTATTTCATCGATGATGCAACTCACACGCCAAAGGATTTTCGGCGCCAGTTTCATATGAACAAGGATCTGTTCATGAAGATTGTCTTCAGCATGGACTACGGTGACTACTTCATGTGCAAGCACGATTATGGGTTGTTATTTTAGCATGGACTTCCATATCCATGTGTATTATTACTTTCTGAACGAGCAGCGTGTTTAAGTGTGAAACTAAAGAATATTCAAACCATTGCATATAGGGGTATAGGAATGTAAGGATAATGCATATTTTTTTGCGGATGATGCATACCTTTGTTCATTATTCTGCCCATTGCGTTACTGAATACTGTATAAGAGCCTGAAGAGTGCCTATAGCCATTTCATCAGCATGTATGCTATTTTTTGTTCCTTTCTTGAAATATTATCAACAACTGACGAAACCTGAAATTGAAGCTCTTGCTATATATTAGCAAGTATTAATGGTGTAATTTTCTGCTGCAGTAAAGTCATGCATGGAAAATAAACAGACATAGATGGACTAATGTAGCCTTCCTGTTTAGTCAGCTACTTTTGGTTGTTTCTTCCGTATCATTCGCTCTCTTCATATAGTTATTCAAAAGCCCTTAATGTTTCACCAACTGATCAAGGCTGAATTTGAAGCCTCCAGATTCATTTTACGAAAAAGGTGATTTCTCTTAGTTGATGCTTCTTTATTAATACATTTTTGGATGTGGTATCATCCATTCAGATGTCTAGGATGCATTCCTCTTGCCTACATCTGTTACTCAATCCATGCATTTTATAACCTAGAAGAACAATGTTGTGCAATATTTTCAACTGGTTCTCTCTGTAGTCCAATATGTCAACTTCCGTAATACTAGTTATTCTACTTTGTTTTTTCTTCGAACTAGAAATAATTGTTCGGACTCAAAACCAGTAACACAAAACAGTTTAATACTGCTGAAATAATCATACTGTCATGTTGAAGAGCAACTGTCCGGCAAGCAACTAGCCATACTGCTGAAATTATGGGTTGTTATTTAGCATGGATCTTCCATATCCATGTGCATTAGTACTTTCTGAACCAGCAGTGTGTTTAAGTGTGAAACTACAGACTATTCATACCATTGCATATTGGGGTATAGGAGTGTGAAGGATAATATGTACTCCCTCCGTCCTGAAAAGGATGTCTCAACTTTGTGTAGATACGCATGTATCTAGACGAGTTTTATTGTGTAGATAAATGCAAATCTTGACAAAGTTGAGACATCTTTTTTTGGGTGGAGGTAGTATATTTTGTTGGCGGATGGTGCGTACCTTTGTTTATTATTTTGACCATTGTGTTAATGAATACTGTATACGAGCCTCAAGAGTGCCTATAGCCATTTCATCAGCATGTATACATTTTTTTTCCTTTTCCTGGAATTTTATCAACAACTGATGAAACCTGAAATTGAAGCTCTTGCTATTTATTAGCAAGTGCTAATGGTGCAATTTTCTGCTGCAGTAAAAACATGGATGGAAAATAAACAGACATAGATGGACTAATGTAGCCTTCCTGTTTAGTCTGCTACTTTTGGTTGTTTTTTTCGGTATCATTTGCTCTCTTCGTATATTTATTCAAAAGCCCCTAATGTTTCACCAACTGACCAACGCTGAATCTGAAGACTCAAGTTTCATTTTACGAAAAGGGTAACAAGAATCGTGTATGCTGTAAGTTTTGTCTGCAATCCCGCCGTCCGGACATGCATATCCAGATGATAAATTCACAATTCATTCACCTTCACTAGGGAGATAGATGGACTATAGGCCTTTCTGCTTACTTTCATTTTCTATCTCTTGTGTTGTGTCTATATCACGCATGCTCTTTGTGTTTTTACATCTATACATGCTTCATGTTTTTTTTTTTATCTTCAGGTTCCTTAAAACTAACAATCAAGTAGTGGCAGACGGTGGCAGTTTATGGGACTCTGACTTTGCGGGAGAAGTGGAGTTTGCTGGTGAATCATCTCATTTTTTTGGGGATCTGGGAGTTGGTTTGGTTCAGACTTCCAGTTGACACTTGATAGTAGCGCGATAAGTAGAATTGCTCAGCTAAAGCGGTGTGATATGGGTGCTGCAAGACAATGATGTCTCTTTTGTAGGTAAAAGGTCATGCATCCACATGTTTAACTCACTATTTGGGTTCTCCTCTGCTTATCTGTCTTACGCTCAGTATGGTGATGAATTGCTGATGCGCGTTTCAGTTTCAGATTTCGACTCTTGGCTGCCTGATATGCTCTCTTTTAATTTTTCCTTACTGTTACTTAGTTTCAGTTGATCTATTGATATAGTTAAGAGAGAAGCTATGGAAGAGGGCATATTACTTGGTGATACTATTCGCTGTCTGATCTGAATCAGTGTGCTATCTGTGACTCGAACATAATCTGAAAGTCTCCCCTAAGAAAAAGATTAATCTGAAAGTCCTGAACTATTTTCTGAAACAATCAGAGCGACTCAAAAACTTCCTATATATATATGATGGACATGTTCAACTGAACTGGACATAATCCTGTATTTATGAACAAAATAATTACTACTACACTTTTTGACAATAAACGTACCACGAACTAAATCTCTGTATCTACGTAGTAGCACTATACGGCAGAACTAACTAGTAACAAAAAAAATCTAGTAATTGTTGGTGAACTGGGAGATGTGGGCCTTGATGATCTGGTCGGCCATGGCCTTGTAGGTTGCCTGCGTGGGGTGCACGGAGTCGAAGAACATGTACTGCTCCGGCGACTTGCACTGCGGGAGCAGGCTGGTGCAGAGTGCCCCCATCTCCATCATCCCGGTCCCGCAGCAGCCGAGACCCGTCTGGGTGAAGCCGTACTTGTCCGGGTGCGTGACCATGTCCAGGAGCGGCGTGTAGTTGTCGACGTACGAGACGGTGGCGCCCGTGGAGTTGGCCTCCAGCTGCGCCAGCGCCTTCTGCAGCTTGGCGTTGTACCTCTGCGTCTCCTGGTTCTGCAGCTCCACGCAGCCGTGCCCCGACGAGAGCGGCGGCTGCTGCCCCTCAGGCTCTTCATCACCGGCAGGCACCCCACCGGCGGCATGCCCGCCACGATGAACCTGCGGGCGCCCAGCTTGTACAGGCTCTGCATCCACATTGTACGTTGCATCGTTAATATTCAGATACTGATCTACTACTGAAAGAAGAGGACTGAATTAAGTATATATCGATCTACTAGTTAATGATCCGACCTGGATGTAGGACTGGAACTTGTTGATGAGGTAGTCGTGGTAGCCGTCGATGGTGGGGTAGTTGAGGGCGCGGAACGGCATCATGTAGTAGTTCATGGTGACGTCGTTGGTGCCCGCGGAGAGGATGAAGAGCGACTTGCCGGCGATGTCGGAGGCCTGGGGCTCGCCGATCCGGGAGAGCAGCTGCTGGAAGTCGCTGATCTGCGACTCGAACGTCGACACCAGCGCTTCGTGCGCGGTGAGGTCGTCCAGGCCGGACCCTCCGGAGGCGAAGCTGACCCCCGTGGTGGCGTTGGCGTGGGTGAGCCCATGGTCGTGGTACGCCGGGAGGAGGTCCTTGATGCCGAGCGCGGCGACGATGTAGTCGGTGATGAGCTTGCCGTCCGAGAAGCGGCCCGAGGGCGCCACGCCGGCGGGGAAGGCGCGTCCGTAGGGCGCGTGGTCGGCGCGCACCAGCGTCAGGAGCCGGTTGTTGTTGCCCGGGTCCAGCGTGGAGTCGCCGAAGGCGAACACGGCCGGGATGTCGTGCGTCGTGGCCGCCGCTGCAGGTTTGCCGTCAGACGACGACGCCGTCCGGATGGCGTGCTTGCTGCTCGACCTCGCCGCCGCCGCTGGGGAGGAGGAGACGACGAGGAGGACGGCGAGGAAGAGCGCCGTGGTGGCTAGGCTTGGCGCCATGATGTAGATCGATGGATATCGTGCTTGATTCTTCAGGGCCGGGGAGGTCGATTTATATAGTACCTGGAGGGGGGCGGGAAGAGATAAACAAGTGATCGTATACGAGATTTAAACGACAACGGCCTGTCTGGCTCACGCGGTATGTTGTTGCGCGCTACGCCGTCGATCGGGCTGCTCGTGCGTGTCCAACTGATCTGGGACGTACGTGCGAAACACGTCTGTAATTTCGCCAATATCCTTTTCCGGTCCTAATCCAAATATATGTGCTTCAACTGTTTGTTCCAAATTCTATCTGTAACAGTTCTGGACGACCGATCTCAATGTCCAACCAACTGCCCGACGAGACGTAGGAACAAGAAACATCGTAAACTCTTTTTTTTTTTGAAACCAACATCGTAAACTCTTGATATGCAAGAAACTATACATACTCGAATCCTTACAAAAAAAAAACCTCCAAGGAAACTGCTTTTGAAAACATTTACCTGCCGTAGTATTCTTTCACGTACAGTACTTGGCTGGTTTCATCCACATGGACACGTCTACATCTATGGCAAAAACAAGTCAGATTTGTTATGTGTCAGTCGAATAAGAATTTCTTAAGTCTCACTTACCCACAAAAAAGTGCTTCGGTGGTACTTTTCTTTAATAAAAAATGTGCCATTGCATTCTCTACCCAAAAAAGTGCAACTCGGCTGAGTTGCATTTTTTAAAACTACAATTGCACTTTTCTCGTGACCGAGACTTAAAAAATTCTTAGTCGACTGAGACATAGACAAATCCAAAAAAAAGTAATCTATAAAACATGCCTAAAGATTTATAAATTTGGTCTTACCACTTTAGGAGTTTAGAAGTCTATTCCACACTAGTTAAATGCCGCGTGTTGTTGCAGCCCTCTTAACTTTTCCATCTTTACATGACTCACTTCTAAATATAATATGCACATAGATATTTATGTAGTATTAAAAAATCAAATATGTTTTCAAACATCACATTATGAATTTTAAACTGCACCAATAGTTGCCATGGGCCTTGAAATTTGTTTTATTTCATTCTAGTCAATTTATATTTACTACAAACTTCCTTGTTGCGGGATAAGGAGTTGAAGCAACACACCAAAAATATTATATTATTTAGAAACACTTTAACATGCACGTATATCAAATACTTTCAGTACCATTACACCTTCAAAACTCATCAAATATGATCCATCGAGTTCAAGTGCTAAGGAGTTTGTTCATCGATTACTAAGGACGTTGTTCTTTTTCTCTTCTTTGAATTCTTGATCTTATCCTTTCCATTGTCTTTGATGGCAAGAATGTTGATGTTACTTTTCAAGGTGGCAATGGACAACACGACGTACAACTGACAATGAGAGAGTACAAACTGCAGTAGGTACACACCCACAGTCTGGATGATCTGCCCTTCCGCCTTGCCGATCGTCATGGCAAAGCTGAACCTAATGGGACCTGCCTCCTCTTCAATCTGGACGGGAACTCGTCATCGCCGGATGGGCATAGAGGTATCCGAGGACGAAGCATCCTCTCCCCCGCGTGTTGTCCCACGATGATTTCCGCATCGATGGTGTTCCTCTTGAACCCACGAACCACAAGCTTTATGTCGTTGCATAGCTCGTTAGCTGAGTCGATGTTTCTCAACAGTATAACGTGGCAATTTATCTTTAGTTTAAGCATGTGCTGAGCTCTCGTAAAGATTCAACGAGTTAAGAAACTTGAAAGGACGGCACTCATGTGGATCGTACTCCCACTATCAAAGCTATAGTATATCATCTCATCGCCCTCAAAACGCTGAATCATATGCATGTTTATTCCATCTATGTTGTCATTTTTTGTGGATAGGATTGCTCGAGAAATCATGTGATGCAGATTGTCCATGTTGTTGACTTGTTATCTAGGGCAGGAAGTACATGGTCGATCAACTTCACAATGTCACCCGAGTCATCGCCCTGGACGAAACAAACATATCTTTTGGTAGTTGGATGTTTCCTTGCTCACTAGTTTTCTCGGTGCCGTTACCTACCCTCAGGAGGTAATCTGCGAACTATCGGTATTTTTATTCCCTCATATTTAAGGTGAGTCTTAGCGCGCGCATGCCCTTTGAGAGATTCGAGCTCCACAAACTTGTGTCGATCATCTGACCCCATGAGTCCATGACCCTTTGTCACTAACAAAGCACCTACCTGAAGCCCTCACCGAACACGACAATCTTGCCCCTCGAAGGTCGGTCTCAACAATATGAAGTAAGACTTACACTTGTTTTCTCCATATTTTTTTTTTGGAATAGCCACTTCATGGGAATTTCAAATGAAAATTCTTATTCTTTGTCTGGTACGGTACCAAAGGATTTTTTTCCCCATATGAATCTATCCTCTAAACATCCTATGTTCTCTTTTTTCAAACCGGATCTAATGTCCAGGAGAATAGGCTGAAAGTAAAGTACCGAGGACATTTTTTTTTTGGGAAAAATGTACCCCTCCTGTTCAAAATTCTCAAAATATGGATGTATTACCCTGATGCATGTAAACGCATATATGAACTTTGTCCTTTATCATATTGAATTCTTACATATTTGCGACATATATGATGATAATACCATGTTTTACATTAATTTATGGGAATTTACCAATGATCCCCTTTTATTTGATTTATAACCGTGCAGAACAGGAAAACTCTGCTTTGTGTATTTTTCACTTTCAGAAACCTATACGGAGTCAAATAGATCTAGAATTTTTAGAGCGCCATTTTTTCATCGGGGAAAGCACCCTGAACCTAGAAGCACACCTGGATGGGTCTGAGGCCCAAAAGACATCAGGTGGCCCACCCAAACATGTAGGGCGCTCCACCTATGCTCTTTCGGCCGTCGATCGTCCAAATCACGTGATCTTTTCGCCCACCGGTGTATTTTAACCTAAAAATCACTATATATATGAACCCAAAGAGTTATGTTATGTTTTGTTAATTAAGAAATTATCTCTATTCTTGGAAACCATGCTAGCGATGCTTTAGTTGTTCAACGCCCAATTTCATTTAAGCAGGGGAAGGTCACCTTTTTTGCAAAAAATTGACTGCAAATTTTATGCACAACAACTATATATTTCTCTCTAAAAAAGTGATATATATGTCCTATGGATTCAGTCATAGTGTTAATAGCAAATTGATTTGTCATCCTTCTTACTTAACGCAAACAACATACCATGAAATTGGCATGAAAACACATAATTTTAACACAGAACCATTGGAACAAATCATGAATCCAGTTTGATGGATGATGGGAGAGTAGTTTGAATTTGATGGATGATGGGAGAGCTGTGTTATGTCTTGTTAATTAAGAAATTATCCCTATTCTTGGAAACCATGCTAGCGATGCTTTAGTTGTTCAACGCCCGATTTCATTTAAGCAGGGGAAGGTCACCTTTTTTGCAAAAAATTGACTGCAAATTTTATGCAGAACTATATATTTCTCTCTAAAAAAGTGATATATATGTCCTATGGATTCATTCATGGTGTTAATAGCAAATTGATTTGTCATCCTTCTTACGTAACGCAAACAACATACCATGAAATTGGCATGAAAACACATAATTTTAACACAGAACCATTGGAACAAATCATGAATCCAGTGCGGATGAACATAAGATTAGATCCCTTAATAAGATTTCTCATAAGAGTTAACATGTGGAAGCATCAATCTTTTCCTACAGATGCAATGTCTTGCTAGAAACACAGCATACACGTACAATGTTTAGTGTTAGTCGTTACATGCTGAATTAATTTAGCAACTCTGATGGAATGTTCTACCACGAACTAAAAGTCTGAAAGAACTCCCAGGTTACCACCCAAAAGAGACACAAGACAAATCAGGACTCCTGAAATTACAGTTTGGTCCACCATCAGCTTCCTAATTTATTAGAGGAGCAGCTGCTGTTAGTTTTAAGAAACCTGAAAAAAAAAGGAAAACATTAGGGACATTTGAATAAGCAACAAGTGAAGAGGACTGAGTGAAATGGAAAAGACAATCAAAGGGAATTGTTGAGTATAAACACTAAACAGAAGAGCTGATATAGTCTCATTTAGTCATTTATGTCTATTTCCAAAACTGAAATAAAATAGCAAGTTGTCATATGGATGACATATTTATTTCCTATCCAAGTCTTGATTGTAATAAAAATATTAAGCTATAATTCTGCCCCTAACTAGTTTGTGGTAACGTTTCATGAAAATGAACGACAATGGTCATCATGATGACAAGGCTAGTTATTCTTCAGGTTCTAATACTATGGAGAGCAGGTGAACAAGGCTAAGAATACTCTGCATCGGTTAGTTCAGAAACACTAATAGACCTGGATGGATGGTTCGAAGGACAACATTACCATTTAGAAGCATGGAAGTTGCTGTCACACGAATACGAATCAAATAACATGTGTTCAGGTAGCACTCTTTAGTAATAGCAATTCTACAGACTGAACATATTAACAGTCTGACTTTGAGTGTCAAAAAATATTACCAGCCTCACTAAAAGAAAGCAACGAGAAACTCATTCACTGGTAAAATTGGTACCTTCATGTCTTCTACGGACTGTCTGCATGAACCAGAACATCTGCCAAAGTCGTGTCCTTCTTGGTGTCTTTCTTGCCTGAAAAATATTCATTTGATCAAAGTGCAAGAAGCTGAATAATGGCAACAACACTAACACAACAAATTTATTACAGCATAGATTTGTCTACATCGCATACAGGACTTAAGCTAGCAATAATACTATTTTTTGATAGTTAGAGAAGGTTATCAGTTACTCATCACAGTGTATCCATAAGCTCATAACACAAGTAGTAGGTCGAAGATAACACTTGAGTAGTGTTGATTAAATGGATATCATTAAGTTACCTTGTACAACCAAAATGCAGAGAGATGGAAATAAAATGAGGAACATGTTCTGTGAATTAGAAATCCGCAAACAACACATGACTATAACCACAATCTGGATAGGTGCATTGTAGCTTGAATCAAGTCACCAAGCAAGGAGGATTGTTGTTTTGGGGGCACAAGGTAGTCACTGATTGAGTTAAATAGATCAAAACCATTAGCCAATGCCTATCAGATTTCTCCCATGAATGAAGAGGTGGGAGATTAATATCAGGATAGGATTATTCGAACTTGTTAGGTAAAGTGATTATCATGAAAGCAAACAAAATACTTGCATATTTTCTTGTTCAAAAGCTAAATCACTGGCACTGCTGAGTATGCTTGAAGAAGAAAAAATTATGAAGAACGCCAATAGGTTGAAATGACAGTATGACACAGTAAGGAAATGCTTGAAACTGTGAACTTGAGGTCCCTAGAACTTTCAGTTTTGCGCGCTTTTAAACCTGAGAAGAGACTACGAACAGAAGTGATATTATAAGTTGTGCATAAGATTGATGCATCCCATTCTGTTGCTGCAAGTTTGCTAGAATATCCTAGTGGCCAAATTAAAGATCAATGCGTCGCCCGTTTCTCATACACCCTTCAGACTAACCCCCCTTCAGAACTTCTATTTGCCATCCCAACAGTTACCAAATACTTGGTATTAATAATATTTCAGTCGTTATTTAGTTATTATGGATTATGTCTGCTGGACTATTCCCAGTTTCCCACAATACAATCAACAAATCCTACTCCCTGGGATGAATAAGGCAAATTCCTTCGAAGATAATCTATTTATCTAATACTGAAATTAAAACTGAGAAGTAATAATCTAACAAGTATAGGAAAGGGTCACAACACCTGCAGAAGGGATGTGCGTGGATCCAAGCCAGGGTGGGAACACACATGGCACGAAGGAGGGGTCGGCCCATATACAAGGGTAACTCAGAATCCGGTCGTCGCGGTTCATGTCCACTGCGAGGACACGACGGAGGAGCCTGGCGTATCCTGAGCCTGAGGAGCGATGCGAGCCGAGAAGTTGTATGTTTAAATGTTTCATTTACACGTTGATGGTAATCTTGATGATTTTAACTTCCGATTCTGTGCAATGAGTCCTGTGGAGTTGAGCTATATATTTAACTGTCTCTACAGTGGTGCTTTAATATTTTGCTCTGAGATCTAAATGTTGAAACCGTGGTGAAGATGTTGCCAGAAATTTTTTTGATACTTAATGCAGTATAATTTTTGTTCGAGAATTTGCTTGTGTGTGTGTGTATGTAAAGAACACATAAGAGCCAATTTTGCGTACATGCATGTGCAAGTTGAGGTCTCGATCAATTGTGGCCCAAGCAACTAACCAGTCCAGCACTCGAGCATGCACCCATGGAGAAAGGAAAGGCCGTTGTTACATTATTGGCAACATGCGCTGTTGTTACTTATTTTGGAGCAATTTAATTTTATTCGGCTTCCTACTGATGTATGATCCAGCTTTTGGTAGCTTAACTCGAAATGGAGTCTCCTGGTATATAACATTGATATTTTGAAGCAATATATTTTGAGAGCACTAATATTTATATGGAAGAGAAAACAAAGCAAAAGAGTTCCCGGCAAATTTAATTCACCATTTGAGAACCAGCAGAAATTCATTGATATGGTAAGAGAACAAAGAAGGAAAAAATTTCATTGCGAGACTCCAAATATAGCCGCATCATTACTACTATATGTAACAATGAAGTAAACCTTATATTATTTTTGGAAAGCCAAACCATGTAAAGTTTGATTAAAATTAATATACAAAGTACAATATCAATATCATTAAATACATCATGAAATATTTTTCATGTGGTATCTATTAAGTAAAGTTTGATCAAACTTTACTTCATTTGACTAAACAATAGAGGGAGGGAGGGAGAGACTATGTACCTATTTTTCATTGGAGTAGTCAGGTAGAGACTCGATGGTAGTTTACATCAAATTATTTTTCATTGGAGTAGTCAGGTAGAGACTCGATGGTAGTTTACATCAAATTATTTTTCATTGGAGTAGTCAGGTAGAGACTCGAGTATTTGTTTTTCCTTGCGGCTAGGTCAGCGGCTCAGCGCTTTACGTCCGTCTACATCATTTGAACCGTCGGCCCCTTCATCTCTCCTCTCGAGCAAGGAGCAAATTAACAAAGACGAAAAAGTAGCGGCAAAATAGAAAAGGAACATCGGCAAGAGAAAATAGGTGGAGCAAGAGACACAGCAGCACAAGCAAGGGTGGACAGAGCACGACAAAATAGAAGGGAACATCGGCATTCCCCAGAGATAGATGACGAGGATATGTGTGGGCTACCGTGCTTTACAAGGAGGGTCCGGAAAAATCGAGTTCCTTCAGGGTTCAAGTTACCCGATAATTTCAAAAAATTCGATGGCCTACAAGATCCCGAGGATTGGCTAGTCGATTACCTCGAGACGGTCAAACTGATAGGTGGAACCAGAGCAACAGCCATGCAAAGCATTCAAGTACACCTGAGTGGAGCGCAAGATCTTGGATAAAGAAACTTCCCCCAGGTTCCATCGACAGCTGGGATAGTTTTGAGGATGTATTTGTCAAGAATTTCTGATCCACCTGCAAAAAACCTGCATCACTAGAAGAGTTGAGATCATGTCGACAAAAGCATGATGAATCAATGAGAAAATACATCCAGAGGTGGAACATCATTAAAAATTCGGCAGAGAATATATCTGACGAGAGAGCAATAGATGCGTTTGTGGCAGGAATTCGACGAGGAGATTTTGTCGAAGACTTGGGAAGAACTAACCCAAGGACTGTGTCAGCATTGATGGAGATAGCAAACAGATGGGCAGATGGCGAAGATGCTGTTCACAACAAGCGACACAGGTCACCGGAGGAGGACCGTAATCGAAATTTTCAAAATAGACGACGATTTCCTCGACAATTCTCGAGTTACGATGCTCCTGGCCAAATATCGGCTGGGTTTCGGGGAAACACTGGAGGAAACAATAGAGATGAATATCAAAGGAGTAACTTGCAGCGAGGCGACAATAGAGATGACTCTCGGAATAACAGGAAAAATAGTGGACCAAGGTTTCAGAGACCTTTTGTATCGCTCGAGGATATGATGAACGGGCCATGTCAGATGCATTTCTATCTCGACAATAATGGGAAGAGGCAGTCAGGACATCTGCAGAAGGATTGTCGAAATTTTCAAGCAATGTTGAGAGTCGCAGGGATAGCCAATGCTCAAGCAACAAATAGAAACCCCCAAGGGCCCAGGAGTGAGATCCACCTGCCACCTCCTCCCGCAATTACGGACGAAAATCGGCACCAGCTCAGAATAGCGGCAGCACCACACCCACCTCCATATGTTGATCCTAACTCCAACGACGCGGTCTCGATGATTCAGAAAGCTAGGCCGTCTAATAGGGCTCAGAAAGTAATCTCACGACAAGTGTTCATGGCAGAGAAAATGCCTCCACCTACGATTGAGTATCTAAATTGGTCGGGACAGGACATTGGCTTCACAATTGCGGATCACCCGCGGCAAGTTCCTCGACCAGGACAGTCAGCACTTATCTTACCAGCGGTAATCGCAGGATTCGACGTATCTCGAGTATTCATAGATGGAGGCAGCAGTCTGAACCTTATGTATGCAGATACACTAAGGAAGATGAACATATCCCTGGCAAATCTAAAACCAACCGACACACGTTCCCATGGAATCACGCTAGAGAAGCCGAGTTATCCGTTGGGGAAAATCAATCTCGACGTTCAGTTTGGGACCCGAGAAAACTACAGGATAGAAAGGCTGGAGTTTGAAGTTGTGGATTTCTCGTCGCAATATCACGCTTTGTTGGGACGACCAGCATATGCCAGGTTTATGGCGGTACCACACTACACGTACCTGTTGTGGAGGTTACCTGGACCTAAGGGACCAATTATAGTCAAAGGCAGTTTCGCGTTAGCTGATAAATGCGACAAGGATTTTCATCGACTGTTAGAAACTTTCGGGATGCAAGCAGAGTATATGGCGTCAAGGCTCACAACTGATTATGACGTGTGATGTCTACGGGAGCTTCTATTCTTGTAGACAGTGTTGGGCCTCCAAGAGCAGAGGTTTGTAGAACAGCAGCAAGTTTCCCTTAAGTGGATACCCAAGGTTTATCGAACTCAGGGAGGAAGAGGTCAAAGATATCCCTCTCATGCAACCCCGCAACCACAAAGCAAGAAGTCTCTTGTGTCCCCAACACACCTAATAGGTGCACTAGTTCGGCGAAGAGATAGTGAAATACAGGTGGTATGAATAAGTAGTAGCAACGGCACCGGAAAAGTGCTTTGCCCAGGACGAGTAAACAAGCAGTAGTAATGCAAGCAGTAGTAACGCAATGAAACAAGTAAACAAGCAGCGATAGCAGATATTTAGGAACAAGGCCTAGGGATTACACTTTCACTAGTGGACACTCTCAACATTGATCACATAACAGAATAGATAAATGCATACTCTACACTTTTGTTGGATGATGAACACATTGCGTAGGATTACACGAACCCTCAATGCCGGAAGTTAACAAGCTCCACAATAATGCTCATATTTTAGTAACCTTTAGTGTAAGATAGATCAAAAGACTAAACCAAGTACTAGCATAGCATGCACACTTGTCACCTTCATGCATATGTAGGAGGTATAGATCACATCAATATTATCATAGCAATAGTTAACTTCGCAATCTACAAGAGATCATGATCATAGCATAAACCAAGTACTAACACGGTGCACACACTGTCACCTTTGCACACGTGCGGGAGGAATAAAACTACTTTAATAACATTGCTAGAGTAGCACATAGATAAATTGTGATACAAACACATTGCAATCATAAAGAGATATAAATAAGCACCTCACTATGCCATTCAACAGTGAATAAGTATTCTGTGAAATATAGCCTAAGAGACCCACACGGTGCACACACTGTCACCATTACACACGTGGGACAAGGAGTCTCCGGAGATCACATAAGTAAAACTCACTTGACTAGCACAATGACTTCTAGATTACAAGCATCATCATATGAATCTCAATCATGTAAGGCAGCTCATGAGATTATTGTATTGAAGCACATAGGAGAGAGATGAACCACATAGCTACCGGTACAGCCCCGAGCCTCGATGGAGAACTACTCCCTCCTCATGGGAGCAGCAGCGGTGATGAAGATGGCGGTGGAGATGGCAGCGGTGTCGATGGAGAAGCCTTCCGGGGGCACTTCCCCGCTCCGGCAGGGTGCCGGAACAGAGACTCCTGTCCCCCAGATCTTGGCTTCGCGATGGCGGCGGCTCTGGAAGGGTTTCCGTATCGTGGTTCTTCGCATCAGGGGTTTCGCGACGGAGACTTTAAGTAGGCGGAAGGATAGAGTCGGGGGCCAGACGAGGGGGCCACACCATAGGGCGGCGCGGGCCCCCTCTGGGCCGCGCCGCCACGTGGTGTCGCCACCTCGTGGCCCCACTTCGTGTGTTCTTCGGTCTTCTGGAAGCTCCGTGGAAAAATAGGCCCCCGGGTCTTCGTTTCGTCCAATTCCGAGAATATTTCGTTACTAGGATTTCGAAACCAAAAACAGCAGAAAACGAGAACCGGCACTTCGGCATCTTGTTAATAGGTTAGTTCCGGAAAATGCACGAATATGACATAAAGTGTGCATAAAACATGTAGGTATCATCAATAATATGGCATAGAACATAAGAAATTATCGATACGTCGGAGACGTATCAAGCATCCCCAAGCTTAGTTACGCTCGTCCCGAGCAGGTAAAACGATAACAAAGATAATTTCTGAAGTGATATGCCATCATAACCTTGATCATACTATTTGTAAACATATGTAGTGGATGCAGCGATCAAAACAATGGTAATGACATGAGTAAACAAGTGAATCATAAAGCAAAGACTTTTCATGAATAGTACTTCAAGACAAGTATTAATAAGTCTTGCATAAGAGTTAACTCATAAAGCAATAAATCAAAGTAAAGGTATTGAAGCAACACAAAGGAAGATTAAGTTTCAGCGGTTGCTTTCAACTTGTAACGTGTATATCTCATGGATACTAGTCAACATAGAGTAATATAACAAATACAATATGCAAGTATGTAGGAATCAATGCACAGTTCACACAAGTGTTTGCTTCTTGAGGTGGAGAGAGATAGGTGAACTGACTCAACATAAAAGTAAAAAGAATGGTCCTTCAAAGAGGAAAGCATCGATTGCTATATTTGTGCTAGAGCTTTTATTTTGAAAACATGAAACAATTTTGTCAACGGTAGTAATAAAGCATATGAGTTATGTACATTATATCTTACAAGTTGCAAGCCTCATGCATAGTATACTAATAGTGCCCGCACCTTGTCCTAATTAACTTGCACTACTGGATCTTTGCAATGCACATGTTTTAACCAAGTGTCACAATGGGGTACCTCCATGCCGCTCTGTACAAAGGTCTAAGGAGAAAGCTCGCATTTTGGATTTCTCGCTTTTGATTATTCTCAACTTAGACATCCATACCGGGACAACATGGACAACGGATAATGGACTCCTCTTTAATGCATAAGCATGTGGCAACAATTATTATTCTCATATGAGATTGAGGATATGTGTCCAAACTGAAACTTCCACCATGAATCATGGCTTTAGTTAGCGGCCCAAAGTTCTTCTCTAACAACATGCATGCTCCAACCATAAAGGTGGTAGATCTCTCTTACTTCAGACAAGACGGACATGCATAGCAACTCACATGATATCCAACAAAGAATAGTTGATGGCGTCCCCAGAAACATGGTTATCGCACAACAAGCAACTTAATAAGAGATAAAGTGCATAAGTACATATTCAATACCACAATAGTTTTAAAGCTAATTGTCCCATGAGCTATATATTGCAAAGGTGAATGATGGAATTTTTAAAGGTAGCACTCAAGCAATTTACTTTGGAATGGCGGATAAATACCATGTAGTAGGTAGGTATGGTGGACACAAATGGCATAGTGGTTGGCTCAAGTATTTTGGGATGCATGAGAAGTATTCCCTCTCGATACAAGGTTTAGGCTAGCAAGGTTATTTGAAACAAACACAAGGATGAACGGTACAGACAAAACTCACATAAAAGACATATGGTAAACATTATAAGACTCCATACCGTCTTCCTTGTTGTTCAAAACTCAATACTAGATGTTATCTAGACTCTAGAGAAACCAAATATGCAAACCAAATTAGCAAGCTCTAAGTATTTCTTCATTAATGGGTGCAAAGTATATGATGCAAGAGCTTAAACATGAGCACAACAATTTCCAAGTATCACATTACCCAAGACATTATAGCAAATTACTGCATGTATCATTTTCCAATTCCAACCATATAACAATTTAACGAAGAGGAAACTTCGCCATGAATATTATGAGCTAAGAACACATGTGTTCATATGAACCAGCGGAGCGTGTCTCTCTCTCCCACACAAGCATGATGTAATCCAATTTATTCAAACACAAACAAAAATAGAAACAAACAAACAGACGCTCCAAGTAAAGTACATAAGATGTGACGGAATAAAAATATAGTTTCAGGGGAGGAACTTGATAATGTTGTTGATGAAGAAGGGGATGCCTTGGGCATCCCCAAGCTTAGACGCTTGAGTCTTCTTGAAATATGCAGGGGTGAACCACCGGGGCATCCCCAAGCTTAGAGCTTTCACTCTCCTTGATCATAGTATATCATCCTCCTCTCTTGACCCTTGAAAACTTCTTCCACACCAAACTTTAAGCAAACTCATTAGAGGGTTAGTGCATAATCAAAAACTCACATGTTCGGAGGTGACACAATCATTCTTAACACTTCGGACATTTCTCAAAGCTACTGGAAGGTAATGGAACAAAGAAATCCACCCAACACAGCGAAAGAAGCAATGCGAAATAAAAGGCAGAATCTGTCAAAAACAGAACAGTCCAGTAAAGACGAATTTTAAAATGGCACCAGACTTGCTCAAATGGAAAAACTCAAAACTAATGAAAGTTGCGTACATATCCGAGGATCACTCACGTAAGTTGGCATAATTTTCTGAGTTACCTACAGAGAATTAGACCCAGATTCGTGACAGATCGGCAATGCTTGTTTCTGCGCAGACAATCCAAATCTAGCATCAACTTTACCATAGAGACTTTACTTGGCACAAAAACATGATAAGGAGAGGTTGCTACAGTAGTAAAAAACTTCCAAGACACAAATATAAAACAAAGTACTGTAGCAAAATAACACATGGGTTATCTCCCAATAAGGTCTTTCTTTATAGCCGTTAAGATGGGCTCAGCAGTTTTAATGATGCACTCGCAAGAAATAGTATTTGAAGCAAAAGAGAGCATCAAGAAGCAAATTCAAAACAAATTTAAGTCTAACATGCTTCCTATGCATAGTAATCTTGTAAATAAACAAGTTCATGAAGAGCAAAGTAACAAGCATAGGAAGATAAAACAAGTGTAGCTTCAAAAATTTCAGCATATAGAGAGGCATTTTAGTAACATGAAAATTTCTACAACCATATTTTCCTCTCTCATAATAACTTTCAGTAGCATCATGAGCATAGAGCATTCTTATCATGAGTCTCATGCATAAAATTATTACTCTCCACATAGGCATAATCAATTTTATTAGTTGTAGTGGGAGCAAATTCAACAAAGTAGCTATCATTATTATTCTCATCAAGTGTAGGAGGCATAGTATAATCACGACAAAATTTACTCTCCATAGTAGGTTGTACCAAAATACCACTATCATTATAATCATCAGAAATAGGAGGCAAAGTATCATCAAAGAAAATTTTCTCCTCAATGCATGGGGGACTAAAAATATCATGCTCATCAAAGCCAGCTTCCCCAAGCTTAGAATTTTCCATATCATTAGCAACATTGGTGTTGAAAGCGTTCATACTAATATTACTACCAGCATGCAAATAAGATTTCATAGGTTTTTTAATTTTCGCATCAAACAATCCATGTTTTAAATCAGGAAATAGAATAAGAAGCTCATTGTTGTCCATTATGCCAAACTAGTGTAAACAAGAAACAAAAAGATGCAATTGCAGGATCTAAAGGAAATAGCTTCGAGCACAAACACAATGGCGCCGAGAAAAGTACTGTTACCCGGAACCGGAGTATGAGTGCCTTTTACCTTTCCTCCCGGCAACGGCGCCAGAAAAGTACTTGGCGCGTAGTTGACGAGGGAGGAAAAGTACTTAGTTGTCGGGCTTGCCAATGTGTGAGTGCCGTTTACCTTCCCTCCCCGGCAACGGCGCCAGAAAAGTACTTGATGTCTACGGGAGCTTCTATTCTTGTAGACAGTGTTGGGCCTCCAAGAGCAGAGGTTTGTAGAACAGCAGCAAGTTTCCCTTAAGTGGATACCCAAGGTTTATCGAACTCGGGGAGGAAGAGGTCAAAGATATCCCTCTCATGCAACCCTGCAACCACAAAGCAAGAAGTCTCTTGTGTCCCCAACACACCTAATAGGTGCACTAGTTCGGCGAAGAGATAGTGAAATACAAGTGGTATGAATAAGTAGTAGCAACGGCACCGGAAAAGTGCTTTGCCCGGGACGAGTAAACAAGCAGTAGTAATGCAGCGAGTAATAACGCGATAAAACGAGTAAACAAGCAGCGATAGCGATATTTAGGAACAAGGCCTAGGGATTACACTTTCACTAGTGGACACTCTCAACATTGATCACATAACAGAATAGATAAATGCATACTCTACACTTTTGTTGGATGATGAACACATTGCGTAGGATTACACGAACCCTCAATGCCGGAGTTAACAAGCTCCACAATAATGCTCATATTTTAGTAACCTTTAGTGTAAGATAGATCAAAAGACTAAACCAAGTACTAGCATAGCATGCACACTGTCACCTTCATGCATATGTAGGAGGTATAGATCACATCAATATTATCATAGCAATAGTTAACTTCGCAATCTACAAGAGATCATGATCATAGCATAAACCAAGTACTAACACGGTGCACACACTGTCACCTTTGCACACGTGCAGGAGGAATAAAATTACTTTAATAACATTGCTAGAGTAGCACATAGATAAATTGTGATACAAACACATTGCAATCATAAAGAGATATAAATAAGCACCTCACTATGCCATTCAACAGTGAATAAGTATTCTGTGAAATATAGCCTAAGAGACCCACACGGTGCACACACTCGTCACCTTTACACACGTGGGACAAGGAGTCTCCGGAGATCACATAAGTAAAACTCACTTGACTAGCACAATGACATCTAGATTACAAGCATCATCATATGAATCTCAATCATGTAAGGCAGCTCATGAGATTATTGTATTGAAGCACATAGGAGAGAGATGAACCACATAGCTACCGGTACAGCCCCGAGCCTCGATGGAGAACTACTCCCTCCTCATGGGAGCAGCAGCGGTGATGAAGATGGCGGTGGAGATGGCAGCGGTGTCGATGGAGAAGCCTTACGGGGGCACTTCCCCGCTCCGGCAGGGTGCCGGAACGGAGACTCCTGTCCCCCAGATCTTGGCTTCGCGATGGCGGCGGCTGCGGAAGGGTTTCCGTATCGTGGTTCTTCGCATCGGGGGTTTCGCGACGGAGACTTTAAGTAGGCGGAAGGACGAGTCGGGGGCCGGACGAGGGGCCACACCATAGGGCGGCGCGGGCCCCCTCCGGGCCGCGCCGCCACGTGGTGTCGCCACCTCGTGGCCCCACTTCGTGTGTTCTTCGGTCTTCCGGAAGCTCCGTGGAAAAATAGGCCCCTGGGTCTTCGTTTCGTCCAATTCGAGAATATTTCGTTACTAGGATTTTTGAAACCAAAAACAGCAGAAAACGAGGACCGGCACTTCGGCATCTTGTTAATAGGTTAGTTCCAGAAAATGCACGAATATGACATAAAGTGTGCATAAAACATGTAGGTATCATCAATAATATGGCATAGAACATAAGAAATTATCGATACGTCGGAGACGTATCAACGTGTTACCAGATGCAGGAAGGCCACTTAGGGAGCCAACCTTTAACAATACCAAGGATTCCAAGGAAGTACAGATTCACCCGACAGATCCAAAGAAAACGACGTCCATTGCAAGTTTGCAACAGACATGGACCTCGCATAGGAAAACGCGCTCGTCGAGTTCCTCCGTGAGCACTGGAAAATCTTCGCATGGTGTCCAGCTGACATGCCAGGAGTACCCAGGGAACTTGCCGAGCACCACCTAAACTTGGATCCAATAGTGAGACCAATCAAACAACCTTTGCGGCGTTTTTCGGAACCAAACCGCAAAGCCATGCTGTCAGAGATTGATCGACTTAGAGAGGCTGGTTTTATCACAGAGCTACATACAGAGGCTACGTGGGTAGCTAACCCAGTGTTGGTCCCGAAGAAAAACACGAAAGTTTTTCGCATGTGTGTCGACTTTACGTGTCTCAATAAACACTGTCCAAAGGATCACTTTCCCCTCCCAAGGATCGATCAAATCATCGACTCCACGGTAGGATGTGAACGTCTTTCCTTCCTGGACGCATATTCTGGTTATAACCAGATCATATTAAAAGAAGATGATGAAGTCAAGACAGCGTTCATAACACCTTATGGCGTGTTTTGCTACAGAACAATGCCTTTTGGCCTGAAAAACGCGGGAGCAACATATCAGCGGATGATGCAGAAGTGTTTGGCAACACAGATTGGGAAAAACGTGCAAGTGTACATTGACGATGTTGTCATAACATCAAAAAAGGGGAAACCATTGATCGAGGATTTAAAGGAAACTTTCGACAACCTCGACAAATTTTGCCTCAAACTGAACCCGACGAAGTGTTCTTTCGGCGTCCCTGCAGGAGAACTTCTCGGATTCCTAGTCTCAGCAAGTGGAATCGAGGCCAATCCAGAAAAAAATCAAGCTATTGTAACAATGAGGAAGCCAACAAAGTTAAAAGAAATACAACAATTAACTGGGCGAGTCGCAGTTTTAAGCAAATTCGTCGCCAAGCTGGGAGAAAAGGCGTTGTCGTTTTATGCTTTGATTAAGCAAGGAGAGAAGTTTCAGTGGAACGAAGAAGCGGACAAAGCTTTCGAGGATCTCAAACGCACAATCTCGACACCACCAATCTTGGTGGCGCCCAAGGAGAAAGAACCCCTCTTGCTATACATTGCAGCCACACCTCAGGTGGTCAGCACAGTACTCGTAGTCGAAAGGGAGGAAGAAGGAAAACTCCATGGAGTACAGAGGCCATTATATTTCATAAGTGAAGTATTATCGCCTTCAAAACAGCGGTACCCACAGTACCAGAAGCTAGCATATGGAGTGTTTACAACAGCAAGAAAGTTGCGACACTATTTTTTGGCACATCCGAGAATAGTGGTCAATGAGGCGCCTTTATCCAATATATTAAACAATCCAGAAGCTACGGGTCGTGTCTCCCTTTGGGGAATAGAGCTTTCCCCTCGGGACATCACGTACGAGAAAAGAAAAGCAATAAAGTCGCAAATTTTGCCGGACTTCATCGTAGAGTGGATGGAGCTACAAAATAAGGGACCCCCAGATCTATCGAGAACCTGGACTATGAACTTCGACGGGTCCAAGAGATTAGAGGGAGCTGGAGCAGGCGTGATACTAATATCACCTAAAGGCGACAAATTAAAGTATGTCTTACGGATGACGTTTCCAAACGCGTCTAACAATGAGGCAGAATATGAAGCTCTCATACACGGGATGAAGATGGCGAAGGCTTGTGGCGCAACTCGATTAAAAATCTTTGGCGACTCACAATTGGTGGCTCAGCAGGTCATGAACCAATGTGATGCAGTCAATGAAAGTATGATAGCATACAAGGAAGTGTATAACGAGCTGGAAAAGTTGTTTGATGGACGTGAGGTAAATCACATCAGCAGGTTGAGCAATGATGAAGCTGATGTTCTTGCAAATATCGGGTCGCAGTGTCTCGTGATTCCACCAGGCGTGTTTTGGGAGGAAATAGCCGAGAGATCTACAAAGCCGAAGAAACCAAAGAAGAAGGAGAAGGATGAGAAACCCTCGGGGGTTACAAAAGTAGCACTAGACGAAGAAGAGGAACAGGACCTAGTAATGATGGTGCAAATTCCATGGATGCAGGCGTACATATCATACATTCTAAAGAAAGAAATACCAGATGATCCAGTTGAAGCAAGACGAGTTATCAGACGTTCTAAAGCCTTTACTGTGGTCAAAGGGGAGTTGTTCAAACGAAGTATTTCGGGAGTGTTGCAAAGGTGCGTCACACCCGAAGAAGGAAGGTTAATTCTGAAGGATGTACACGAAGGAATATGTGGTCACCATGCAAGCAGCCGAGCTATAGCGGCAAAGGTTTTCAGAGCAGGATTTTATTGGTTGACAGCAATTGAGGATGCGAAAGAAATAGTTCGTACTTGCGACGCGTGCCAGAGATTTGCCGCAAAACCTCACTCTCCGGCAGCAGAATTGATGCCAATACCATTGTCTTGGCCTTTTGCTCAGTGGGGTCTCGATATGGTGAGAAAATTACACAAAGCTTCGCCAGGAGGATACGAGTACATGCTCGTCGCTATCGACAAATTCACGAAGTGGATAGAAGCAAAGCCGATAAATTCACCGGACGGAGCATCTGCCATCAAGTTCGTGAAGAGCATTGTTTTTCGGTTTGGAGTACCTCATAGCATCGTCACAGACAATGGTAGCAATTTACATCCAAGGAATTCAAGGCATATTGTGCAGAGGTGGGCATCAAACTGCACTTTGCATCAGTTGCGCACCCGCAGACCAATGGTCAAGTCGAGAAAGCCAATGGTATCATCTGCAATGGTATCAAGAAACGTCTACTAGCACCGTTGGAAAAAGCTCGGCATACTTGGCCAGAGGAGTTGCCTAGTGTGTTATGAAGTATTCGAACAACACCAAATACAGCGACGCAGGAAACTCCGTTTTTCCTGGTCCATGGAGCTGAAGCAGTACTACCGATATAAATAGAGCATGATTCTCCGAGAGTAACGGAATATGACGAAGAGGCATCAAGGAAAGCATTGGAGGATGATGTCGATGCACTTGATGAGGCTCAAGACGAAGTGTTATCACGAGTCGCTAAGTACCAGCAAGATCTGAAAAACTACCACACTCGACGATTAAGGCCAAGATCCTTTCAGGTAGGAGATTTAGTTCTTCGGCTCAAACAAAAAAGCCATGAAAAACTCGAGCCGTCGTGGCTTGGTCCTTACATCGTCACGGAAGTAATCGAAGGAGGAGCATACAGAATCAAGGACAAGAAGACAGGAGTTGCCGAGCCAAATCCTTGGAACGTGGTGCAACTCAGGCGTTTCTACGCCTAGAGTCGAAATATAGTCCTTGTAAAAATACAATGTACTGAAACGCCCGCGAGTTTTCAGACGCACTCTTTTCCTTTTTCAGGGCACCGAGTGAGGCTGAGAAAGGTTTTTAATGAGGTGGACTCGCGGTGCTGCAATATAATAAAGATAGTGGAGATATACATCTTTTTCGTCGACTGGCTCGGGGGCTAATACCCGCAAATATAGTATACTCAATATAATTTATTTTTCCTTGGTTAAACCTCGCATACACAATAGAGAAAATCGCCACCGAAACACTCGGGGGCTTGACAAAAAAAATAAGAAAAAAATATCCAGTGGCTTTACAGTATAGATTATGTTTACAACATACAAGATGCAACTACTGAGAAAAATCGACAAGATAAAGGAAAAACTCTCAATTGCTGCCTAGTATGTCATCTACGGTTATTCGTTCATTATTCGCAGCGCGAGTACTATGTTCAGCATAGCTACCCTTCACGAAGAACTCAGCGTCCATCCGAAGCAGTTCATCCATCATGTCTTCCGCTACAGGGGTCACAACATCATCGATTTTGTCAATATTCCTCTTTCTCTTCGCCATCTTGGCCAGGCACTTGGCAACAATTCGACTCATGTTCAACTTCGGATAGCAGATTTGTATCATAATCATAGCAAATCTCGCGCCGGCAGACAATTGGGCCCGTACAAATCCATGGATTCGAGGTGCATCCCGAAATTTATCCATCAGAGCAGGAAGGGTTTCTTGTATCTTGTTGCGCGGGAACATGGTGCTGTAAACTAAGGACAATGTCCTTGTGCAGAAGTCGAGAAAATCACGGACCTGACTCGCGCGATCTTGAAATCTAACGATTTGACGAGTACGTTCAGGCGTAACCCAAAAATTAGAACCATGCTCCGATGCAAGTCTGAGAAGCACATTGGATCGAGCTTCAACACGTTGATCTTCGGCATCGGTATCATAAAAAGAACCTGTTTTCAGTGGAGGAATCAGAGAGGAAGGAAAAACAGCAGGAACAAAATCAAGTACGATTAAGTGAACAAAGTATACCCGTCATATCCAAGCTGGAATCATTCATCAGTTGAAGCATGTAATTCTCTCGTGAAGAAGCTTCGGCAGCCTCAGTAACCTCGGCCTCTTTTACAGCTATAGCATCCTGAGCCTGCTGAAGCGCAACCTTTTCCCTCTCCAGTGATTTTCGAGACTGCTCCATTATTATAAGTGCTTGCTTCTTCATAGACTGAAGTTGTTGGCGAACTTCTTTCAAGTCTTGTGCTGAACCCTTACTCGAGGAATCTTCAATAAATTCATCATCAACAGGCGTTTTCTTCGAGTAGGAGGAAGTAGGAAAAGCATCGGAGGGACGAGGAGATGAAGTGTAGTTATCAAATACCAACTGGAAATAAAAGTATCGATATCAATCATCAAGCAAAGTAGATTACCATTGATTTTTCAAAGTATTTACATGGCTATTACAAAAAGAGGTTTCCTAATGAACTAATGGGGCATTTGTCGCCAAATCTACTATGGCGACAGCATCAAAAGAGACAAAACAAAAGAGAAGACAAGGTGGTCTACTTGACCTCCGGCTTCGATGAACTAGGAGCGGGAGTTGGCTTGCATCCGAGGTAGGCGAGGATTTTCTTCGAGTTTGGCTTGGCAGCCTTAATCAACGACTGCCACCTCTTCGTTTCCATCTCCTTCGCGTCGCCAACTTTCGTCCAGTCGACATCTTGTTGGCTGTCAGCAACCAAGGCGATAGTGCCTTCAACACCAACTTTTAAACCTTCTTGGCGAAGTTTGAGCCCAAGATCTTCATGAGAATTGAAGCACTTGGCGAGAGCAGTGAAAGTCGGGGGTTCTTCTTTCTTTGAGAAGAAGTATGGAAAAAGCCGCGACAGACCTATTCTGGCTTCAGCAAGGCCATCGCGTGCCTCATCTCCATAGATTTCAAGGAGGGAAAGTGCATCGAGAAGGCGATCACCTTCAGGATTTTCTAGATCGTAATCTTGCTGCGTTTTCCCTAAATGAGTAAAAGAAGCTTGTCAAGAAAAAGCGAGCAAGGACAAATATGACGACCCGAAGAAGTAGCAATGATCTGAGTACTTACTAACAAAACGTCGACTCTGCGACTCCAAGCGAGTAAGGATTTCTTTTTCGCGAGCATCCTGTTGAGCTATATTGTCGCTCAAAGAAGTTTCCGCGTCATGAAGTCTTTTTCGAAGATCTTCGACAACGACAGCATCTGTTTCAGCTTTCTTGCGGGCTTTTTCGCTTCGCTCTAGCTTGATAGCAAGAGCGTCAGCGCGTTTGTTAGCCTCCGCAAGGGTCCCTGGCAAAATAGACGACAATAAACTGATATGACAAAATTATGAAGGAATCTATTCAGTGGAAAAGGTAGGAAAAAAATAGTACCTTCAAGCTTGGTGGCATAATCACGGTACCCGATAAATTGGGTACCGAGGCGGACAAATTCCTTCATCGAAGGCTGAGGAGAAGACCACAAAAAAAAGAAATCAATATAGAAAGCGAAAGCTCGACAGTACCAAGCAAAAACCAGAGGGGAGTCCAAAGCACTGAAAATGTTCGGAGTATAAAAAAAAGAGAAGAAGAGATAACTTACATCATCCATTACAGAAGTCGTGGAACTACCAGTTAGCAAGGTAGGCTCTTTGGTCGGCTCGACCCTAGCCCTCTTTGGCGAAGGGGCACGGGGGCTTGCAGCTGGAGTTGGATGCTCGATGTTTTGCTGAGGAGGCGAGGTTTCATCCCCATCAGGTTGAGCTTCAGAAACAACTAAAGTACGCGACGTACTCGTCCGAGCAGTCGCGTCAATAGGTGGAATCTCATCCTCGTCACCAGTACAATAAAAAGGCGACAATATAAGAAACAACATAGACAAAATATTGGGAGCAAACAACAAAAAGCAACAAGAACTTACGAGCCGACAAGAGCATCTTCATAAGGATTAAAAGTTGTCCTTGCACCATAAGGAGCAACTTCTTCGGCAAGAGAAGCGCCGGCTTTGGAGGTGCCAGAATCGGCAACTTCGTCCCTTTTCCTCTTGTTCTTTGGAGAAGCAGCTGAGGGAGGAAAGTGTGCCGATGCGGTAGCCTCGGATTCAACTTCTTTTTCAGAGGATGCCGCGGATTTTTGAGAACCCGCGACTTCACTCACAGGGCGAGAAGTACCCTGGTTGTCGTCGGTGACAACAGCCCGCTCTTCGACTTCTCCACCTTCGGGAAGGGGAGGAAGAGGTGACGCAGTTTTGTGGTTCTGGACAAGATAGAAAAAGTATCGACAGGAATTTGTATTAATAACAGCAGTTGAAGAAATAGCAGTACAAAAAGAGAAAAGAAGTGAATGACCAAGCAGACGATAAAAATATTACCTGCGGGAGCGCGTTGGTGGCGCTATATGGTGTCACACGGCAAGATGACGGGACGGTGTCTTTCTTGCTAAGCGACGAGATTTTTCGGACAAGTTTTTCTAAGTCCTTGACCGGTAAATCTATCGACAGGCGATCCACATCCTCGTCGCCAGCATACATCCAAAGGGGGTTTTTGCGAGCTTGCAAAGGCTGCACCCTAATCCTAAGGAAATATGCCATGATTTGGACACCCGACAATTCTTGTCCACGGGTATTTTGGAGCTCGTGGATGCGTGTCATCATGAAAGTATAGAGATGGTAAACCTAGAGGGGGGTGAATAGGTTTCTACAAGTTTTAATTCTTTCTTTGCAATATTAGGCTTTGCGGAATATAAAGGTGAGCCTAATGCAAACTAGGTGAAGCAACCTATATGAGGATACAACTAACTCGAGCACGAAGGCTCTCACGGGCAGTTAAATCACAAGTAAGGAGTTCGGTTAGAGATAACCGATAGCACGCGGAGACGAGGATGTATTCCTCGTGTTCCCTTGCTTTGCAACAAGGTACGTCACGTTTGGAGGGGTGGAGGTCCCACGAAGGATTCCCCACGCCACGAAGGCTCACCCTATTCTCCGGAGCCTATCCCACGAAGGAATAGCTCACTCACTTGTGGTAGACTTTGAGGTAGCCTCCAAACCTTCACAATCTTGCCCGGAGCAAATCCACAGCCTCGGATGCTTCCGGACTCCTCTTGCCCACCTAGGGTTTCCAAGGAACCCTAGGAAGCAAGCTTCTCGATGAATACAAGGGGGAATGAGATTTGGCTTGGTAGAACAGTAGATCGGGTCCTCCTCTAACGATTCCCTGGAGGGATTTGAGTTTGGGTGGAGGAGGAGGTAGATCTGAGGCTTTGGGTGTTTCTAGCAATGGAGTAAGAGAGAGAGAGAGCTCAAGAACAGCTTATAGTGTAGTGCCTAGCTATTCAGAGGTAGGAGAAGGCCTATTTATAGTGTTATTCGAAAAATGGCCGTTGGTCACTTGCCACCTCAGCTTTTCTCTCGACAAACCCGGTTGACCGGGCCACAGAACGGACAGCCCGGTGGTGAGGCCGGTTGGACCGGACCAGCGACCGGACACCCTTTGCATCGTCCTGGAGCTCCTCCGGTTGGCGGCCGGTTGGCGCCCGGTTGGCGACCGGTCGACCGGGCCGTGCGCCGGACTCGCCGGTCTGTAGGCCGGCTGACCGGTCGACAACCGGATTTGCTATGTTCTCGTGTGGAGCCCGGTTGGCGGCCGGTCGACCGGGTCGTGCGCCGGACTTGCCCCGGTTGGTGACCGGTGGACCGAGCAGCGCGCGGACCAGCCGGTTGCTGGCCCGGTTGGACCGGGCTGCAGACCGGATTTCTGCTGTAGACCCTTTTCGATTGTTGTTGAAGTGGGGGGGGTCTCCTTTAGCCTTCTTGTTCCTTTGATACACCATTTATGCCTCATTGCCTAATACCTGAGATTATCCTTATAAACATATTAGGCCAAATACTCTAGCACGGTGTCATTGTCACCAAAATAATGGATAAGGGTAAAATACCCTTACAATCTCCCCCTTTTTGGTATACGATGACAAACCGAGCTAGAGTCACAAATAGATATTATGATAAGCTCTAAACCTTGATTCCATATAAGATATTACGACAGCTCCCCCATAATGTGTGCACTTGGAGAATTTGCGTTTGAATGCAAAGTTCACCATTTGTGGAACATGAGAAGCTCCCCCAATATCTTTAGGAAACAAGAATGGTATGGAGATGTGCATATCAAGGTATATAAGCATAGCACACATAATCATCCTAACATAGAGTAGCACACATAATAGTCTTCCATACACATCCATACACGAATTATTGGAAGTAGCAAATGGTTCTTGAAAACTCAAAGCAAATAAGCACAAGCCATATAAAATCCAAATAAAGCAACTCCCATGGCTTGTGGCAATCAAAGAACCCCGTGGTCCTAGACTCTACTCTCTTCTCCCCCTTTGGCATCGGAACACCAAAAAGGCGAAGAAAAAGAGGAGAGATGCTATCGCACTCATCAGTAGAACTCATGCCCGGTCGAGAAGGAGCTCTCGCCATCTCCGCGTGCAGCCGCATCACCCTCATCCTCATCACCATCATCATCAGCAGGGGTAGGAGCACGAGCAGTCCTAGGAGGGAGGGCACCATGAGCGTACACGGAGAAGTCGAAGTTCGGATCATCTCATCGGTAAGGAGAGGCATCTCCCATCGAGGTGCTACCATAGGT
>NC_061511.1:264558058-264575954 GCF_022539505.1 Lolium rigidum
AGCGCCTACTCGGGTCTGTTAGGCGCGCTGGACCGGACAAGGAAGCGAACCGGGAATTTGGTGGTTCGACCGCCGGTTTTGACCTGAACCGAATGAAACCGGAGGCTGGTTGAACCGGTCAAAGGAAATAATTATGCTCGCGAGCAGTAAAAGAAATGCGTGGCGATGGGATTTGAACCCTGGCCGTGGATATTGGGAGCATTTGTTTAGCCTATACGAGGTAACCACCCATTCCATGCTACTTTTGTGATTACAACACAGAAGTCATCCTATTTGACACGGTATTTTCGCTATTATATAGCTAAAATGATAATTAGTTTTTAATTACCGGTCCAGCTATTGAACCAAGTGAACCACCGGTTCGACCAGTGAACCGTGAACCGAGAGCCTTACCGGTTCGATCACCGGTCCGGTTTTTAAAACTATGGACACACCTTTGCAGGACGCCTGAAATACTTCGCTTGTACAGTTCTCCTTTGATCACCGTGAAAGCTTTAGAGCGTCGAATTACTCGCCTTGCTTCAACTGGATCGTCGGGTATTTCTTTCCTGAGGATATATGATACATATACTTGCATCCAAGGAACCTGTACCATCATCACAAGTTCTTGTTCCTCTTCATCCTCCGTGGGTTCTGTGAGGGGTGTCGAAGTTTTCTCTTTTGCTTTTTTCTGCACCTTTTTTGGCTTCGTAGATCTCTCCGCTATTTCTTCCCAAAATACTCCTGGCGGGATTGGGAGGCACTGCGACCCGATGTTTGCGAGGACGTCGGCTTCATTGTTGCTCAATCTACTGATATGATTTACCTCGCATCCATCGAATAGTTTCTCGAGTTCATTGTACACCTCCTTGTATGCTACCATGCTATCATTGACTGCGTCACATTGGTTCATAACTTGCTGAGCCACCAACTGTGAGTCGCCAAAGATTTTTAATCGAGTTGCACCGCAAGCTTTCGCCATCTTCATCCCGTGTATGAGGGCTTCATATTCTGCTTCATTGTTAGATGCGTTAGGGAACGTCATCCGAAGGATATACTTCTATTTGTCGCCTTCAGGTGATATAAGTACTACTCCTGCGCGAGCTCCTTCTATTCTCTTGGACCCGTCGAAATTCATGGTCCAGGTTCTCGATAAGTCTGGGGGTCCTGTGTTTTGCAACTCCATCCACTCTGCGATGAAGTCTGGCAGAACTTGCGACTTGATTGCTTTTCTTTTTTCGTACGTGATGTCCCGAGGGGAAAGTTCTATTCCCCAAAGGGAGACACGACCCGTAGCTTCTGGATTGTTTAGTATATTTGACAAGGGAGCTTCATTGACCACTATAATCGGGTGTGTCGAAAAATAATGGCGCAATTTTCGTGCTGTTGTGAACACTCCATATGCTAGCTTTTGGTACTGAGGGTACCTTTGTTTGGATGGCGATAAAACTTCGCTGACGAAGTATATCGGCCTCTCGTACTCCGTGGAGTTTTCCTTCTTCTTCTCTTTCGACAACTAACACCGTGCTCACCACTTGGGGCGTGGCTGCGATATATAGCAGGAGAGGTTCCTTTTCCTTCGGCGCCACCAAAATTGGTGGTGTCGAGATTGTGCGCTTCAGATCTTCGAAAGCTCTATCTGCTTCTTCGTTCCACTGGAATTTTTCCCCTTGCTTTATCAGAGCGTAGAACGGTAGTGCTCTTTCTCCCAACCTGGCGATGAATCTACTTAATGCTGCGACTCGCCCAGTTAACTGTTGTACTTCTTTCAACTTTGTTGGCTTTCTCATTGTTACGATAGCTTGTATTTTATCGGGATTTGCTTCAATCCCTCTTGCTGAGACTAGAAACCCCAGAAGTTCTCCTGCTGGGACGCCAAAGGAACACTTCGTCGGGTTCAACTTCAGGCAGAATTTGTTAAGGTTGTCAAAAGTTTCCTTGAGATCCTCGATCAATGTTGTCCCCTTTTTTGACGTTATGACGACATCGTCAATATATACTTGTACGTTCTTTCCAATCTGTGTCGCCAAACACTTCTGCATCATCCTCTGATATGTTGCTCCCGCGTTTTTCAACCCGAAGGGCATTGTTTTATAACAGAATACGCCGTATGGTGTGATGAACGTTGTTTTGGCTTCGTCGTCTTCTCTTAATCTGATTTGGTTAAAACCAGAGTATGCGTCCAAAAAGGAAAGACGTTCGCATCCTGCCGTGGAGTCGATAATCTGATCGATCCTTGGGAGGGAAAAGTGATCCTTTGGACAATGTTTATTGAGACACGTAAAGTCGACACACATGCGAATGACTTTAGTGTTCTTTTTTGGCACCATCACTGGGTTAGCTACCCAAGTGGCTTCGGTCGATATTTCTTTGATGAAACCAGCTTCTCTGAGTCGATCAATTTCTGATAGCATGGCTTTGCGGTTTGGTTCCGAAAAGCGCCGCAAAGGTTGTTTGATTGGCCTCGCTAATGGATCCAAGTTTAGGTGGTGCTCGGCAAGTTCCCTGGGTACTCCTGGCATGTCAGCTGGACACCATGCGAAGATTTTCCAGTTCTCACGGAGGAACTCGACGAGCGCGCTTTCCTATGCGATATCCATGTCGTTTGCGATAGATGTCGTCTTTTTCGGGTCCGTCGGGTGAATTCGCACTTCCTTAGAATTTTTCTCGGTATTGAAGGTTGATTCTTTATTTGGCCTTCCAACGTCTGGCAATACGTCGTAATCAGTCATACTTTTTGACGCCAAATACTCAGCTTGCATCCCGAAAGTTTCTGATAACCGATGAAAATCCTTGTCGCACTTATCGGCTAAGGCGAAGCTTCCTTTGACTGTGATTGGTCCCTTTGGTCCTGGCAATCTCCACAACAGGTATGTATAGTGTGGTACCGCCATAAACCTAGCATATGCTGGTCGTCCCAACAAAGCGTGGTATTGTGATGGAAAATCCACGACTTCAAATTCCAGCTTCTCGATTCTGTAATTTTCTCGGGTTCCAAACTGAACGTCGAGATTGATCTTCCCCAATGGATAACTTGGTTTCTCCGGTGTGATGCCGTGGAACCTTGTATCTGTCGGCTTCAAGTTTGCTAAGGATATGTTCATCTTCCTCAATGTATCTGCATACATAAGGTTTAAGCTGCTGCCACCATCTATGAACACTCGAGAAACATCGAATCCCGCAATGACTGCTGGCAAGATGAGTGCTGACTGTCCTGGTCGAGGAACTTGCTGCGGATGATCTGCTATGGTGAAGTCAATATCTTGCCTTGACCAATTATGATACTCCACTGTTGGTGGAGGCATTTTCTCTGCCATAAACACCTGTCGTGAGATTACTTTCTGAGCTCTATTGGATGGCCTTCCTTTCTGAATCATCGACACCGCTCCGTTTGAGTTAGGATCGACATAAGGTGGTGGTGGAGGTGCTGCCGCTATTCTGAGCTGATGCCGATTGTCATCTGTAATCGCGGGAGGTGGTGGCAGGTGAACCTCGCTCCTGGGCTCCCGAGGATTTCTCTGTGCTGCTCGAGCGGTAGCGTGCTCTGCATACCTTAACATTGCTCGAAAATTTCGACGGTCTTTCTGCAGGTGCCCCGACCTGTCTTTTTCCGTTCGTCGTCGAGGAAAAATGCATCTGACACGGTCCGTTCATCATGTCTTCGGGGGACACAAAAGGCCTTGGGAACCTAGGCCCGCTATTTTGCCTGTTATCGCCTCGCTGCTTGCTGCTCCTCTGATAATCATCTCTATTGTTTCCTCCTGTGTTTGCCCGAAAACCTGCCGAAATTTGCCCTGGGGCGTCATAGTTCGAGTACTGCCGAGGAAATCGTCGCCTCGGTTGGTAATTTCGACCACGGTCCTCCTCTGGCGACCCGTGCCGTTTGTTGTGGACAGCATCTTCTCCATCTGCCCATCTGTTTGCTATCTCCATTAACGCGGATACTTGTCTTTGGATTGGTCCTTCCCAAGTCCTCGACAAAATCTCCACGCCTCGATTCCTGCGACAAACGCATCTATTGCTCTCTCGTCAGATATATTTTCTGCCGAGTTTTTGATGATGTTCCATCTTTGGATGTACTTTCTCATTGGCTCATCTGGCTTTTGTCGACATGCTCTCAACTCTTCTAACGACGCAGGTTTTTTGCACGTGGATCTGAAGTTCTTGACGAATACGTCCTCGAAACTTTCCCAGCTGTCGATAGATCCTGGAGTAAGTTTCTTTATCCAAGATCGTGCGGCTCCACTCAAGTGCACCTGAATACTTTGCATGGCTGTTGCCCTAGTCCCTCCAGTTAACTTCACTGTTTCGAGGTAATCGACTAACCAATCCTCTGGATCTTGCAAGCCGTCGAATTTTTTGAAATGATCGGGTAACTTGAATCCTGAGGGGACTCGAGTTTTTCGGACTCTCCTCGTGAAGCATGGTAAGCCGCACATATCTTCGTCGTTAAGATCCGGAGATTGCCGATGATCCCTTCGCTTTGCCGCGCTCTATCGACCCTTGCTTGTGCTGCTGTGTCTCTTGCTCCGCTTGGTCCTTCAGGGACTGCCGCTGTTGCTGCTGCAGGTCGTGGACTATTTTGCCTTGCCGCTCCTTCGGGAGGCGTTGATACAAACGCTGTCCCCATAGCTCCAACCCCTGCTGTCGCCATATTGTATAATGTTTCCCTTGGATCACCTGGAGGTGGTTTAGATGCGAGGATAAAAGCTTGTGTCGCCATATACCCAGCTTCTGGTGTCTTAGGGATAATGTTTCCTCTTGTATCTATCGACATAAAGGACATGTCGAGGTTTTGAACCAAGTGCTCTCTTTCTGCTTCGGGTATATGTTGTAACCTTGATCTTCCTCTGTTCCGAGCCTCCCTGTGGCTATCACCCGAAACTCTAGATTGTCGACTTAGATCTGCCCTTCTCCTGCTGGATGCAGCAGCTGCCTCCTTTCTCATGTTCAACTCAGCTGTCTGTTTTTCTATTTCTCTGGCAGCTCGTGCGAGCCTATATTGATATGCTTGTAATTCCTCTGGTGTGGCTGTGGTAGCCATTGGTTCTGTACCGTTCATAGCTCTCGCAGCTCTGTCCCATGCTGCTTGTGAAAGTTGAACTCTGTCTCGTGGCTCTGGCCCGACGTATTTGTTGCCTAGCCCTTGTCGCAGATTAGAGGGATCGACGTATGGATTTCCCAGATCGTCGAAAGCCTCAGATGTTTCCTCTTGATCCTCAATGGCATAAATCTGATGATATTTTGTACTCAGATCTATGTTGGGTTTGGTGACATCATCGTTGAGATTGATGAAGACCTTGCCCACTGTGATAGATTTGTCGATGAAGTCGTAGCTGTCGACATCGCTTGAGCCATCGCTTATATATGAGTCCGCGGATGACTCAAACGACATGTCGCTGAAGATCTTGGCGAGTTTATCTCTTGCTCTGGTGCTGACGTAGCGTGGTGCCGAAGTTTCTTCTTCTCCTGACTCGGTTGACGATGTATAGCTTGAAAAATCGGAATCGACCGCTGATGATCCCGACGAAATCGGAATTTCGACACGATACGATCCTTCCTTCTCGATGCGGAAGTGGAACCTTCCGAATGTCATCTCCATGGGCTCCGCCAGATACGCATATGCATCCAAACGGGAGGGTGGGTGAGGAACAAAATCGACAGGACCAGCAGCGATCTGTTTACCTCGATCCATTGCGTTGCTTGCGGTTGACGATGTCGAAGATCTTGAGCGTGCCATCGAGATCAGATCCTTACGCCTCTAATTCCCACAGACGGCGCCAATTGACAAGGTATCAACTTATCAATGCCTATGGATTGTAGGCTAGGGTTTAGTTGGAAGTAGAGGGCAAGTAGATCTCGAAGGTTTCAGCCGAAAAGTACTCGACGATTATGAAAACTAGGGTTTGCAGACAATGATTCGATGATCTCTTCGTCCCTCGACTCCCCCTTTATATAGGAGGTGGAGCCGAGGGTTTCGTTTCGTACAAGTTACAGAGTTCGGGACGGTTTCTAACTCATCCCGCCAGATTACAAATAATACTTCTTATTACAACTCTAACTTTCCTTAATATATCTTGGGCTCCCGAATCTTCTTATTCTTCGGATAATGGGCCTCCAGTAAACCCCGGGTACTATCTTCGGCAGGCCCATTTGGGTTGCCTATGTCAACAGGCTCCATCTCAGGTCCAAAAGGAGGAACAGGGTGGTTCCGTGAGGCCATGAACTCATTCTGGCGCCTCTGTGTCTCTTGGTTCATAGTAAGGCTCTGATGTGCAACATCATTGGTGTTCTTGCACATTTGCCACATGCTGGAGAAGAAGCGAGCGTCACCATGCTTGGAGTGCCGAGATTAGCTGGAGCTAGCATCATGATCATGGTGTTCCTTGGAACGGCGCTCAGTGGAGGGCATCATGGAGGGAACATCCGGACGAGTGGCCTCCTGAGTGGGTATCCTGAATGGGTCCATGATGACTCTTTCACCAAGAACGTTGAGAGGAGCGGGAACAATGTAGTTGATGAGCCGCTGAACATACTGAGCATAGTTGGGAGTCATGCGGTCCATAACTGCACGCTTCAGTTCACAGTGGATAAGATCACAGCCATCAATCTTCCTTGTCCTGTCAGGATGACAATAGTACATCAGATTTAGGTGATAGTTCCTGACTTCACTTGTGTCGCCAGACTTGTTGATGAGGCTTTCACGGAACATCTTGGCAAGGACAAGATATGAGTAGTACATCCCAGAGATAGTGGGAGGTCCAGGTGTAGGGTTCGCAAGATAGCAGAAGGAGATGTCACCCTTAGTAAGCTTGGACCGTGAATGAATCTTGTATCCTGGAGCACTTTCACCACCACAACCCATGGCTGCACGGAACTGAGAGTAGGTGCATGAGTACTTTTCCTTGCCAGTCATCCAGGTGATGGTGCGGTCCTCATCATCATGGAAGAAAACGGTGCAGTGGAACTGACGGACAAGGAGGGGACAGAAGGTAGGATCCTCTTGTTGATCATCGGGCTTGAGGCACACGAGGTCATATAGTCCCATACCCTTCAAGGTTTCAACCACAAAGCGGTACTTTGTGGCCTCATGCAAGGCAAGCTCATCAGGATTGATGGCCTTGGGCAATACAATATCACCATTCTTCATAAACTCATGAGAATCATAGTAACCATCCCATAGGGCTGCTTGTGTCTTGGTCCAGAAGAACTTGTCCCCACGAGTGTAAGTCCGTTGCTCAAAGCGATACGGATTCACCGTCCTCATTTCCTGCCACTCAACACGGTTTGCATTCCCAACATTGAAAGTTGGCACTATTTCATTATCCTCTTGGGCGGCATGCTTATCCTTTTTCTTGCCACCAACAGACTTGGTTCTACCCCCGACTGAGCTGCCAATGTCGATACTACGATGAGCTTGAGGGGGTACGCGACTACTAGAACGGCGGGGAGGATCGGCGAGTCCTTCCTCTCTTGGAAACATTGCCACGTGCCTCACCACTCCAACTACCTGTGAATGAGAAAATAGAGCAGGGATAGCAGTGGGGTAAGCGTACATGTCATCAATAAGAGGGAAGCCAAAAAGCATAGCATATATCCAAGTGTATCGATGAGATTGTGCGAAAACTGGGCAATCCGGCGCACAGGCCGGTCCAACCGGGCAGCAGACCGGACGAGCCGGTTGGCGACCGGTTGACCGGGCCGCACGCTGATGGCGTGTATTTCACACGTTCGTTGGGCAACCCCAAGAGGAAGGTATGATGCGCACAGCAGCAAGTTTTCCCTCAGAAAGAAACCAAGGTTTATCGAACCAGGAGGAGCCAAGAAGCACGTTGAAGGTTGATGGCGGCGGGATGTAGTGCGGCGCAACACCGGAGATTCGGCGCCAACGTGGAACCTGCACAACACAACCAAAGTACTTTGCCCCAACGAAACGGTGAGGTTGTCAATCTCACCGGCTTGCTGTAACAAAGGATTAACCGTATTGTGTGGAAGATGATTGTTTGCGGAGAAAACAGTAAAAACAAGTATTGCGATAGATTGTATTTCGAGTAAAGAGAATTGGACCGGGGTCCACAGTTCACTAGAGGTGTCTCTCCCATAAGACGAACAGCATGTTGGGTGAACAAATTACAGTTGGGCAATTGACAAATAAAGAGAGCATGACAATGCACATACATATTATGATGAGTATAGTGAGATTTAATTGGGCATTACGACAAAGTACATAGACCGCCATCCAAGCTGCATCTATGCCTAAAAAGTCCACCTTCGGGTTATCATCCGAACCCCTCCGGTATTAAGTTGCAAAGCAACGAGACAATTGCATTAAGTATGGTGCGTAATGTAATCAACAACTACATCCTTAGACATAGCATCAATGTTTTATCCCTAGTGGCAACGACACAACACAACCTTAGAACTTTCACATCATTGTCCCGGTGTCAATGCGGGCATGAACCCACTATCGAGCATAAGTACTCCCTCTTGGAGTTAAAAGCATCTACTTGGCCAGAGCATCTACTAATAACGGAGAGCATGCAAGATCATAAACAACACATAAGCATAACTTTGATAATCAACATAACAAGTATTCTCTATTCATCGGATCCCAACAAACGCAACATATAGAATTACATATAGATGATCTTGATCATGATAGGCAGCTCACAAGATCCGACAATGATAGCACAATGGGGAGAAGACAACCATCTAGCTACTGCTATGGACCCATAGTCCAGGGGTAGACTACTCACTCATCACTCCGGAGGCGACCATGGCGGCGTAGAGTCCTCCGGGAGATGATTCCCCTCTCCGGCAGGGTGCCGGAGGCGATCTCCGAGATCCCCCGAGATGGGATCGGCGGTGACGGCGTCTCGCATAGGTTTTCCGTATCGTGGCTCTCGGTGCTGGGGGTTTCGTCACGGAGGCTTTAAGTAGGCGGAAGGGTAGGTCAAGAGGCGGCACGAGGGCCCCACACCACGGGGCCGCGCGGCCAAGGGGGCCGCGCCGCCCTAGGGTGTGGCCCCCTCGTGGCCCCTCTTCGTCTCGTCTTCGGTCTTCCGGAAGCTTCGTGAGAAAATAGGCCTCCGGGCTTTTATTTCGTCCAATTCCGAGAATATTTCTTTACTAGGATTTACGAAACCAAAAACAGCTAGAAAACAGCAATCGGCACTTCGGCATCTTGTTAATAGGTTAGTTCCGGAAAATGCACGAATATGACATAAAGTGTGCATAAAACATGTAGATAACATCAATAATGTGGCATGGAACACAAGAAATTATCGATACGTTGGAGACGTATCGGCATCCCTAAGCTTAGTTTCGCTCGTCCCGAGCAGGTAAAACGATAATAAAGATAATTTACGGAGTGACATGCCATCATAATCTTGATCATACTATTTGTAAAGCATATGTAAAGAATGCAGCGATCAAAACAATGTGTATGACATGAGTAAACAAGTGAACCATAAAGCAAAGACTTTTCATGAATAGCACTTCAAGACAAGCATCAATAAGTCTTGCATAAGAGTTAACTCATAAAGCAATAATTCAAAGTAAAGGTATTGAAGCAACACAAAAGAAGATTAAGTTTCAGCGGTTGCTTTCAACTTGTAACATGTATATCTCATGGATATTGTCAACATAGAGTAATATAATAAGTGCAATAAGCAAGTATGTAGGAATCAATGCACAGTTCACACAAGTGTTTGCTTCTTGAGATGGATAGAAATAGGTGAACTGACTCAATCATTGAAAGTAAAAGAATGGTCCTCATAGAGGAAAAGCATCGATTGCTATATTTGTGCTAGAGCTTTGATTTTGAAAACATGAAACAATTTTGTCAACGGTAGTAATAAAGCATATGCATCATGTAAATTATATCTTATAAGTTGCAAGCCTCATGCATAGTGTACTAATAGTGCTCGCACCTTGTCCTAATTAGCTTGGACTACCTGGATTATCACCGCAATACATATGCTTTAACCAAGTTTCACAAAGGGGTACCTCTATGCCGCTCTGTACAAAGGTCTAAGGAGAAAGCTCGCATTTGGATTTCTCGCTTTTGATTATTCTCAACTTAGACATCCATACCGGGACAACATAGACAACAGATAATGGACTCCTCTTTTAATGCTTTAAGCATTTGACGACAATTAATTCTTTTCTCATTAGAGATTTGAGGATATTTGTCCAAAACTGAAACTTCCACCATGGATCATGGCTTTAGTTAGCGGCCCAATGCTCTTCTCTCACAATATGCATGCTCAAACCATTCAACTCGGTGTAGATCGCCCTTACTTCGGACAAGACGAACATGCATAGCAACTCACATGAAATTCAACAATGAGTTGATGGCGTTCCCCGAGTAAACATGGTTATCGCACAACAAGCAACTTAATAAGAGATAAAGTGCATAATTACATATTCAATACCACAATAGTTTTTAAGCTATTTGTCCCATGAGCTATATATTGCAAAGGTGAATGATGGAATTTTAAAGGTAGCACTCAAGCAATTTACTTTGGAATGGCGGGAAAATACCATGTAGTAGGTAGGTATGGTGGACACAAATGGCATAGTGGTTGGCTCAAGTATTTTGGATGCATGAGAAGTATTCCCTCTCGATACAAGGTTTAGGCTAGCAAGGTTATTTGAAACAAACACAAGGATGAACCGGTGCAGCAAAACTCACATAAAAGACATATTGAAAACATTATAAGACTCTACACCGTCTTCCTTGTTGTTCAAACTCAATACTAGAAATTATCTAGACCTTAGAGAAACCAAATATGCAAACCAAATTTTAGCATGCTCTATGTATTTCTTCATTAATGGGTGCAAAGCATATGATGCAAGAGCTTAAACATGAGCACAACAATTGCCAAGTATCACATTACCCAAGACATTTTTAGCAATTACTACATGTATCATTTTCCAATTCCAACCATATAACAATTTAACGAAGGAGAAACTTCGCCATGAATACTATGAGTAGAAACCAAGGACATATTTGTCCATATGCTACAGCGGAGTGTGTATCTCTCCCATAAAGTGAACTAGCAAGAACTGGCGTGGCGGCACGCCGCGCCCAGCTTGGAGTTAAAGAATAAAGGATGTTTAAAATCATGATAAATTATTGGCTATGATGTGGAGATTTGATAGTAAAACGACAATAAGCAATGTATTAAAATAGTCAGAAGTGAGTGGGCTAGCTATTGCTTTTTATGGTGGAAAGATCCAAGGAATGCAACTAATCATCTTATTTTCACAAAAAGTGGGTACAATAGGGACTTGATTATGGATTCATTTTATTTTCACAAACAATGGGTAAAATAGTGACTTTGACTATGGATTTTACTAAGTTCGGTACATAGGAAGCAATCGAAAGCGGCTACCATAGCTGCCTTCTTTCCTTTGAATAGTTCTTCAGGACCTATTGTCATCATCCTTATTGTTGATGATAGAACAATGATTTACTCGGGAAGGCCGGGGCTGGTGTGTCTTGTGCTCTCATGTAGGAGAGCCTTGGCTCGTCTTGGCTACCAATGTCGGAGAAGATATCTCTCATGCACCATCGGAGTGAGATATTTGAGCAGTGCTCTCCATGGCTTGCTACACTAACGCTTTCAGGACGAAGTGCTTATAATTCTAATACAAACTATGCGACTTCAATGAGCATATTGTTATGTGGAAAATCGGAACTCCTTCCAAACAAAAATATGGGCACAGTAGGAGGTTCAATTGGGTAGTGCACCTTTAACATGGTAATAAGAAATAAGAAAGGATCGCCTAAGAAAATACAGATGCTTTGTCCTTATGCTATCTTGACACTACTTGATCATGCGCATCTAGTTCTTCCAAAACCAACATGAAACCAGTACGTGCTTACTTCCATCATCAACTAACTTTGCTGTCCACACCAGCATTGGTCGCTCCATCATCTTGTCTTCTATGTTCAGCTGCAATTGATTTATCACTTGTGTAGTAGTATCTGGACAGATCAGGCGCCATCTCTGGAGAGTTCGATGAGGTTTAACCCATTGCACCAGCATCATTTTGTAAGTAGTCATCGCAAGTAGGGACTATTTGCCTTTCAACTAAGATTTAAGAAACAAAATTGATAAGTCATTAGTAGCAAGGAGAAGGTGTATGCTTTCAACCGAGAATTGGCAAATATGTTTCACATAGTGGGCACATGTGAGCCGTCGCTAGCTTTGTTTTTTCCGATTCAAATTATGTGTTACCATCCAGCCTATCTAAATTACATACTGAGTAATGCATATTTATTTTGCACCAGTGGTGCATTTCTATATACACTCTATGTAATCGCCTTTATACATGACTACCTTTCAGGTTCAGTTTCGGCGATTTGTGCAAATTTAATTCTGTTCATAGAAATTGCAACTTTAGCAGAAATCCAACAGGAGGAACGACTTACCCAATGAACAAATGATAATACCATTTTAGGCATATCATGTGTGCGAAGTATCCACTAAATCATAGGCCAAACAGATCGAAAATGCCTGCTACAAAAACAACATTAAAACTGAATCATATGCCTGAAATCATCAGAATTTTGGACATGTCGGAAAACATGTCTTAGGTGTTATCTAATAGTTTGTCAAATAAAGTGTAGTTACTTTTTTTCGAGAAAACGCAATGACATTGTGTTTCTTTTCATTGCATAGAAGAAGAGTACATGACTCCTAGGAGGGGAGAAACATCAAAGCTAAAACAACATTAAGATTCAAGCATCAGACTCCGTACCTTGCAGTATGCACAAGGTAGCACCAGTTTCTGGTCCACCAAACACAAGTCCAAAGAACATCATTAGGCGCAGAGGGTTCAAAGAATGAAGCTAAGACAACATTAAGATTCAAGTATCGGACTTCATACCTTGCGGTATGCCCGCGAAGGTAGCACCTCTGGTCTACCTGGACACAAGGATCAAAGTAGAGAAGCAAGAAAACAGAAGATAAGTTCTAACAGGTATAGCAATAAATTTCACATCTGAAACAAAGTAATTCAGTTGAACACTACAATAATTTACAAATGAACATAATACCAAAAAAGAAACCATATAGCTTTTGTTCGACCTCTCCTCCTATACAGATCACATAAGATAAGAAATCATATTAAACGATGTTCAAATACCGAAGCACATCAATTTTTTATCTTATAAATTCATGCGATTAAGGCAGATATAAAGAAAAAAAGTCATTTTTTTCTTATCTTATGAATTCATGCACTGTGGGAGGTCCACACCGACATTCAATTTTGCTTTCGAAAAATTAGTGAATAAAACTTATATGATAAATTAAGAATAAAAAATACATACCATTTCAATAAATTAAGATAAAGCAAGTAAATGCATTAATACATATAGAGATCCAAATGGTTAAGTATTTTATATGCGATAACAAATACTTTTAAACTTACCATTTTCTTCGTGTCATATCTAGTAATAAAACCAACAGCCGAATTACATTGTTGTCCAAGCCACAAAGCTTCAATACCGAGGAAGAGGTTTTCCGTGACATTGAAATGCACGTGTAAAATATATATGCTTATGATCAAAGTATCGAAATGGATGGACATAAAAAGATTCACCCAATATACCACCCAATATATTGACTGCTCAGTTGTATGTTAACTTGAATACAGTATGAAGTATGAGCAAAGCAGTACCCTCTATACAATTTTCATATCATCAGGCTATTCAACAACTCTTCATGCGGCAATCTGAAAAGTGTCTCCTTATATGTCAATTTTCTGTTCCTGAATATATAGTTAGGAAAGGATGGTTAGGATTCTTGCCTAACTATCTTAACATTCCCGCTCAATCTTAACATAACTATGTTCTGAAATCTGAAAAGTGAGTCCTTATATAGATACAACACATTGCGTATAGTTACACGACGTGATTAAGAAGTTATACATGTGGGAAGAGTACACGAATTAGCTGTTCATGCTTATATATTTTCCTACAGGATTAAATAGCTATTAGGATCGTGTGACATAAGTGTTAGATGAGCTAGGGCTATAACTTACATTGCTACTTCATTACATAGAGCTACCTAACTGGCAGATCAGCTAATGGTACTGATGTACGCTTTTTTTGAGATGGTACTGATGTACGCTGGTACTTATTACTTAGCAGATTAGGTAAGATGGGTGCTCCAGTTATCAATGGCCGGAATTGCAGTTTGGGACGGGGAAGCGAGGACAGGTGCAGATTTTTGTCCTTACTGGAAGGCATGGTGAGCGGCAGGGGAAGGTGCTGCATTGGGCTCATCTTCTCCTTGCATGGTTGTGGGAGTAATGTTCTGTGCGTACACATAAATGAATTAAAATCAGAAGAGAAAAGCAAGCAACAAACATATAGAGACCATGGCTCAATACTAAGTTAACTGATTACAACGATACAAAATAATATAAAGACATATGAGACAAAAGATAGTCTTCAGTACATTGATTACAACCACACAGGGCAACACGAAGCACAAAAAAGAAACTACTTGTTTGACTACAAAATATGCGAGGACAGGCGCAGATTTTTGTCCTTACTGGAAGGCATGGTGAGCGGCAGGGGAAGGTGCTGCATTGGGCTCATCTTCTCCTTGCATGGTTGTGGGAGTAATATTCTGTGCGTACACATAAATGAATTAAAATCAGAAGAGAAAAGCAAGCAACAAATATATAGAGACCATGGCTCAATACTAAGTTAACTGATTACAACGATACAAAATAATATAAAGACATATGCGACAAAAGATAGTCTTCAGTACATTGATTACAACCACACAGGAAACCACGAAGCACAAAAAAGAAACTACTTGTTTGACTACAAAATATAAAGACTGCCTCAGAATGCATCCTGAAACAAAGGAACAACGAACTACTTGTTTGACTACACAGCATAAGTATATTGCGAAGTATAACACAAATGAACATACCTGTACATGCAGGGTGCAGCGAGATTTACCATGAACAGTCAATTACTTTTTGATATATCACGCTTCCTGTCTCCAGGTCGTGCACCGTCCCCATCTATTACATCAAGGTTGATTGCGGCAGTCGATACCAAGTTAAAACAACCTCCAGCTACCCTCTCTATGATGCCAGCCCAAGAGAGTATGAGGAACGAAGAAACCTGGTAGTAATGCAAATTAGTTTAAGAGTTGGCCACAAAGTTCAACTTTTATATGAGCTAGTATCGAGGAAAAGAGATCACTTACCGATACTTGTGCTTGCATATTGCCTCTGAATTATTTCCGGGAAACCAGGTAACCCGAGTTTCGAGGAAAAGAGATCACTTACTCGATACTTGTGCTTGCATATTGCCTCTGAATTATTTCCGGGAAACCAGGTAACCCGAGTTTGCAACATTTTCAGTAGCTCGGCCAAGCTGGTAAACTGATAAATCTTCTCCGCATTTAAATTGAAATATTTATATCTCATGACAGAAAAATTATTACTCGTGACCGAAAAAATCAAGATCTCTAAGCGAGCTTATTGTAAGTCGGAGTAAGACAAAGTTAATTCTGTCTAAATGGTACAAATACTCCTTAGCGTGCCATCTGTACGGGCATCTATTGGTCATGCCCATGTAGTATCAATGCATAAATTTCCTATACCTTTCTTCAACTATATTTAACTTACAGAAAAGGAACATAACAATCCCACAATAACAGAAGACCCCAACATTACTATCAGGCCTAAATGCTTCTGCTGGTATCAAATAGACAGTCAGATGTTCCAAATGACTGTAACCGTTTGAAAGAGAGGTTTGTGTTATGCTGGCTAAATACATTCATACTTAGAAAAGATATTATGTAGGATAGTAAACTCGTTTCTTCCATACCTCACATGAAATTTCATAATACTATCTAGTTGATGCATACATGTATGGACCTAAACGACTAAAATATTCTGAAGTTTCAGTTTGTGTATAGTCAGAGCAGTTACGGATATAAAAAATTTCTAGACTTTCAAATTGATACACAGTAATTATGGGCTGTGCAGCAGCGCAGAATAATATTACTTGAGATCTAAATAGTTGAAGTACCATAATGCACATTTCCAATCCAATCTATTCAAGCAGGTTTGCGTTGTGAACTAATCAAGTCATCCTGGCAAACCACACATTTATATTCACTCCTATCCCCCTAATCAACAAATGGTTTGAAGATGTGATCAACTGAGAAAAAATGGGTGAAACTTTCCTCCGTTGGCATGTAGTTAAATATATAAACTTATAGAGCATCAAACGGATCTATATAGAAAAGGATATGTGAAGAAAAAAATCCACAGCCCCAAGTATTACAAACATATAATCAGTATCATCTATTGGTAAATATAAACTAACCTTTTTGTTTATAAACAAAGTTAACTTGATAAAATTGGAGAAGTTCGATGTATGACCAATTGGCCATGAAGGATTGAGATGATATTTAAGATGAAAAACGTACCTGCAGAATCATGTAGATGTAGTGGAAGTGTAATGAATGTCACTTCTTGCAGGATTAACATTCGCAGGGACTGGTATAAAGGCAAATGATGGAAGAAAAAGGAGATAATTGTCCCTCATGGATATAAGAGGATCAGCAAGATCATCTGCTAAACCGTTACCCATGATAGCAGTGAATAAATCCATGGCTTCGTTCTTTCTTCCTTTCTGTTACCGTTCCCCATGACTCATCTTCTTGTTGAGGCCTAAAACGCAGAAGATGGCAACAACCACCGAATCCATACAGGCACCAGTGGCGCTGGCACCACAGAATTGCAGGACGGACAGATCGAGAGCAACACCGTGAGGAGCCAAAAATCTAGAAGAGAGACAAAAATTAAGTAGCATACCCGATGGTTGTTTCTCATCAGGAACGTTTCCTCCAAAATATATCACAGGAGCACCCAAATCAGTGGAGCCCGTCATCCTGAAGCTGGACCTGAAGCTCCTCCTCGGCCTTGTAACTCTTTGGCCTTTATTTTTAGAGAGAAAAGAGAGAGAGAGATCAGAGGCGCTCGATTAGGTCGCTACAACAGGAGCCGCGACGACCTCTAATGGCGCAAGAAACTGCCGCCAATTGCAACGCTGCTTTCGTGGTGTCGCTGGCGAGGAAGGCCAATATCGCAGTCGCTAATAGAAGTTGGACGCCGGCGAGGCTGCGGCCCTCACCACGCCGGCAGCCACTGCAGCTCCCGCTCGCCGTGACGAAGTAACCGCGCACGCCGGCCACCGCGGAGCCGAGGAGGTGATGGCGGCCGCGGAGCCGAGGACGCGCCGGCCATCGCGGAGCCGAGGACGCGCCGGCCATCGCGGAGCCGAGCACGAGCAGGCAGCGGCAGCCGCAGAGCCGAGGACGCGCCGGACGGAGCAGAGCCGAGGACGCGCCGGCCATCGCTGCCGCTCCGCGGCCGGCTATCGCGGAGCCGAGCAGGCAGCGGCAGTCGCAGAGCCGAGGACGTGCCGACGGAGCAGAGCCGAGCAGGCGGCGGCGGCCGCAGAGCCGAGGACGCGCCGGCCATCGCTGCCGCTCCGTGTGTGTGCCCGCCTATCTAGCCGCCGGACGCCGAGCGACATGGATGGATTACTCGAGAAAGAGGATGAGGACTACTCGAGAAAGGCCACGGGGCGGTGGCAAACAGCCTAAAATTTAGTCAAAGCGGTGACAGCACAACCGCACGTGCAGACCAGATCTGTACATCGTATCAGCTAGAGCCACCCGTAAAATAGAAGAAAAAAAATGAAGATCAGAAGCAGACATAGCCACATAAATCTTACGGGGCACCGAAATCGCACATGTGAAAAGGTCAGCCGAAAGCAGATTACGTGTCAGCTCGAGTTTAATTCTGATGAGACCCCAAAATTACCACAAAAATGATGTTGGTTCCCCTATAATATAGTAGTTAT
>NC_061511.1:264576054-264611126 GCF_022539505.1 Lolium rigidum
CACGGATGTAGCGAAGCGAATATCAAGGGTATAAGAACAAATCACACGACAAAGCAGGGTATATGTGGGGTTGTAGGTAGGCTACCTATTTGCACCAATAACAAGCTCTAGCGCTGACCGTAGACAACCAATGATACTCACACAAGGCGATATAATGGGGCAATGCAACTATATGTGGGAAAGGTTGCAATGCACAAGAGAGACGCTAGCAAAGCTCAACGAGACAGGCACAAGATTGCTCAACTACGAGTGCGGTAAAGTAAACTTAGGCCTTCACTTGATTCAACTAGCACAACACTTTTCTTTTTGGATTTTTCTTTTTGTATAACACACGCAGCTATGTAGCTCTTTTTGCTTCTTTTCAATGTTCTCTTTTTTTTGATTTTTCGACACAACTCCTTGATAACACGGCCAACGTAAATATGCAAAGCACCGATAACCTAACGAGCAGCCTGTCGAGCGGTAAAACTAGTCTCTTCTGGGGAAGTTCCTAGTCACTTTATATCGAAAGGCTGTCTATGGTTGGGAACAAGCACACTGTACACTATGTGGACTCGGAGTAACAAAGACTGACACTAAACGACAAAGTAACACCAGATGATAGAGTAAACGCAGACCCTAAAATACTAGATGGAAAGAAAAGATACGCAAAAACAACTACGAAAAGCAACTAAAACTTGAAGTTAGTGCAATCTAAGGCTATGTCAAACCCTAACCCTAACTTTTTATGGCTTTTTCTGGATAGAAAAACACTCACAACTCAACTATGAGGTGGATTGTGGATGGCTTACCGAGGAAAACTGGAAATCTGATACCAAGATGATATGGGGTGGCCCGATCTTCTCAGTAAGTAATGGCGGTGATGATGATCACGGGGTGATGGCAGCGGAGAAACACGACGATGAAGTGAATGATAACTTGTATGACGCAACGAGATCTCTCGATTGGTCCCTGTCGCCAATGCAACAGCTCTCAACCCCTGCAAGATATTCGCAACTCCACACACTTGCGCACGTAGCCGCCGACCACGAAGCGGTAAGTTGCAACCGTCTAATTCCCAATGGAACAATGATACGGCGACCACACAAGACTTTTTCGGGATCTACACAATATCAAGCAATATGGTGTAGGGATTCAATAGTTTTGCTAGAGCAAACAACTAAGAACTAGGGTTTATCTTAAACGTGGTCTGAAGCAGCTAGGGGGCATCACGGGCACTTATATAGGCGTCGGGACGAGTTACAGTCGAAAAGATACAAAAATAACCGACCCAGAATAGATGCGGTCGAGACGGACTCGGACGAATCCGGTCTGGAATCCGGTCAACCGGGCCAGGGACCGGATCGGCCGGTCTGGCGTCCGGTCAACCGGGCGGTAACCGGAAACTTCACAACTTTTCGGTTTTTGCCTGGTACGATGCATCCCATCCGGTTGGCGCCCGGTCAACCGGGCCAGGGACCGGGCTGGCCGGTCTGGAGGCCGGTCTAACCGGGTGCTGGACCGGCCTGGACGTCGTCTTCTCCTCTCGCGCATGCATCCCGCTCCTCCCTCGCGCGACCATGAGATATCTTCATGTCCGGCTCCATGTCCAGCTTCACGTCCATCTTGACGTCCGTCTTCATGTCCAGCTGCTCCTCTACTCCTCGTGCGACGCTCGTCTCCTCTTGATACACGATGATACATAAGTAATAGGACTTAGGCAGTATAAAGTTCTCATCAATCAAAGTACCATTTAGAAACAAGTTCACCTGTTGTTTAAGTAGCTTCGCACGAGCCCTTGTAATTGGTCCAATCTGAACTTCATTGGACTTGAGCTTCACAGCAGGTTCATCTTCATTTATCAATGACGGAGGTAGTGGTGTAGTAGGGATGTCCTCATCATGATGCCCTCATCATCAACAAACTCTTTCATGGTGTAGTTCTTGAACTCGGTGCCATTGTCGGTCCTAATCGCCTTGATCTCGGATTCATACATACGTTGAGATTTCTTGGCGAAGGTGATGAACTCTCTATGGGTCTCGTCCTTAGTCTTAAGGAGAAAGACCCAAGAGTATCTTGAGTAATCATCAACAATGACAAGTCCATACTTGCTCCCACCAAGAGTATCATAATGTGATGGCCCAAAGAGATCCAAATGAAGGAGCTCCAAAGGCCTAGATGTGGTGACAATACTCTTGATAGGATGTTTCTTCTTGAGTTGCTTTCCGGCTACACATGCACTGCAAACACGATCTTTCTCAAAAGAAATGCCGGTTAGTCCCACAATGTGCTCACCCTTTAGGAGTTGTTTAAGATTTCTCATGTTAACATGACCAAGGCGGCGATGCCACAACCAACCTTCGTCATGCTTGGCCGCCATTAGACATGTGGAGGGAGAGGAGCTCTCTTTCGAGAGGTCAACCACGTAAAGGTTGTTCTCCACATATCCAACAAGGACCAATTTGAGATTGTCACTCCTAAAGACTTTCACACAATAATTAGTAAAATATGAATTGTAACCGGCATCGGCAAGATGGTATATAGAGAGTAAATTATAACCAAGGGATTCAACAAGCATGACCGTCTCAAGGCACAAGTCCTTAGATATTGCCACCTTGCCGTACCCAAGTACCTTTCCCTTTGAGTTGTCACCAAAGGTGATGCTTGACTTCTTGTTGATGTCTTCAATGAATTGATCAAGCACACCTCTTCCTCCGGTCATATGATTGGTGCATCCACTATCAAACACCCATTTTGGACCACCGGAGGAATACCCCTACAAAATAAAGTAGAGGATTTAGGAACCCATCGATTAATGGGTTCCTTTGCAATGGAAACAATATCTTTTGGTACCCAAATTGGGTACTCTCTATAAGCATAGCCATTACGAGGGCCAACATAGTTAGAATAAACATCACCATAATAATCAACAAATAAAGCATAGTGATAGTTTGGCCCCATGCGGTCACCACTAGTGGCTTTGCCCTTTGAGGCTTTGCCATCATTAGTGACCTTCTTGTTCTTATCTTGAGCGGGTTTCTCCTTGTTGTAGTTTTTCTTCTTGTGAGACTTGGGAACATATCCAAGTCCAAACTTTTGATTGTTTGACCTTTGCTTACTCAAGAGGCCATCCAATCCCATCTTGTTCTTGGCGGTGGTGAACTTTGCAAGTTCCTTTGTTAACCTAACATTTTCCTCAAGAATAGATGCTTTCTCACAAGAAGATTCATTAGGATGATAGTCGAGACCATATTTAGTCACCAAGGATTCAAGATATGCATTGGTCTCAACATGCAAAGAGAGTTCCTCTTGTAAACGAACGTGTTCCTCAACAAGCTTAGCATGCTCACTAGTAAAAGAAGTAGGGGAACTAGCAAGCTTTTCAACTACAATGGGATCCTTCATTGATTCAAGAGCCTTTGTGTAGGTTTCTTGGAGTAGGTCATGGTTCTGTCCAAGTTTCTTGAGCTCATCCTTAACAAGCTTGTTAGCTCTTTCAAGGTGGTCAAGATCCCTAGTGAGAGAAGCATGAGCAACTTCAAGTTCCTCCTTTGAGGCATGGAGCACTTGAGTCAAAGATTGAGCCCTATCAATAGTTTCTAGGTCCTTAACTTTATCAAGTTCATAAGTTTCAATTTGTTGCTTAAGGCCTTGAGATATGCACCTTTCGGTTTTTAGCTCTTGTCTTAGGAGATTGAATTTCCGTTCCTTCTCATTCAAATGATATTCTAATTCCTCAATGGACTCATCCTTTTCCTTGAGTGAGTCCATCAAGAAATCAAACTTGACAAGAGCTTCACCACGAAGGGTGCATCTAACATCATAAAGTTCCTTAAGCACAATTAATTATTCTTGATTTTCGTTTTCATCATCAAGAACACTAGATAGGGAAGGTGGAGGTTCCATTACCTTGGTTTCCCTTGCCATAAGACAAGAGCCAATGATTGTAGAGGAGGGAGAGTCATCAGAATCATCATCTTGAGTTGTTCTTGCCATGAAGGAAGAGCCAACATCATTCTCCGTGGAGTAATCCTTGGAGTAGTCATATGTGAAGAGTGACCCGGGCTTAGAGAAAGCCAAACCGGCCACTCCGGCCTCCTTCTCCTCATCTTCCTCTTCTTCATCGGACAAGTACTCGGCCCCAACAAAAGCTCTTCCCTTGTTCTTCTTGTATCGATCGTTGATTGGGTTTGGCTTCAATCTTGGCTTGACCCCTTTGATGAACTTTGGCTTGTCTACCCTTTTCTCATAAGGGCACTCATTTGCAAAGTGGCTATCTTCATCACAATTGTAGCAAGTTCTCTTCTTCTTCTTGTCATTGAGGAGCATTGGGAACTTTGCCTTGTACTTCTTGGCAAAGAAAGCAAAGTCGGTAGCAATGTCACTAGTTGAAGTCATCTCTTCATCTTCTTCAATTTCATAGTCTTCTTTGATTCCATGGTCGGCTCTAGCTTTGAGAGCAAGGTTGTGTGACGCTTCATGGTTGTGTGAGGCTTCATCAACACGGTTCATTGCCATGAGCCTCTTTCCTGCTTTGGCCATGTTTTCATTGGCGGCCACATAGGAGACTAGATCATCGGAGTTGAGATCGGCACTCTTGGTCATGATTTGCAAGTTGAGTGCAAGGTTGGTGTCTTCTTGATTGACGGCAATCATAGCAATGACCTTGGACTTTATGAATGCTTCATTCATCTCGAATCCGTCATTGTACTTCTCAACACCAAGTCCCTTGACCCTTACTCTAAGAGCACCAAGCCTAGCATAGGCATCGGCCACGGATTCTCCATCTCGAATCATGAACTGGTGGGCCTCTTGCTTTGCGGTCTCATAAAGAGTTGATTGGATCAAATCGGTTCCCTCTTGGAGTACTACGATCCGATCCCACAACTCTTTAGCGGAGTCGATGTCATTGACTTGATCAAGAAGCTTGCGGTTGATGCCACTTCTAATCTTGTCACGTGCGGAGGTATTGAGTTGACGGTTGTCGAATTCGGTGGAGGTCAACCGAATGGGATCTTGTGGCTCCCGGTATCCATGAACAATGATCTCCCATAACTCCACACTGCAGCTGCGAATATGAGATTCCATAGAAGATTTCCAAAAAGGAAAGTGAGTTCCATCAAAATGGGGAACGGTCCCACTATGGTTTATATGAGGCATGGGTGAAATGTTATTAAGATAGTCATGGTTGACTTGATGGAAACTCTCTTGAGAGGCCGAAGCCCCACTAGGATTTCCATTAGTCAAGTTCTTAAGCATGGCAGTCATCTGTGCCATTTGGCTTTGTAGGTCATCCTCTTTTTTCTTCTTCTCGGCATCATATGCCAAGAATCTAGATTTCATTTCTCTAACCGAAAGGTTAGAGTCTTCATCTAGACCCTCGAATAGTTTTTCCATCTCGCTCTTAAGGCGGTGAAGCCCTTAATAAGAGTCCAGGCTCTGATACCAATTGAAAGTATAGAGATGGTAAACCTAGAGGGGGGTGAATAGGTTTCTACAGATTTTAATTCTTTCTTTGCAATATTAGGCTTTGCGGAATATAAAGGTGAACCTAATGCAAACTAGGTGAAGCAACCTATATGAGGATACAACTAACTCGAGCACGAAGGCTCTCACAGGCAGTTAAATCACAAGTAAGGAGTTTGGTTAGAGATAACCGATAGCACGCGGAGACGAGGATGTATTCCCGTGTTCCCTTCCTTTGCAAGAAGGTACGTCACGTTTGGAGGGGTGGAGGTCCCACGAAGGATTCCCCACGCCATGAAGGCTCACCCTATTCTCCGGAGCCTATCCCACGAAGGAATAGCTCACTCACTTGTGGTAGACTTTGAGGTAGCCTCCAAACCTTCACAATCTTGCCCGGAGCAAATCCACACCCCGGATGCTTCCGGACTCCTCTTGCCCACCTAGGGTTTCCAAGGAACCCTAGGAAGCAAGCTTCTCAATGAATACAAGGGGGAATGAGATTTGGCTTGGTAGAACAGTAGATCGGGTCCTCCTCTAACGTTTCCCCGGAGGGATTTGAGTTTGGGTGGAGGAGGAGGGAGATCGCGAGGCTTTTGGTGTTTCTAGCAATAGAGTATGAGAGAGAGAGCTCAAGAACAGCTTGTAGTGTAGTGCCTAACTGTTCAGAGGTAGGAAAAGGGCTATTTATAGTGTTCTTCGAAATATGGCCGTTGGTCACTTGCCACCTCAGATTTTCTCTCGACAAACCCGGTCAACCGGACCACAGACCGGATTGCCCGGTGCAGAGGCCGGTCGGACCGGACCAGGGACCGGAGTTACTTTGCGTCATCCAGGAGCTCCTCCGGTTGGCGCCCGGTTGGCGCCCGGTCGACCGGACGGCACGCCGAGCCCGCCGGTCTATAGGCCGGCTGACCGGGGGGCTGACCGGATCAGTTAGGCGCACGTTTGGCGCCCGGTTGGCGCCCAGTTGACCGGACTGCGTGCCGGACTGGCCGGTTGGGAGGCCGGCTGACGGGCGGCAAACCGGATTTCTGCTGTAGACCCCTTTTTGATTGTTGTTGAAGTTGGGGGTCTCCTTTAGCCTTCTTGTTTTTTTGATACACCATTTATGCATCTTTGCCTAATACCTGAGATTATCCTTATAAAACGTATTAGGCCAAATACTCTAGCACGGTGTCATTGTTACCAAAATAATGGATAAGGGTAAAATACCCTTACAGATCTGCATCTTGAGATGATCGCAAAATAGGAAAAGAAAAGCTCTGCAGTTTGAGAAGGAAAATAATAATTGACTCAAAAGTGGCATCAAGACGATAAAACGAAAAATACACATGCCTGACCTTCTAGTTCTTAAGAGAGTGGGAGTTACAAAAGTCTATAACTCTATTCTTGTATAAACCGGCCCTTAAGTACTTAATTTGGTTCAATAATGATCCCTCACGGCAGTTTAACGATGGTTGACTAGTTTTTGACATTATTTATACCACGGTTTTCAATATCAAGCGTTGTACTGTTATGGTGGAAAATGAAGAAATATCCTTGCCCTCTCGGTCGCTCATAGTGAACCCTAGCATTCGCCAGTCTTGCCAGGCGCATCAGTCCTCGTTGCTTAGAGCGGTTTTAATTGTATAGGCGGTTGTTGGTTATAAAAACAAATGACATGTTATCTGTAGAGAATGTATAGCCAATATGTACAATAGTTAGCTTAAGAAATATAATATTGTATCATCTAGTATGACCTATCTTTTACTCCGACAAACTACCTAGGAGCATGCGTTGCAGCTGGCTTTTGCATGAGTGTTTAAAAGGAGAATTATACCATAATAAAGCCGTGGGATCAAAACTGGTCTTTTACGAAACATGAGGGATCAAAAGTGCACTTAACCCTTAGAGATTCCATATACTAATACCGTTCTTACCTTTTTCTAAAGGGGGGCTCTTATCAAATAATAGCTTTTTTATAATTAATATTTGACAACCAACCATAATGATAATAGAGAACGCTACTACCAAACCCAGCGCCAGAGTACACCAAGCGTGAAAACGAATCAACAACGGACCAAGCCCACACCAGCAAAAACAATTCCACATGCCAGCCCAACGGCAAAATAAAGCCCGAAACAAGTACCACAACGAACCAACTAAGACTCCACCAAGGACAAAACGAATCACGATGCCGGAAACAATCTAATTACTCCTATAAATATTGCAAGACTACCCTCTCAACCAGGGGGTCTGAAGGGGGCAAATGAATCCTGGTCGCACGTTCACCTCGCCACAGTAAAATTCTCCTCCCACTTTTCACTCCAGCTGTTGGATCCAGTCGTTCTTTTTCCACTTGTTCAGCTTCCAAGAGAGTCCATGACTTGTAGGACCAAATACATGCGGGGTCCAGCGGTCAGTGCCAGGCAAAGGCGCCGGTCTGCGTCACCTTCCTTCTCCACGCGTGGTGAAAACCTAGACACCCAATCCGTCGCCTCGCGCTCCTCGTCCCCAATCCCCGCCTCCTCTCCTCGCCCGAATCAGCCGCCTCCTCTCCTCCCCCAATCAGCCGCCTCCTCTCATCATCCCAATCGGCGACCTCCGTCGGAATGGAGCGGCAGCAAACTGGGCAGGCGGCGGCGACCAGATGCGCCGAGCGAGGCCAGAGACGGGCCGGAGGCGGCTGGATGCGGGAGCCACCGCCGGCAGGGAGGACGCCGCGGTTGGAAGCGGCGGCGGCCTGCAGCGCGCACCGAGCGATGGGACGCCTAGACGCGGCAGCGGCGATGGAAGGCAGCGCCGAGATCCCGAGCCGCCACCGTCGCATCTCTCTCCCTCTACCTACCCAGCGTCGGAGGTGGAGGAGCAGCGAGGGGCTACGCTGCTCCTCGCTGGTGGAGGAGCAGCGACGAGCGGCTCTTTGGGTGGCTTTGGGTACGGGGGTGCTGGGGGCAGGCCGACCAGTGGCAGCCGTGCTCCCTCAGCCATGCCCTTACTCGTCGTTGTCCGCCGTCTTCTACACGAGATCCAGGAATCTGGTGAATGGCCATGAAGTGCACGTGGTAAGGAATCCATCCTCCATCCTCATAGTCTTCTGTGGGTCCTTGAACGTGTTGTAGATCTTAGGTGCCTAATTCATGGATATGCCGCTGCAGGATGTGGGACTCTACATAGACCTTGGCTGCCTCCCCTGTCGTCCTCCCCTTTCTCGGTGGATCTTCTTCATTTGGTTTGGTTCTTTGTTATGCACATCTGGATTCAGTAATTTTGGGACATTATTAGGTTGATTAGTACCTTGTTGTGCAGGTCGGTGAGGTTTTGTGTATGAAGCATTCTTAGTTGGTCAGTAGCTTCTACTGAAGGACATCATGAGGCTCAGACCTCCCAAGCATCAGATCAAAACACTACAAGGACAGTAGGAATATTGCAATGAAGTCGATTGCTTGAAGATGATGGTGCATTTCTAAACACCATGTGTGAAAATCTGGGAAAGAAAAGAAGTGGAAGAATCTCACAGAAGAGTTTCATGAAGGAGAATAAGGTTATCTCTCGATACAATCAAGTTTGTTCCTGCATTTTATGTTATTTTTTATTCTAGCACTGCTTAGGTCTGTTTCAGTATATGCTAGATTAATTATTTCTTTGCGTATATTCCGTTGATCTGTGTTGTATACAATATGTACTGCTTTTTTGAAATTCTCATGGTGCATCCGCCTAAATTGGTTTCCTTTCCAGGTTGTACTCTATTCAGGAGCCATTGTACATGCTTTATGTTGGCTTTGGTGGTTCCAAATGAATTATGTTGGAAGTCGTGTAAGATTAATAGTACTGAATTGATGAATTAGGTAATGGTGAAGAAATCATATGCTATCTCGAGGGGCACTTCTGTTCATATTCTTGTAAATTGCTTGGATGTATCTTCCCAATTACAGTCATACATTTTCAGTTCAGTTGTCTGAAATGATTTTTCCTGTACTACTAGATCGTGCAAGTAAGATAATTGGAATGTGAATATCATATATGTACACAATTTGTTCTCTATCCGGTTCAGCAATCAAGATACAATTTTCAGAAGAAATTGACTTTTTTATGGTTCTATGTGATTATATCAGTTTCAGTAGCTACCATGTGTTAAAGTACTAACTAATGTATCGCAACACTGTGCAGTGCTTCAATGTTCTACGTGGTGAAGACGCCGCATGGAGTGGTGAGGGACAGTCGAACAGTGATCGTGTCGATCCATCAGCCAAGCAGCAAGGTCTTTGAGCTTTTTGATCAGTCGTGGTGTTCTCTCAGGGTGGAAACAGTGTACTTTGGGCAGACCCGTGAGGCTTATGAGGTAGTACATCTGAGTTTAGGTTTCTTTGTATATATGTGTTCCTGCAATGCCAATGGAGTCTCTAAATCCTGTCCTGTCATGTGCATTTCACAGTTCTTTCCCAAGCTACCTTCCCATGTCCACCGCTCCATGGATTCAGCTATGTGCAGCACTCAAAGTTGCTGTGCAAGGTGAAGATCGATCTGCAGATCGCGGAATTCATGCTGATGGTGGTTCCCTGATCCCTGCTTACCAAGGAGGTTAAGCTGACATGATTCAGCCCAAAATGGGTTGGCATTTTCTTCTGCTTACCTTACTTAAAGAGGGTTGGTTATTCGAGATGTTACATTGCAAAAGAATTTTCTCCATACTTTCTTTGCTAATAGCATTATTTAGTTGATTTGGGAATGGAACTGTTTGATTTAATGGGCGGACCTCTCCCTTCTACTCTAGGTAGAAGCTGGTCATGTTGGCCACTGGAAGTCTGATAGAGTGAAGAATAAAAAGGCTGGAAATTCCATTGATAATGTGGTAACAGAAGAATTGGAGGTGCCTTCTGGTATTAATAAATGCAGCGAGAAAGGTGGGTTCAATCTTTACAATTTTGTGTAGCTAAAGTTTGAGCTTGGCAAGTTTAATTACACACATTGAAATGGCTGTAATGGGGCAGTATGTTTGTTTGTCGCCCTTACTGTATATTATCTGATCCAATCTGCTACAAGATGACATTTTGATCTGTCACAAGAACCTTGTATGATACTATTTCATTTTTCAGGTTTTTGCTTATGTGGCCATGTGGGTGGGTTTGGACCGGCTTGGTTTTCTGCTAAGGCCCTTGATATAGACTAACATAGTGCATTCATCAACTATGAGGTCCACAGAGAAGGTTCGTACCGAATTTGGGTAGTAGGTTGAGTGTGATACAATTCTTCAGAACTACCTTGTCAAGTAGATTTTTGGAGATTATTTGCTGATAGATTTAATGTTGTTTCCTTCTAAGTATCTGTTTCTTAGTGTGTTGTGTGAGATAAGATGGAATAAATAAACTAAGTTCATCCATGCTTACAAACCTGATTGGAAGAGGAATTAGTAACTACTACCTTTGTGCCCCCAAATAATAGGTTGTAGAATATCCCTCCATGTTTATCCATTTAAGATATCAAAACTTTACGAGATGATGCTTTGTTTCAGGATCTATGCCAGAGTTGTTTGTCTTTGGGTCAAGTCGGCTCTTAGATTAAATGACTAATCTGCTCACCCTTATTGTGCAATACTCATGTCAGCCCTTATTTTCCGGTTGGATATAACTTCAGGGTCTTCTTTTTGCAGATGTTATAGGTCAGAATGTCGGTGATTCTGAATCAACACATGTTCTCATGAGCACGAATACCTCCGACACTGCAAAGAGGGTCAATGCTCTCAGAGATAACAGGCCATGTTCTTGTGTTCACTTATTCTCGCCTTAAATTCTTTTCGTGGGCTAATGTTTGTGCATAATGATGGGGGAAACCAACAAAAAATGCACAAATGTTGATCTCAAACTTGTGCTTTGGGGACAAAGCGATATTGAATTCAACAATAAACTTATGTATGATAATGGCCACAGATTTTCTGTTGTTGGGATCTCTGTTGGTGTTCTTAAATCTTACAACAGTGAGTCTTTTTTTGGACAATATACGCATTGCCTTCTTGATACATCTATCGAGTTCTTGTTAGTGATGGTGTAAACAAAACAAATATGCTCTTATTACCCTATCCTCGTGTGTACCGTGTAGATGATGAGATTCTAAGTGGAGGTTCTGCTTGGTGATGGTACCTCAATGTAGATGATGAGATTCTCGGTGGATGTAGGTTTATGTTATATGAAATTTTTATTATGCTTCATTTTTTCTTTGGTCCACGGCTTTACCCATTCATCCATGTATTCACTCTTCCTTTCTCTTTGCAAAGGCTGGGTGATGACTTCACAAGAATTCAGTGGATTTCCACAGGCGCTAAAACCTTTGTCACGACTCGCAACAGAGGTGACCTTCCGCGTAAGAGAGTTGCTGAACAACCTGGACCCATGGGAAACAAAGTTCTGCACCTGTGCTTTTAGTCACAACCTTTTTTTGTCTATTATTAATCCCTTATGATTCATAGGTTCACATAGCTTAAATGCATCTGTCATTTAATGTGAGACTGGTTGGACTTCATATGATCAGTGCATCTATGATACGCTCCATTCATTTTCTTAGCACTACCTTCTTTTGTCTTATTTTTATCTGTACATAGATCAACGTTGATATACAGTGGGCTTTGTTTAGTTTCATTTTTCTATTTGAAATAATTATCCTATTTTGATCTCATATTTTCAAGTTGTGTCCATGGCTGGGGTTGTTTATTTCAAGAGAGTGTGGCCAAAGTGCAAATTTCTTTGGTTATGGAGGATTTTGTCTAACAAATTATAAGCTACGAGAATTGATAGCTAAAACCAAGTTCTATATAGCTCTGTATAAAGTTCAAACTTGCCTTTGGTGAATTAATCATCTCACTTCCATGAAAGCATTTAGTCGTATACTATTTCAAAATTAGTATGGTCTCTTCATAGTTCCTTCACCGTGTTTCCAGTTAGATTTCAGCCAAGATGGTTCTAGGATATGGCTTCGAAGCAAGATAGGTAGAAATATATTTGTGAGTAAAAATATTTCTGTGAGTTTCTGGCCATTGATATTTTCAGCATGTTTAGTTTAGATTTTTGTTCACCACATGCCTCTTCGTCATAACATTTCCTGGCTGGTTCGGTCTCAAATATTGCTTATATAATCTTGCAACTATTTTTTATGCTCAAATATTTTGGAAAGCTTTATCATGACATCAATATTAATTTCACCTTACTGCCATGCAGAGGTTGGATGGAGCATCGAGCATTTCTTCTTTGAGATGATTAACAGATCGTCATGTGCATTACTGTCCGCAGCTTTACTCTAAATTGGTTACCCTTTGAGCACTAAAGTGCATCCTTCATATTTTCTCCGAGGTTCGTTTTCTTGGATAACCATGTGTATGTTCCTGGATAGCCATGGATCATATTTTCTCATAGTTGGTTCCTCTGTTTACTCATAATAGTGTAGCCTTCTAGATTATGTACGAGTTCTGTATAGAGTTACTAATGTAGTTCTTGTGTACAACTTTGATGCAGCCAAAAGAGTCCAGTGAGGAATGGACTATTTTTGCTATTATATATTTGCCTTGTGCTGTGAATGAGGAAATGGAGTTATTAATCCAAGTATCATTTTTTATCAGGTGTTCATGGACAGTTGTTCATGCTCTTCTCAGATTATGGGCATATGAGCTCACACGGTTTCAGTTATAGTGTCATCAGACCGTGGCAGTAGGTAGTGTCATGTTAATGTGAGACTTTGAGATAGATCTAGGGAACTAAATAAATGTAGACTTTCACAGGAGATGAATAAATTGTGGTTAGTGTATAAGTGACACAATTTCGGCTAGAGAAAAAAGGGAACCTTCTTATATATATAATATGCTTAACGAATTATTTTCCCCACGATGATTCAAAATTGAGCTATGCATGTTTCCAGTCCTTCTCACTATGTTATTCGTGCATTCTAGATGTATTACTTCAGTATTCAGGGTGAGGTTACTGCTAACTAACCAAAGAAAGAGAGATGGTTATGTTCTATTCAAGTTATTTCTGCATTCTATTTTTGTGAAACAATTACCAGAAGAAGATTTATTCCTATAAAATAAAGTATATTATTACGATGGGTTCTGTGACTATTTGAGTTAGTTTTACATTGAAAGTTATTTACCTTGGTGCAAAATTTCGCTGTGGATTGTTTTATTCGATGAAAAGTGACCAGTAGCACAGGGACATTTCTAATGCCCACTGCCATTTGATGAAACACAGGTACTGGGTGTTTTGGTCACCCTTTGTTTCTCCATATATTGTTGGAGCTGATGAACACTTCTCTGCAGCTCATATTCTTTCTCAATATTTGCAGGTATAAAATCTCTTTTCGCTATTCCAAAGTTCATCTTCAGGTACATTAGAACTGCCTCATGGTGCTAATATCTGTTTAGTTGAATGATAAGGTTAGCTACAGCCTGAGCGTACAATTCAATAGTTTAGCAAATGACAAGGGTGTGTGTGTGTATATTTCTTGCATTATTTTGCTTTGATTTTACTTCATGGTTTGATGAAGTTATTATCATTTTAGCTCTGTTTATTATCAGTAAATTTTCACGCCTTACTGAATATACCAATTGACTTCACGCTCTGATATTTCCTGTTGGGTTATTCTCTACTTGGTGGATTGGTGGTTTGCAATTACCAATTGATGATTTTTAGAAGGTCTGTGATCAAATTACCTTCCATAGAGATGTTGAGTGTACCAGAAAATATGGCATGATAGAACTGCATGAAGTAAATCAGAGAGAGCAAAATAAAAATGTATATGCACTTCGCTGCTCCCTGTGCCACTCTCGAAATTTAGTGAAAGGATTCTCCAAAAAGAGAATTAGCTACAGAATTAGGCGAACCATGAGTATCCATGTGTGGGGACATATCAGTACTTTCGATGCAGGTCTAGCATTTGAAAAATCATCTAACACCCTTTTAGACCGGTATGTATATTTTACTGTAAGTGTATGCCTTTGCTTCTCGAATTTGAACTGTTAAACTAGAGATATGAAATTTGAAAAATCATCTAACACTATTTGATAGCTTTTTTGGTCCTTTCTCAGTTGAAATATGAAATATATTTGCATGATGCTGATGCAAAATGATATTTACTTGGCTACAATGTTGAAATTGACATGAACTACACTTCTCCACTTAGGCTGTAGCCATATATGAGTCCTATTAAAATCTTGAAAGTTGTCCGACTAAGCCAGGTTCTCATTCATGTTTTATGTTACTCTTATTTTTATTTTGAATGTGCATGCATGGTATGCTTACGAACTGTTTATTGGTACTGGATTCTTTAAACATAATAAATTATCAGTAGTGTACTAATGACAATTGACAATATGCTTTACCACCCATTTGAAATGCAAATGATCATGTCTTATTTTCTACAATAGTATCTGATGTAGGCTTCTTAATATGGTAGTAGTATCATATAAATATCTATTTACACAATTTATGCTTCTTTTGTTCTTGGCTAACACAATAATAACATGATATACCTCTGATTTTATAGGAAATTCGGTCTTTGTGCTATCCGATTCTTCCTGGATGTTTCTCCTATGTTGCCATGTCCATGACTATGCAGATTATTGTGTTACTTTTGTTGAGTTGTGCGGGTATTGTCCGTGTGCAGCTAGCTTTTAGTAGACTCATGCCTAGCCTAGGAGACAGACATTTGTAAATTTTGGGCCTGGTGGGTTGTCCAATTATTCATAAGAATGTTTAGATGTCCTTGTTGAATGCTTTAGTTCCTTTATTCTTGAAATGCCAAAAAAATGTAAAATAAAGAAACCAATACCTGTCGTTCAAGATCATCTCGGTTTCTTTGTCTCGGAAAGAAAAAAACCATATTTCCATATATTCTAAACTGGTTAAAGCTAGCTTTTGTTTATTAAGATTGCCTTTTCATAGTTAACGGATTTTCCACTTGAGTTGTCATTGTTTCGCATATAAGAAGAATCTACAACTGTGGTACATTTTCATAAAATTTATTTCATCCGCCTTGCTTTTACCAGCTTATTAATTTATCTTCTCATTTATGTCGACGTTTTTATGGTGCGAGCACCTATTACCACCACGTTTCCTTTGTAGTGGTGTTTCATTTTTGGTGGTGAAAGCACATATTACATCCATGGTTCCTTTGAGTCGTAGCCTCTGAAGACCATGTTGCGACAATGTCCAGAGACAGATTATGTAAATGTTGTTATCCCTATCTTGTGCTTCATCCAAGTTTCATCCTAGCGACATCGTTTTGTAAAGCCTAAGAAATGAATTATCATATTAGCACTTATTTTTTATCGTCCTTATACAAAATAAACAACGGCTGAAGCTTCACGGGATAAGTGCTTCATATCATTTATCTTAACCACTTTGGTGGACAAGACCACGTTGACAAAATTTGGAACAATCTTCTGAACTTTAAAGACATAGGATTTAGGCTTAATTATTGGGTGCCGTCCTGGAAAAAATGGAGAAGATGAAAAAGGATTATTTTTATCAAATTCGTCACCAAACATGAGTGCAACTTTATTGCATTTAACATGAATTAGTCTTCTACTTTTGTTGTCTCTTGCGTTTAACTCTAATTTAGTATTGGTTCATTTATCTTTTCATTTGCAGCGGTTTTAGATCTTGGTGATGCAAACCCTAATTAGATTTACATTTTATTTTGTGTTGTGATATTTAAAGACCATGTTGCGACGATGCAATATGTAGATGATTGTTTAAACATTGCTTCCATGCTTTTGTTGCTATCGCACAGACAAACAATTGTTAATTGCTATAATACATATTTCTCCTATTTCCTGGTTGGTTTGTTTCTATGTTTATAATTTACCGTGGTTCGCAACGATGTGTAATACATAAAAAGATTATTAACAGTTTCTCGCTTATACACGGGATTCACGGGATCGTGCGCCAAGGCGCACTATAAATCATGTTGACTATTTGAATTGTTTTAGCATCTATGTGAGATGAAATATCTCAGTTTTTATTTCATATTTCTTTGTCTATAGAATTACATATTATAGTGGTTAGAACATGACTTCTGGTTTAGATACACATGTTACTGTCAGTTTATGCTGGGCTAAAGGGACACCTTCTCAAATCATCTCCCTAAGTTGATGGATATAGTTGCTTGTTTGCCTGCTTGAAGATTTGCTTAGCCCTTTCGGCATGTTTGATACAGATGGTTACCATCCAGGATCGTCGGCAGACGTCAAGGAGTATAGAAGTGTTATTTGGACCCACCAAAAAAGATTTGTTCCTTCAACTATTATTGTATGTAGCTCCAGCCTTTTGTTAACCGGTGATGGATCCAGAGGTAGAAGAGTTTGGGACATTCACAGTGATGAAATGCTACAACACAGGTGTTAATATGGAAGCGGATGATTAGCAAATTCCTGCAGAATCGTTCCAGAAGGGTTTTAAATGTTCCATTATAAATTTGAGAACATTTTGAGAGAATGCATACATAAGTACCATCATTTGAGTTCTATAATGTACCTATGGTAGTAGTATCCTTAAGTAATGTTTTGTACCTATGATATTGCTGGTCTACTTTATTTATGTATAAATTAGTTTGTACCTGCTGCCACCACTATTCACTGAGTAAGAAAAATGGTAGAATGTATATGTATAAAATCGACATCTATTTTGTTACTTTGCTTGATAAATGTTTGCTATTCTATTTAATATTTATTTCGCTTGTATCAAATAAATGTTCTTTTGTTTGCTTAATATATGTTCGGTCCACACCCCTAACAGTAAGGATATTGGGTGGGTCTAAGGGGTCGGACGAAGAAGAGGAGGACGTAGGAGAGGCGGAAGGAACCGTCGAATAGGGGCAGAAGGAGTAGCCAAAGGAGGGCAAAGGTGATGTCGAGGACATTTTCTCCAGTGCATGTCGTTGGATTCTAATGGAGCTCAGCCTGGATGGCCAGCCAACCTAGCAGCCCTCATTTCACCATAGCGGCGGCGATAGGGGCAGAGCTCCGCTCCGAGTCTACAATAAGTTGATCCTTATGGTTTAAATTTTGACTTGATTATGCCTGCACGATAGCGCAGCGGGTCATCTAGTGGACTATAGAAGTTAGCTGAGAAGTAGCTTAGTACTCAGCTAGCTGAGAACTAGCAAATCCTTAATATTTGACAACCCATCATGATAATTAATATGTTTCTGAAGAAATATAATACCAAATAAATGTTGTAGGATTTAGTACTTTTGATATGGATAATATGAATAAATCAAAATATTTAGTCTAATTTAAAAACTATTTATGCAGTGGTTGTGAAATATCGAGGATCTGGACAAGTATGAACCACGAGTTTGATCACCATATCTGAAACCTATTTGCAATTAGCAGTTAAACTTAAGTGAATTTAACATTTTACCCTCTAGTTTTGCTTTTGTGACACTAATTATCTCGCCGAGTGAATTTTTTTGTAGATTACCCTCGTTTTCTGACGCTTGTCCACTGGGCAAGGTGTGTCGGGTGATGATCATGGTCCAAACATACTAAGACGACGGCACTGAATGGAACATGCGGATAAAATAAGTCTAGACATAATCGTCAATGATGCCCTCCGATATTTACACATTTTGTCGCGCAACATGAACCTATCATGTATGTCCTATCTAACAATAACGTAAAAATGTTCAACTGGGGTTAAAGGGTGGGATCGGTCTAGCGGGCGGCCGTGTGCCAGTCCGTAGTTTCTGGCGGTCGTCCAGTTTAGGAAAGTTCCTGTCATCTCTCCCAGAAACGGAAAGAAAAATACGGTCTCCCTCCTCCCTTATGTCGATCTGTTTTCTCCATGAACGAAACTCTCCGGCCATGGCCACGGCACCGTGGGGATCCCGCTCCTCGATAACGGCGTCCTCTCGCCGGGCGCGACGTCCAGCCGCCGGATCCGCCGTCCGTGCACCGTGCTGGCCTTCGTCGTTACTCTGCTCGCCCTGGCCGTCGTGATCCTTGGCGCCGGCGCCGGCGCCGCCCCGGTTGGCCTTTCTCCGCGAGGGAATCCCACCCCAGGTGGTCTCAGGCGCATCCGCCGCCGTTCGTGGCCGATATCGAGTCCGCACCGCCGCCCGTTCCCAATTAGCGCCGCACGTCACGCCACGAGCCGCAGCACACCCCTCTGCTCAGCGAGCTGCCTGAGCTCCAATCCAGTGCGCCTGTGGCTGGCAACCAGAGCTCGTCGTCCCGGGCTCTTCCGGTGTCCGCGTGCGGCGGCTGCTCCTGGTGCCCGCAGCACACCCCCGTGTGGTGGAGGCTAGCACTGACTCATGGTCGTGCGCGTCTAGCAGAAGAAGAGGAATATGCTAACAGAGATGGCTCGTGGAACCTAGTGGCCATGCCGCTCCTGTTGATGCAACTCCCACTCCAGCACATGGCTTCTAGTCCGGAGCGACCTCCCACTGTGGTGCACCCCTCTCCCGGCCTCGAGCTCGGAATTGGCAGCGGGGGGAGGGTTGACTTGATTTAATCAGGAGGGATGCTGGACAGCGGGATGAAGAAGAAGCTAAAGGAGAGAGAGGGATAGACATTGAATGGTGGGTTCCATGTGAAATATAAAGGAGTATTTTGTTGCCTAAACTCATACGATAATTGCTAAAAATTGTTAGTTTCTTACCTAGACGCAGTTTGTTGCCTAAGAACCACGTATATGTGTTAATTTGTTGCCTATAATTACATAATAGTTGCTAAAAATGCTTGTTTTTTGCCTAAAGTTATATAATAATTGTTGGCCAAAAATAATATGTAGCTGTAATTTTCCCTAGGAGCAGTATAGTTACCAAAATTTAAAGTTGCATGCCGATGCTATGAAATTGCCTAAGGATGTTGTGAAGTGGACGTCACCATCATCATTGGTGATGGTCAATGTTTCACCAGATACCTAGAGCGGCACTCAAGAAATATCCGGAGGGGCGCTCCAAAACTCAAGTGCACCAAAATTGCGTTTCGGCGACCAAAATTGGGTCGTAAGGCAGTTGCCCTCTAAAAGTTGATTGTCGTAGAATCGTGATGTCGGCACCAAAATTGCCCTTCTCACACCAAAGTTGCACCATCAGGCACCAAAGTTGCCTTAACGCGCACCAACGTTGCTTTGGCACGCACTAGAGTTGCTATGTCGGGGTCCGAAGTTTCTCTATAGGGCACCAAAAAATGTGTCACAAAGGCACCCAAGCTAGCCATGTCGGACGCTAAAATTTGATTGACGCTCACTAGAAACACGATGTTGGCACCAAAATTGCCCTTTCGACACCAAAGTTATACCGTCAGGAACCAAAGTTGCTCCGTCACGCATTATAGTTGCTCTGTCATGGTCCGAAGTTGCTCTATAGGGTAACACAAATTGTGTCGTAAGGCACCAAAGTTGCTCTAGCATGAGGCATGCAAGGGGTAGGTGTGGAGGGTTTGGTCGGCTTTGTTCATCATTTTTTCCACTTAGATGGATTGCTCATTGGGGAAGGGATGGTAGAAAAAACAATGACATAAGAAAAGTGGACAATAATTATCGAGTCGTGCCCATGATCTATCGGCTACAAAATTTTACATAGGAATTGCATCGTCCAGCATCTGTTGGCACCAAAATTTCTTTCTCATGTACCAAAGTTGCTTTGTTGAGCATAAAAATTGCTCCTTAACGCAACATAATTGTTTGTCATGTACCAAAGTTGTTCCATCGGGCATTGAAATTGCTCCTTCAGACACAAAAATTGCTCTGTCAGGCACCAAATTTGCTCTATCAACATGAGTGTAGTCGGACACCAAAGTTGCATCGTTGGCACCAAATTTGTTGTGGTGGGCACCAAAGTTGCTCTTTCGAGCACCAAAAGTCACCCTATGAGGCGCTAAACCTTGATCTGTCAGGCACCAATGCTACGCATCGAGCATGATAGTTACGCTATCAGCACCAAATTTTCTATCTTGGGAATCAAAGTTGTACTTCAGCGTGCCAAAGTGGCACCAAAATTGCCATGTCATACCGTAAAAAATAAATTGTCACACACTATAATTGTACCGTCGGGCACCAAAAATGCCCTACCATCAAAACTTGCGAGAGGCAACATTAGTGCAATTTAGACAATTTGGCTGTACTTCACAACAACGACATGCAACTTTAGTGTTGTCGTAGGCAATTTCGCTGCAACAGTAAGCAATTTCGCATCAGCGGTAGGCAACTTCACACTAATAATAAGCAACTTCAGCACAACTAAAATAAAACTGAGTCACTGTAGTATTGTGGATGCAACAACTAGAGATGTTTTGCTATTTTCTGCAAATGCAGAGTCCTAGCAACGCTAGCGATCTATTTGGACTAGACGCACATGTTCAATCGACCTGCATGAACACATAGCGAAGCAGGAACCAATGCGCGAAGTCTGAAGACCTGATATGCAGCTACGCCTCTGCCAGAGCGAGACTGTTTCCACTGCCTCGTGGCCGAGCGCCGTCTCTGCCCGAGCGAGGCTGCAGCGAGCACCGTCCGTGCCTTGCCTCTGCCGCCTGGGTGAGGAGCGCTGAGGACATCGATTGGGGTTTCTGTAGGGGAACAAGCATGGTGGTGCAGGACCAAGCTCCTGTCGGTCGGCAGCGAGTTCTAGCTGGTGGCCGTAGAATCAGCAAGTCCCCGCGCTCCGCGATGGTGTGGTTGCGGCGGCCGCGCGGTCGGATGCGGCGGCGGGTGGGGATAGTCCGCCCTCACGGCTGCTCGTGCTAGGAGCACGGTGAGGCCGAGGACGGCAGCGAGGAAGATGGGCATGGCGCGAGCTGGCTGTGGTGGAATGAGAAGGTGGTGGCGGTGACACCGGCGCCACGTCTGGGATCCTGGCCGGCGGCCAGTCTGCGCTGGATCTTGAGCTAGGCAGGCGGTGGGTAGGGGAATTTGTTGACCATGTAGTTAGACTATGGAGTCGAACGGACGGTGTGTGGGATTTTTCTTTGTCGTGTAGTGCGTCCGCCCGGGCCTTCGGTTTGGCACACGCCCGCTCACAAGAATTTGGGTAAAGGGTGTTGACAGTCTCTCCTAAACAGGATATTTTGGTAAAAGTCCCATCCAAATTCAAGATTCAGCAAGATACCGAACCAGCAGATTAGAACATGTTCGCGTTTCATTCGTCAGCCAGAGCGTCTAACGGCTACTAGCAAACACAGACCACACATTACATCAGAATCAGATGATATTCTAGAGCAGAAATCAAATCACACAAATCTGGGCGCTTAGTCACGAAGATGCACAATAATCCCGGCGTCGATGAACTGCAGGCAAATCTGGCCCCGCATGTCCTGTAAGTGGTCGCGCGCCAGGCATACCTCGTCGATGGCCTTGGTCTGGAGCTGCTCGGCCGCGAGCAACCAGGCGCGCTGGAGGATGTCGCCCTCCGGGAGGATCGCCGCGGCCACGCCGACGGCGTCGATGGCGGCGGTGGCGAACGACACGCCGTCGCGGAGGCATATCTGCGCCGCGTCGCTGTTCTGGAGCGCCTCGCTGCTGCGGCCGGCCCAGCTCTCGAGCGCCCCCGCGCTGAGGACGAAGCCCATGCCCTCGAAGAAGTGGGGGATGCCGCTGTCGGCCAGGAAGTGGAGCGCGCTGCAGCGCTTGATTTCGCGGCGGGCGTCCTCTAGGAGCGAGGCGGGGGAGGCTCCGGCGGGGCCAGGCTCGACGTAGACGGCGTTACCGCCCACGCGGTACGAGCGCAGCGCCTCCTGCTGCGCCCTGAGCTTGATGGTGGCGAGGTCGATCAGCCTGAAGGCTTCGTCCGAGGTGGTGGCTTGCAGGAGGTTCTCCATCAGCGTTCGCGCCAGGTTCCGCCACTCGTTCGCCATTGCCGCCGCGCCCGCGTGCCGATGTCTGTCTCTGCCTTGCGAGCGAGCAAGAAAATGAGCGAGGGGATTACGAGGTGAAGTGCTGTAAGAGCAAGTTTAATAGTATAGCCAGCTGCTAGCTATAAGCCATGTGCCATGTCATTTGTAGCTAACATAAAGCTAACATGTATAATAGTGAGCTATAATTATGTACTACTTTATCAATGGATGGCCCACATTTTACTCTCACAAAGTGCCTAGGAGCACGTGCTAGAGTTGGCTCTTGCATGAGAGCTCACTCCTCTTCTCTCTCCTCCTCTCTCTCCTCCAACTAAGCATGAATATATTATTTTAACCCTTATAGCCAGCTGACTAGGACTTATTATACTTGCTCTAAAGTATGTTTGTTACAGTGGCTTCGGGGTTCGGCCGCGCGCGAGGTAAAAAGTCGGTTACGGCCCTGGGCCCCACCTTGCCAGCCTGGCTACTTCAGAGCACGCCGGCGTCGGAAGCGCAGCCAAGCATTCATCAGAAATCCGTACCCACCTGGCAGTCCAGAGGATGCATGGGTAATCTTCAGAGGTTGATATTTCAAGAACGAAATTACTGGTACAGTATTAGATGCTCAATTCTGCATTTCTGCTTGAATGCTGAGATCACCGTGAACTAGCCTAGTTCTGTGTGTGGCCGTGCACCACAGCATGGAGATCCGGTTCAGAGCATGTTTTTTTTTAATAAAGGGGATTTTAAGCATTACACCCAGCCAACAAGATGCACACAGCCCCGTTTATAGGTCCACAAGTTCAAAGGTATACTCCTAGAAGGTACATAAAAAAGGTGAATATCCCGACGGCTAAGCTACATGTGCCTCAATCCACGTAAGATGCTGCCACCCATGCATGTTGGGAAATAAAATCATTCGCCGTGTTCTCCAATCGTGTAGACACCTCCGTAAAGAGGTCACGATCCTCCAATCGTTGGAGTGGCGACCATGAAAGGAGCAAAGCCGTAACGCGGTATACAACCTACAAAAGAGAACAACTTTTGTCATTAAAAACCTTGTCATTTCTACATAGCCAAAGCGACCATATAACAGCTATCGCTCCCACCCTGATAAGTATTTTATACCTAGCATCCACCCTATTAAGCCAATTGCCAAAAATATTTGCAATGCTTCTAGGAGGATATAAGGTAGAACCTATCTGAATGATTGACCATATATAACTAGCAACTCGACAACTGAAGAAAAGGTGTTTTATTGTCTCTTGTTCATGACAGAAAACACATTTCGTGCAGCCGTGCCAATTGCGTTTGGCAAGGTTATCCTTAGTAAGAATCACACCTCGACGAAGATACCATGCAAAGACCTTTGTTTTCAAAGGTATCTTCATCTTCCAGATGGATTTATTATTAACAAACGGTTGACTGGGTATAATTAAGGCCTTTTACATGGAACTGACCGTGAATTTACCATTCTTGGTGAGATTCCAGCGAAATTCATCAGCCCCCTGAACTAACTGGACTGAAGCTAACCTTTGTAGCAATTCATTCCATGAAGTTAATCTTGGGCCAATGAGATCTCGCCTGAACGTCAAAGAGGGTGGAGATGTTTCCAATACCTTCTGTAAGGTATCACTCTTATGACGAACAATATTATACAAAGCTGGATATTGTTCTTGGAGAGTGGTTGTACCTAACGACCTATCCTCCCAAAACCTTATCTCCGACTCATTCCTAATGGAGAACGAACCAAACGGGAAAAAGTATTTTTTAGTTGCCATAATGCCAGCCCAAAAGTGTGAATCTCCCGGTTTCCATATAACCCGAGATATAGCTTTTGAACCCACATACTTTCTCCGCAAAAGTTGTTGCCATCAACCCTCCTCAGTTAATAACCTGGCCAACCATTTTCCTAGCAAAGCTCGGTTTTTAACTTCAAGATCATGGACTCCTAGTCCACCTTGATCTTTTGGACGGCAAACAACACTCCATTTGGTCAACCGATATTTTTTCTTCTCATTATCCCCTTGCCAAAAGAATCTCGACCGGAAATAATCCAATCTATGTAAGACTCCTTTGGGCAACTGGAAGAAAGAAATCATATACAATACCATATTTGTAAGTACTGAATTAATGAGAACTAATCTTCCTCCAAGGGATAATAATTTTCATTTCCAACTACTCAAGCGTTTTTGTAGTCTTTCCTCGACGATTTTCCATTCGGCCAACGTCAGCCTCCGGTAATGAATCGGAATGCCGGGTAGCTAATTGGAAAACACCCAAGCCCACATCCAAATAATTCGGCATATAGGTTGGCGTCATCTTTGGCCTCTCCGAAACAGAACAATTCACTTTTATGGAAGTTTATCTTGAGACCTGACAATTGCTCAAAAGCTGAAAGGATTAACTTCAGATTTCGTGCTTTGTTCAAGTCATGATCCATAAATAAGATTGTGTCATCGGCATATTGGAGAATGGATAAGCCCCCATCAACCAAATGAGGAACTACCCCTTCGATATGGCCATCGAGTTTAGCCTGCTCAATTATAATAGCAAGCATATCCGCCACAATATTAAACAACATTGGGGATAGGGGATCGCCTTGCCTTAAACCTTTTTTTGTCTGGAAATATCTACCATCGTCATCATTGACCTTGATAGCAACACTTCCTCCAAAAACAAAGTTATTAATTAGAGCGTGCCACTCATTGGAAAAACCTTTCATCCTGAGCGTCTGTTGAAGAAAAGACCACTTGACCTTGTCATAGGCTTTTTCAAAGTCGATTTTGAGTATCACCCCATTCAACTTTTTGCAGTGCATCTCATGAATTGTTTCATGCAAAGTGACAACACCATCTAGGATGTATCTACCTTGCATAAAAGCAGTCTGGGATGGAAGTACCACATGATCAGCCACCGAATTAAGCCTAATAGTAGCCACTTTTGTAAAAAAAATTAAAGCAAGCATTAAGGAGACATATAGGTCTATATTGCTGAATCCGTTCCGCATCAGTCACTTTCGGTAAGAGAATGATTTCACCAAAATTGATGTGAAACAGTTCAAGTTGCCCCTTATGTAGTTCACTAAAAAGCTCCAAAAGATCATTCTTAATAATGTCCCAGAAAGACTGATAAAATTATGCTGGGAAACCATCCGGCCCGGCCGCCTTATTATGTTCCATTTGGAAAACCGCTTTCCTTATCTCCTCCTCAGAATAGGGGGAAGTCAGAATAGCGTTTTCTTGTGGGGACACTTGAGGAATATCATCAATCCTGGATTCATCCATGGATATATCAGATTCCTCGGGGGCTCCGAACAGACCTTTATAATAAGTTGTAATATAGGACTTAAGTTGTTCATGACCTTCAATCACGCCCTCTTCCTGGACTAAAGAATGAATGAGTTTCTTTCTGTATCTGCCATTGGCTACACTATGAAAGTATCTCGTATTCGAATCTCCTTCCAGCAAAAATTGGGCTTTAGATCTTTGGTACCACTTGAGTTCCTCCTCCCTCAGTAGTGTTATCACCAGAATTTGACCGAGTCAGAGGTGGGCCGCGATCAAGATGGGCTTGAAGATTATATACGGAAGAAATACGTGAATCGACCTTATATGCAAAGTTTGGGCTAGTTTGCCCTTGTATCTGTAACATAGTAGATTACGTGTCGGTTAGTTAGAGTTTGCCTCGTGCACGGTTGGGATTATTCCCACGTTAGAAAGTCCCCCGGACTATAAATATGTATCTAGGGTTTATGAAATAAACAACAACCAACGTTCAACACAAATCAATCTCGGCGCATCGCCAACTCCTTCGTCTCGAGGGTTTCTCCCGGTAAGCACCATGCTGCCTAGATCGCATCTTGCGATCTAGGCAGCACAAGCTTATTACGTTGTTCATGCGTTGCTCGTATCGAAGCCTTTTTGATGGCGAGCAACGTAGTTATCTTAGATGTGTTAGGGTTAGCATTGTTCTTCGTATCATATGCTTGTCGTAGTGCAACCCTTATACATCTAGCCGCCCTACACCTATCTTAGGTGTAGGGGCGGCACCCCGCTTGATCATCGTTTAGTAGATCCGATCCGTTACGGTTGCTCCTTGTTCTTCAAGGATTAGTTTAATATCCGCAATAGTTAGGCCTTACAAAGGGTTGGAGGATCCAGCGGCGCGTAGGGTGTCGTTTGCTAGTCCTAGACAGGATGTTCCGGGGATCAACCTCGTGTTGGTTTTTGGCCTTGTCTAGGACCGGCTCACGATCACCGTGCGTGGCCGCGAGGCCCAATCGTGAGTAGGATGATCCGATTATGCGGTGAAAACCCTAAATCGTCGTAGATCGCTTTAGCTTCACCTTGATCAAGCGGGACCACCATATATTCGTACACCCGGTACGAATCATGGGTGGATCGGCTCTTTGAGCCGATTCACGAGATAACCCGAGAGCCGATCAAGGCTCGTATTTAATGTTTACGTGTATGCCATGCAGGAAACTAAGCGAGGCATCATCCAACACCTTCCCCGACCGGTATAGGTCAGGTGGCACGCCCTTGCATCGAGCATCGGACGTGTGCGCGAAGGCTTTGCGGGCCGTCGCTCGAGAGGACCGAGGCCAGCCGCAGCCCCGAGTTGTTCCCGGCTCTACGGTGTTGCCCGTCGCTGCCCGCCGGTGGGTTTCGACCGCAACACATTCCGGCACGCCCGGTGGGACAATCTTCGACATCCACCGCATCGCCATCTACATCCGAGATGGCGGAAGGCACTCCGGTCAAGTACGAGGATCTGACTGACGAGCTCAAGAAGAAGCATGACGAGATCAAGGCAGTCCTCGAAGCCGACCTCATCGGCTCTTTTCACAGAACCCGCTCCCATGGCATCAGGTGGAAGGGGTTCTCACCCGAAGGCGCGCTCGATGGAGTGGACATGTCCACCCCGTCAGAAGAACGCACCAGGTCGCTGCGTCAGGAGATCAACTTCATGGTGGCTCATTCGCTGCACCGCCACTCGAGAGCCCGGTGAACACTTTGGAGCGTGTCGCTCGCGCGTGATCCAGGAAATCATGAGCCATCAGTACTCTCCGTCAGGACCAGCTCTGGGGACTTACCAAGGAGAGATGCCACTCCAGTCCCGTCCACCGCTGCCGTTCGCTTGGCAGCACCAGAAGTGCCGAACTCATCGGCATACGTCGTCTACAAGATTGGTGGTGACCCTAGCGACTACCAATTCCTACATGAGGCGCCCAAGGAGATCCCGCACGGATACACGTGCGCATACGTGCCGATCGCAAGTAATCGGGCACTCTCGAACCGAGCCGCAACAAGCAGGGGACTTCGGAACAGCGAGGAGGAACGTCGGGGACAGACCTTGAGAAGCGGACGTGGCTAGCTAAGTACGCCACTCCGACAAACCTCCGCAGCTCAGCTCCTGCAGTTGGCTCAGAGCTGGAAAAGCAAGCATGGCTGGCTAAGTATGCCACCCCGGCGAATCTTCAGGGTTCGACGCCTTCAGCCATCACCGCGGATCAGATTTGTACAATTCTGAAAGACCAGTTCGGCATGATGCCGAAAAGGAGGACAATCGGCTATTCCAAGCCGTACCCTAATGAGTACGAATTGATCCCACTACCACCCAAATATCGGCTCTCTGATTTCACAAAGTTCAGCGGATCAGATGGTTCCAGCTCCATCGAGCATGTGAGCCGATACTTGGCACAGCTGGGCACGATCTCAGCATCAGACGAGCTGCGTGTGAGGTTCTTCGCACAGTCCCTCACAGGATCGGCTTTCGGGTGGTACACATCGCTGCCACCGAACTCAATCCGGACTTGGAAGCAGTTGGAAGAGCAGTTCCATGAGCAGTATCACTCAGAGGCTTCCGAGGCTGGCATTTCCGATCTAGCACAAGTACGGCAGAAGCGCGGGGAAACAGTGGCAGAATACGTCCAGCGCTTCAGGACCATTAGGAACCGATGCTATTCGGTTCACGTAAGTGAAAAAGAAGCAGTCGAGTTGGCGGTGGTGGGTCTCTCATCATCGATCAAGGACGTGGCCTCCCAAGCAGACTACCCTTCGTTGGCGCACATGGTGCGAAGGCTGTCAGCATATGAACAACGCCACCCAGATGTTTACCAGGACAAATTCAAGCGTGCGGTGGTCCTGGTTGAGGCAGACGAGGATGAAGGTGCTGCGGGAGATCAAGAGGTAGCAATGGCTGAATGGACTCGGGCGTCAAGCCCCGTGTCCTGTAAGTGGGTTAAGCCACAAGGCCCTCCAAAAGGGTTCGACTTCGACGTGACCAAAGCTGAGCAGATTTTCGACCTCTTACTCAAGAAGAAGCAGCTGAAGGTACCCGAAGGCCACAAGATCCCCACGGTGCAGGAGCTGAACGGAAAGCCATACTGCAAATGGCATAACTCGGTCTCCCATGCCACCGACGACTGCAGGGTGTGGCGTCAACAGGTCCAAATGGCGATAGAACAAGGGCGGCTAATTTTCAACCAGTACGCCATGAAGGTCGACACACACCCCTTCCCCGCCGTTAACATGGTGGAGTATACTTACCATGGAGGGTGCCAGCCATATTTCTCGTGAAATATCAACATGGTAGGACCTGGGCACCACTCTGGTAAGGACGGAGATGAGGGCAGCTGCTCTCATAGCAAGGACACAGAGGAAGCCGCTCCACGCGATCGGCTCCGCCACGATGGCAAGCGCTACATCACGGAGGGAGAAGTGAGGAACGTAAGATATCAGCGACCTCTCTCTGATCACCTCCTCAACAAGTATGTGGGTCAATATGACCAACGCCGGCGGTACAACGACGATGATGAAAAAGATCGTCTGGCTAGAGACGACAGGAGACGTCGTCGGTATGATCGCGATGAGGAGGGGTACGAGCGCCGTGCCAAGGAAGAATCGAGGGAGCAAGACGACGAAGATAGGCACTGGGACTGTCCCTTCTTCAGACACTGCTGGGACTCAGGAATGAGCCGATTGCCAACAATCGGCAACTGCCCAGAATGCAAACAAAAGAAGAAGGATGCAGCTAACGTGTCCGTGTTCAGGCGTCTAGGGCCTCTCCCGCCTCGGAACAAACATGCTGAGTCCGCTCGGGTGGAAGATCTCGAGGAACTAGAGGACGATGATGAAGAAGAAGACAAGTATCATTGGCCAAGGTGGTGCCCTGATGGGCTCAGCCGTTCCCAAAAACGAAGGGTTCAGCGACTACGTGGGTTGGAGGAAGCTGAAAGGTTATACCTGCACACGTTGAGGAAGGCGCGGCCTGATCTGGCCGCTAAGATTCAGCGAACCCTGGACGAAGAAGGTCGGCCACAAAGGAAAGAGTGGCGTCCCAGACAAAAGAAAGACGATGCTGAGACATCGGCTGGCACAAACATGGTCTTCATCCTTCCAATGGAGTTTAGTGCTCCAGGATTAGACGAAGCACCTGTGGCACAACTTGACTGCGGCCCGCGGCCGGTCATCTTTGAGAAGCCACGAGAGAGAAGCTACAGGCATCTGAAGGCCCTGTACTTGCGAGGTTACATCAATGGGCAGCCTGTCAACAAGATGTTGGTGGACACCGGAGCGGCAGTTAACAATATGCCATACTCCATGCTACGTCGGTTGGGACGCTCCAGCTCGGATCTGATCAAGACCAATGTGACACTGAGCGATTTCAACGGCCAAGCATCCGACGCACAAGGTGTTCTGAACATGGATGTGACCGTAGGAAGGAAAACTGTCCCTACGACGTTCTTTATTGTCGACAGCAAGAGCTCCTATGCTGTCCTACTAGGGAGAGATTGGATCCACGCCAACTGTTGCATTCCATCCACGATGCACCAATGCCTAATACAGTGGGATGGAGATGAAGTAGAAGTCGTCCACGCAGATGATTCAGCCGAGATTTCAACGGCCGGCATGGACGTTTGGGAGACATCAGGCCAAGAGCCACTCTCAGGCATCAATTTGGACGACTGCGAGCGCATCGACGTGACAAAGAACGGGGTTAGGCTGGTTTTATCCACCGGCCTGACCGTGTAACAAGAGCACCATCGATGGACAAATGTGGCGATGCCGATCCAAGTGATCGTCCCCAAGGATTTATGGAGGAACATTGCAAAAACCTTCATCGAGCAAGCAACGTGGAGGCCGATTCCAGCAATCGGTCAAAATTATCCTCACCATCCATTCTGCCTGGGTGCAACGCCAATCTAATGGGCAATAGGGTTACGTCGGCTAATGAGCTAGAAGAAGTCCACACTGGTCCTAATCAAGCCGACGTTCGCATAGAGTGCCTTGACTAACAGAGCCGATATCAGCAGTTACCTGTCAGAATCGGCTCGGGGGGCACCTAATCAGATGAGCATGTGCGATACATGTGCAATGAAACATTGGGGGGGCCGATAGAAAAATCGGCCCGTAAAAAAAAATTTCACGATATGCAGCCGATGCAAGGACATCACCTTTAGAACTAAGGAACAAAGCCGATGCACAGTCATCGACTTTAGTACAATTACACAAGACCTACCGGCTATGTGCTCAAGGCTCAAGGCTCAGATTTTCGCCAAGATGGTTTTCAGTTCGGCTTCAAGAGCTTCTGTTTCCTTGGAGGGAATGTACAATGAAAGCAGCCTCGGCTGCAGTGAGCACAACCCTTTGCGCCAGTTTAGCGATTACCAGATTACCTGAGGTCAAAGCCTTTTCGTTTGATCTGTGCATCCTCGCTGATATTCTCGCCTCGATTAAGGCTCGGGGGGCAACTAACTTGGTAGATGCTCTATTTTTGAGAGCCGATTGGAGTTGCATCGGCTGACCTCGCATCATGACCTTCTCCGAAAGCGGTGAGCTGTTTGCAGAAGAAGATTGTTAAAGCTACGGAGAGGAGCCGGAAAGGAAAGCCGTCGTCTTGTACAGGGTTTGGACCGTCCTGTCGCTGCAAGAAAAGGAAGGAGACTGGATTCTCAAAATAGCCGATGAACAGTCATCGGCTATAGGATTGCGAAATATCATGGTCAGGTATCAAATCACAGTCTGAATTTGAGAAGTGCTTGACTGACGGTCTAATCGATATCTGAGTCCGGCTTCATGGGCGTCTAAGGGGAAAAAATCCGATACGTCGCTATCGGTCTTGGTGTGGCAAGCGGAAGGATTGAAATTGGATTAATTGAAAGATACATTGGAAGAACAATTCTCATTAATTCAAAGGAGCGGCTTTACAGGAAAGAGCCGATGGCTCTCAAAAGGGGGATCTGGTGCCTAGTGCACTGCTACTACTAGGCCTACTCTACTAGTCGTCGCTGTCCTCATCGTCGCCGTTGTCGATGTCGTCGGCGCTGCTCCCGGGAAGTTCCTCGTCGCTGCTGCCCCAGCCCTCGGCCGGAGCTTCTTCTTCCTCGTCATCATCATCATCCTCGCTGTCCGCCCAAGAGCGGAAGCGCTTTGTCGGCGGGTATCCGATGGAGGAGGAGGATTCATCCTCCTCTTCTTCCTCCTCATCGTCATCATCGTCTTCGCTGTCCGCCCAAGCGCGGAATCGCTTTGCCGGCGGATGCTTAGCGGGGGAGGAGGGATCATCCTCCTCCTTTTCCTCTTCTTCCTCTACTTCTTCTTCTTCCTCCTTCCTGTCGGAGGAGGTGGGTTTCACCCAGGGATGGAGGTCGTCTTCGCTTTCGCTTATCAGCTCCCCTTCGATGAGGAACTTGAGGTCGTCTTCCCCATCGGTCAGAGGCAGGTCGCCATCTGACCCGACGAATGCTTCGGGTGGACCGTCTGGCACATGGTCGAAGTTCCACTCCGGCTCGCTTGAGGAGAAAGACTGGAGGGAGAGGCCGGAGGAGATGGAGGAAGAGGAAGACATTGCTACAGGGAAACAGGGTTTTTTGGTGCCGACAGCTAGAACAGAGGAAGGGGATGAAGAGGACTGATCAATCGGCACGGTTAAATAATGAGGAGCCTAGTGGAGATTTAATGCCATTGCAGTTTCCGAGGAAGTGATGCTAAAGCTATCAAATTTTGCAGAGAAGTTGAGAAGACAAGGTGTCATGATAAAGGATGCTGCAACGGTTCTGCTCTGCCACGACATGACCCGACGAAGAAAAAGCAGAGTGATTTTGGAATTATCAATTCCAAAACCAGGGGGGCATGTGTTATCACCAGAATTTGACCGAGTCAGAGGTGGGTCGCGATCAAGATGGGCTTGAAGATTATATATGGAAGAAATACGTGAATCGGCCTTATATGAAAAGTTTGGGCTAGTTTGCCCTTGTATCTGTAACATAGTAGATTACGTGTCGGTTAGTTAGAGTTTGCCTCGTGCACGGTTGGGATTATTCCCACGTTAGAAAGTCCCCCGGACTATAAATATGTATCTAGGGTTTATGAAATAAACAACAACCAACGTTCAACACAAATCAATCTCGGCGCATCGCCAACTCCTTCGTCTCGAGGGTTTCTCCCGGTAAGCACCATGCTGCCTAGATCGCATCTTGCGATCTAGGCAGCACAAGCTTATTACGTTGTTCATGCGTTGCTCGTACTGAAGCCTTTTTGATGGCGAGCAACGTAGTTATCTTAGATGTGTTAGGGTTAGCATTGTTCTTCGTATCATATGTTGTCGTAGTGCAACCCTTATACATCTAGCCGCCCTTACACCTATCTTAGGTGTAGGGGCGGCACCCCGCTTGATCATCGTTTAGTAGATCCGATCCGTTACGGTTGCTCCTTGTTCTTCAAGGATTAGTTTAATATCTGCAATAGTTAGGCCTTACAAAGGGTTGGAGGATCCAGCGGCGCGTAGGGTGTCGTTTGCTAGTCCTAGACAGGATGTTCCGGGGATCAACCTCGTGTTGGTTTTTAGGCCTTGTCTAGGACCGGCTCACGATCACCGTGCGTGGCCGCGAGGCCCAATCGTGAGTAGGATGATCCGATTATGCGGTGAAAACCCTAAATCGTCGTAGATCGCTTTAGCTTCACCTTGATCAAGCAGGACCACCATATATTCGTACACCTGGTACGAATCATGGGTGGATCGGCTCTTTGAGCCGATTCACAGGATAACCTGAGAGCCGATCGAGGCTCGTATTTAATGTTTACGTGTATGCCATGCAGGAACTAAGCGAGGCATCATCCAACACCTTCCCGACTCGGTATAGGTCAGGTGGCACGCCCTTGCATCAAGCATCGGACGTGTGCGCAGAAGGCTTTGCGGGCCGTCGCTCAGAGGGACCAGGGCCAGCCGCAGCCCTGAGTTGTTCCCGGCTCTACGGTGTTGCCCGTCGCTGCCCGCCGGTGGGTTTCTGACCGCAACAAGTAGACCCGCTAACGTTGCATCGAGTTGACTTTTAAGATCAATCTCCTGCGTAGTTAACGGTCGTACCTCGGCGAGTGCCTCTAGATCATCTATTTTTGATGATAGTCTGAGTTTCTCTTTCTTTAGTACTCCAGTCATGTGCTTGGACCAACCCCCAAGGTATCTACGCGTCGAGCGCAATTTATTATTCCACCTTTGGATTGGGTTGTTCCCAGCAACTGGTTTGTCCCATATAAATTTAATCATATCCGAGAACCCCTCCCTATGTAGCCATCCAAGTTCAAATTTGAATGTACGTCTACAATGAGGTATTGGGTTCCCGGTGGAAAGTAAAATAGACGCATGGTCTGACAAGGCTTCAATACGTGGCAGAACCCGTACTGAGACTAGGGGAAATTTTAGTTCCCAATCTGAGTCCATCAATACACGGTCTAGCTTCTCGTAAGTAGGCTCTGTGAGGCTATTTTCCCAAGTAAATTGTCTCCCAATCATTGAGACCTCCCTTAGATCCAAGCTATCGATGACGGTATTGAATAAGAAGGGCCAATGCGTGTCAAACCTGCCCCTGCTCTTCTCCTGAGGGTATCTTAGCATATTAAAATCGCCCCCGATAATGATGGGGTGCGGATTATCTTTTGCTAGATTCACGAACTCACCAAGAAAAGCAGGTTTAGCAACATCCTGAGCCGCCCCATAGACGGAAACCAAACTCCAAATGAAATTATCAGATTTGTTCCGGATGTGGAGTTTTATATGAAAATCTCCTCCAGAATTATCTAAAATTTCCATAGTAGAAGTTCGGACTCCAACTAGTAGACCACCCGAACGCCCCCGAGGTGGGAGGGATACCCAAGCGAAGTCTTCCCCGCCTGAAAGGCGATTTAGAAAAATTGTTGAGTAATTCCTCTTACCCATTTCGGATATGGCAATAAAATCAAGACCATGTTCCCTAATGCAATCAGCGATGTGTAAGTGTTTAGCCAAGTCTTTAAGACCTCTGCTATTCCTAAACATGCCATTCATTTGGAAACAATAGGAGATTTAGTTGCCTTTGCCTTTTTGTCAGGCCAACCATTTCTTTTAATAGACGAAGCTCTGGATTTGCGTTCCGCTGCTTTTAGTTCAAAACATGAACCCAGCGTCTCATTATCCAAACCAACCTCCGAAACCTCTCCAACTAGATGCGTGAGAAGCTATCCGTCTGAGACGGAATACACTTCCTCATCATCTTCGTTAGAAAGTAAGGTATCATGCTTACTCGAAATCGTAGGAGAGAGTTTAAATCTATCAAACTCCATACGTCTAAGAGCATTAGCCGAAACCGAAATAGCACTAACAGATTTACCCAACGAAACCCCCACATTATTAAGATTCGCATTAATTAGTGGTGTTGGGAAAGTTAGAAAGGATTCAGAACTTTTATTTATACCTAAGAAGTCGAGGTTTGCCGTCGCCTTGCGTCTCATCGCTCTAGCTAGCAAATCCTCGTTCGACGCTGCAGCCCTGATGACCCACAAGT
>NC_061511.1:264611226-264633596 GCF_022539505.1 Lolium rigidum
CCGTATGGGCTGACAACATGGCGCGTACTTCGCCTAGACGGAGTGGCAGCAACCGCCCTAGGCGGAGCCTTCGGCCCCTCCAGACGACCGAGAGATGCACCATCAGCCTTAGGGGAGGCGGGTGAAGAAGGCCCTCCCCTAAAACCAGACGGCAGCAAAGCCGCCCGATCCTCCTCCGCCGTCATCACCGTGGTCACAGATGGGGGAATAGGCGAAGTAGATCCCCCCCCATGACCAGCCGAGGCATGCCCGCCTCCCTCCGTAGACGACGACTCGTAGAAGGCGTCGGAGGAGGTAAAGGTCGGAGAAGACCCTCCCCCGCCACCATCCTCCGCTGCAAGCATCCCGGCGTGATCTCCCACCGGAGTCGTCGGGGAGGCGACCACCGCAGCACCCCGCGGAGAGGAGGGAACAACAGCGTGCGGCAACTCCGGGCCACGCTGCAGCTGTTCCGTGGCCTGCCCAGGCCGGATGGCTGCCCCAGAAGATGCCCCGCCTCTCTCCAGGCGTGCAGCCCCGCGTGGCGAGGCCGAGCGTGGCGAGGCCGAGCGCGGCGAGTCCCCGCCGGCCTCCGTAGTCGGTGTAGAGGAGGCACGGCCCGAAGGGGAAGCGGAGGCGCGACGCGACGCCGAGTGAGTGAGACGCCCAAGGGTGTGAACGCGCCCTCTAGCCAGCCTGTCCGAAGGTGTAGAACACGACGCCGGGGTGGTGTCAACCGCACCGTCCGAAGGCTGTGGAGCGACCGACGAAAGAGCCCTCTCGAGCTCCTGTGCAGAAACAATAGACCGAGGAGACTGTCTCTCGAGACCGGGGCTAAGGACTCGTAGCTTCTCCACCACCGCCTTGGCCAGCTGAGTTTGCGGGTTGGGATTGAAAGGAGTAGCTGCAATGCAAACTGTTCGTGCACCCCCGGCACCTCCAGAGCTAGAAGCATTCTGAGCGTGCGGCGTGGTGGACTGTGGAGGCTCTAATCTGGCATCAGATGTGTCCATCGCATCATCATCAACACAATCATCATTACCTACCTCATCGTTGTCATCCTTCTTCACCCAAACTAGCGGTAAGAACCCAGCATCAGACACAAAATCATCTGGCTCGCGGCGAAAACGAAAATCAAAGCCCTTTAACTGAACCAGAACATCAGTCTTAACAAACACAGCAGAATCTTCCCTAAGCTTCTGCAGCACCACAGAGTCCATCATGGCTACCTGAATGCGAATAATCCCCTTACGCCTGAGAGTGGCGAGGTCTACATCCACAGTCTTTCCCACAAGAGAACCAACAGCCCATAAGCCTAGAAAGTGGCGCACACTGTGCGGCACTCCTTCCACATGAAGCCATATCTTCTGCAATTCAAATTTATGGGGCACCTCAGTAGACATCCACCTGGAGATACTCAAAGAAGAGCCAAAACCTGGGACCCCGACCTGGATCCCATCCACTCTGTCCAGATCCTCAGAAGAAGGAAGACTGGTCAAAAACTCCATGTCCCCATTAGGCAAAGCTTCCCATTTCCAGTTCTGGCTAACAACACACCGTCTGGCAACCTGCTTGGCGACCACATCCGCAGGCACTTCATCACCTGAAATGACCACCCTTGCAACCGGAGACTGACTGGGGACCAAATCATCAAGAACCACAGAGTCAGGAAGCGACGTGAAGTAAGTCTCTAGTTGACCAGTTCCCAAAACAAGTGCAGGGGGTCTAGGTGCGCGGAGAACTGGGCAACGCTGAGTCGGATGGGCTCGCTTATCACACACATAGCAATAATGCTTCACCTTACAATCCTTGGCCGCATGCGTGTCCATCGTGCACTTCCAACACCACACCTTCTTGCCTTTACCGGAAACCTTGACTGCTGACTCCACCGGCGCTACCACCGGTTGCTCTGAGGGAACGGGAGGGCCAGCCTGAACCTGCGGCTGAACCTGCTGCTGCGGAACAGGCGATGGAGCCACTGACTGATGCGGTACAAACTGAAGCATGAACTGTCCCTGCTGAACAAAACCATGTGACTGCGGAATAGAAACCACGACCCCCGGCTGCTGCGGCACAAACTGAGGCATAAAATTACCCTGATGAAAGAGCTCCTGCCCATACGAACCCTGTCCATGAGCAACCTACACTTGTTGATCGCCGACAAAGCCATGATGCGATTGGCCTTGATCGGAAAAAGGCTGGATGACCTGCTGCCCCGGTCTCTTTTTCTTGTTCTTCTTTGGCTTGGGATTGACACCTGGAGCGAAAGCAACCTGCTGCTGCTGAGACACCGATGAGCCAAGTCCTTGCTGCTGCCCCATCGAACTCCCCATGTGCTGCTGCGGCTGACTCGCAAATTGCCCGCCGGAAAGGACCCCAGGTTGGGGATACCCGTAGACCGGTGGTCGGTACGGATAGTCCTGCTGCTGCACTTGTGGCTGCTGCAGTTGAACATGAGGCCGTGGCTGTGGCGGCTGCTGCGGCTACTGCAACGGCGCAGGGAGGAAGGGCCTCGGGCTGGCCGGCTGCAAAGGTGGGGGCGGCCGCATCCCCGGGGCAGCGAGAGGAGGACGAACGGCACCCAGCAAAGGTTGGCCAGGGCCCCGTCCCGACGGTGGTTGCTGCGTCCCCGCCATCGGTAGCCGCGGCAGCGCCGCAACCTCCGCGAACGACGGGCGGCGAACCGGGTTCCAGCCCCGCGCGCGTGGAGCCGAAGAACGGAGAAGAAGTCGATGGCGTCCGGAGAGGCAACGACGGAACCGGTGGCGCAGTCCTTGGCGGCGTAGCGGATGGAGCAGGTGGGACTCGGTGGGGCGACGAACTTGGGGGCGACGCGATCGGAGATGGAGGCGAGCTTGGCGGCGCGACGTTAGCAGGAGGAGACGAAGCACGCGTCAACGCGTCCGTGCGGTTGACCCAAAGCCTCTACATGCGCTGGGCCAGGCCGGCCCAGGAGTAAGAGCACTGGGCCCCACCGTCATGCAGCGATGCCTGATACGTCTCCAACGTATCGATAATTTCTTGTGTTCCATGCCACATTATTGATGTTATCTACATGTTTTATGCACACTTTATATCATATTCGTGCATTTTCTGGAACTAACCTATTAACAAGATGCCGAAGTGCCGCTTGCTTTGTTTCTGCTGTTTTTGGTTTCGGAAATCCTAGTAAAGAAATATTCTCGGAATTGGACGAAATAAAAGCCCGGAGGCCTATTTTCTCACGAAGCTTCCAGAAGACCGAAGACGAGACGAAGAGGGGCCACGGGGTGGCCAAACCCTAGGGCGGCGCGGCCCCCCTGGGCCGCGCGGCCCTGTGGTGTGGGCCCCCCGTGCCGCCTCTCGACTTGCCCTTCCGCCTACAAATAGCCTCCGTGACGAAACCCCCCGCACCGAGAGCCACGATACGGAAAACATTACTGAGACGCCGTCGCCGCCGATCCCATCTCGGGGGATCCTGGAGATCGCCTCCGCACCTGCCGGGAGAGGGGAATCATCTCCCGGAGGACTCTACGCCGCCATGGTCGCCTCCGGTGTGATGTGTGAGTAGTCTACCCCTGGACTATGGGTCCATAGCAAGTAGCTAGATGGTTGTCTTCTCCCCATTGTGCTATCATTGTCGGATCTTGTGAGCTGCCTATCATGATCAAGATCATCTATATGTAATTCTATATGTTGCGTTTGTTGGGATCCGATGAATAGAGAATACTTGTTATGTTGATTATCAAAGTTATGCTTATGTGTTGTTTATGATCTTGCATGCTCTCCGTTACTAGTAGATGCTCTGGCCAAGTAGATGCTTGTAACTCCAAGAGGGAGTACTTATGCTCGATAGTGGGTTCATGCCCGCATTGACACCAGGACGATGTGACGAAAGTTCTAAGGTTGTGTTGTGCCGTTGCCACTAGGGATAAAACATTGATGCTATGTCTAAGGATGTAGTTGTTGATTACATTACGCACCATACTTAATGCAATTGTCTCGTTGCTTGCAACTTAATACTCGGAGGGGGTTCGGATGATAACCCGAAGGTGGACTTTTAGGCATAGATGCGGTTGGATGGCGGTCTATGTACTTTGTCGTAATGCCCAATTAAATCTCACTATACTCATCATGATATGTATGTGCATTGTCATGCTCTCTTTATTTGTCAATTGCCCAACCGTAATTTGTTCACCCAACATGCTGTTCGTCTTATGGGAGAGACACCTCTAGTGAACTGTGGACCCCGGTCCAATTCTCTTTACTGAAATACAATCTACTCGCAATACTTGTTCTACTGTTTTCTCGCAAACAATCATCTTCCACACAATACGGTTAATCCTTTGTTACAGCAAGCCGGTGAGATTGACAACCTCACTGTTTCGTTGGGGCAAAGTACTTTGGTTGTGTTGTGCAGGTTCCACGTTGGCGCCGGAATCTCTGGTGTTGCGCCGCACTACATCCCGCCGCCATCAACCTTCAACGTGCTTCTTGGCTCCTCCCGGTTCGATAAACCTTGGTTTCTTTTCGAGGGAAAACTTGCTGCTCGTGCGCATCATACCTTCCTCTTGGGGTTGCCCAACGAACGTGTGAAATACACGCCATCAAGCTCTTTTTTCGGCGCCGTTGCCGGGGAACTGAAGAAAAGTTACACCACAAAGATTTCTAACTCCCACGTCAACTACGCACCAGCTCTTTTTCTGGCGCCGTTGCCGGGGAGATCAAGACACGCTGCAAGGGGAGTCTCCACTTCTCAATCTCTTTACTTTGTTTTTGTCTTGCTTAGTTTTATTTACTACTTTGTTTGCTGCACTAAATCAAAATACAAAAAAATTAGTTGCTAGTTTTACTTTATTTGCTATCTTGTTTGCTATATCGAAAACACAAAAAAAATTAGTTTACTTGCATTTACTTTATCTAGTTTGCTTTATTTACTGTTGCTAAAATGGCCAACGCTGAAAATACTAAGTTGTGTGACTTCACAACCACAAATAATAATGATTTCTTATGCACACCTATTGCTCCACCCGCTACTACAGCAGAATTCTTTGAAATTAAACCTCGCTTTACTTGAATCTTGTCATGAACAATCAATTTTCTGGTGTTAGTTCTGATGATGCTGCTGCCCATCTTAATAATTTTGTCAAACTATGCGAAATGCAAAAATATAAAGATGTAGATGGTGATATTATTAAACTAAAATTGTTCCCTTTCTCATTAAGAGGAAGAGCTAAAGATTGGTTGCTATCTCTGCCTAAGAATAGTATTGATTCATGGACTAAATGCAAGGATGCTTTTATTGGTAGATATTATCCCCCTGCTAAAATTATATCTTTGAGGAGTAGCATAATGAATTTTAAACAATTAGATACTGAACATGTTGCTCAAGCTTGGGAAAGAATGAAATCTCTGGTTAAAAATTGCCCAACCCATGGATCGACTACTTGGATGATCATCCAAACCTTCTATGCAGGACTAAATTTTTCTTCACGGAATTTATTGGATTCAGCTGCTGGAGGTACCTTTATGTCCATCACTCTTGGTGAAGCAACAAGGCTTCTTGATAATATGATGATCAACTACTCTGAATGGCACACGGAAAGAGCTCCACAAGGTAAGAAGGTAAATTCTGTCGAAGAAACCTCTTCCTTGAGTGATAAGATTGATGTTATTATGTCTATGCTTGTGAATGATAGGACTAATATTGATCCTAATAATGTTCCGTTAGCTTCATTGGGTGCACAAGAAGAACATGTTGATGTAAACTTCATTAAAAATAATAATTTCAACAACAATGCTTACCGGAACAATTCTAGTAACAACTATAGGCCATATCCTTATAATAATGGCAACGGCTATGGTAATTCTTATGGAAATTCTTACAACAATAATAGGAACTCACCCCCTGGACTTGAAGCCATGCTTAAAGAATTTATTGGTACACAAACCTGCTTTTAACACATCTCGTTGAAGAAAAGCTTGGTAAAATTGATATACTTGCTTCTAAAGTCGATAGTCTTGCTTCGTTGATGTTGATCTTTTGAAATCAAAAGTTTTGCCTAATGAGAATTATCATAATAAAATTGTTACTACAGCAAATGCCATTCAAGTTAGAATTAATGAGAATATAAGATTAATGGCTGAACTGCGTGCTAGGTGGGATAGAGAAGAAAATGAAAAACTAGCTAAAGAGAAGAATATAGCTAAAGTTTGGACTATTACCACCACTAGTAATGCAAATGCTACACATGTTGCTGCACCTCCTACTCATACTAATAAAAGAATTGGTGTTAGCAATGTTTCCACTTCTAATGCAAAGCGCGAAAAGCTGCTCGAAACTGCTAAAACTCGCTGAAATTGCCTCGTGATAAAGCTGCTGAAATTTTTTCCAACATTGGGGATGATGATCCCATTGCTTTAGATTATAATGGTTTGAATTTTGATGATTGCCACATCTCTGAAGTTATAAAGTTCTTGCAAAAACTTGCTAAAAGTCCTAATGCTAGTGCTATAAATTTGGCTTTCACGCATCATATTACAAATGCTCTCATAAAAGCTAGAGAAGAGAAACTAGAGCGCGAAGCCTCTATTCCTAAAAAGCTAGAAGATGGTTGGGAGCCCATCATTAAGATGAAGGTTAAAGATTTTGATTGTAATGCTTTATGTGATCTTGGTGCAAGTATTTACGTTATGCCGAAGAAAATTTATAATATGCTTGACTTGCCACCGCTGAAAAATTGTTATTTGGATGTTAATCTTGCTGATCATTCTACAAAGAAACCTTTGGGTAAAGTTGATAATGTTCGCATTATCTTTAACAATAACCTTGTTCCCGTTGATTTTGTTGTCTTGGATATTGAATGCAATGCATCTTGTCCAATTATATTGGGAAGACCTTTTCTTCGAACTGTTGGTGCTATTATTGATATGAGGGAAGGAAATATAAAATATCAATTTCCTCTCAAGAAAGGTATGGAACACTTCCCTAGAAAGAGAATGAAGGTACCTTATGATTCTATTATTAGAACAAATTATGATGTTGATGCTTCATCTCTCGATGTTACTTGATACACACTTTCTGCGCCTAGCTGAAAGGCGTTAAAGAAAAGCGCTTATGGGAGACAACCCATGTTTTTACCTACAGTACTTTGTTTTTATTTTGTGTCTTGGAAGTTGTTTACTACTGTAGCAACCTCTCCTTATCTTAGTTTTGAGTTTTGTTGTGCCAAGTTAAGCCGTTGATAGAAAAGTAAGTACTAGATTTGGATTACTGCGCAGTTCCAGATTTCTTTGCTGTCACGAATCTGAGCCCACTGCCCTGCAGAAAGCTCAGAAAATTATGCCAATTTACGTGCATGATCCTCAGATATGTACGCAACTTTCATTAAATTTGAGCATTTTCATTTGAGCAAGTCTGGTGCCATTTTAAAATTCGTCAATACGAACTGTTCTGTTTTGACAGATTCTGCCTTTTATTTCGCATTGCCTCTTTCGCTATGTTGGATGAATTTCTTTGATCCACTAATGTCCAGTAGCATTATGCAATGTCCAGAAGTGTTAAGAATGATTGTGTCACCTCTGAATATGTCAATTTATATTGTGCACTAACCCTCTAATGAGTTGTTTCGAGTTTGGTGTGGAGGAAGTTTTCAAGGATCAAGAGAGGAGTATGATGCAACATGATCAAGGAGAGTGAAAGCTCTAAGCTTGGGGATGCACCCGGTGGTTCACCCCTGCATATATCAAGAAGACTCAAGCGTCTAAGCTTGGGGATGCCCAAGGCATCCCCTTCTTCATCGACAACATTATCAGGTTCCTCCCCGAAACTATATTTTTATTCCATCACATCTTATGTGCTTTTTCTTGGAGCGTCGGTTTGTTTTTGTTTTTGTTTTGTTTGAATAAAATAGATCCTAGCATTCACTTTATGGGAGAGATACACGCTCCGCTGTAGCATATGGACAAGTATGTCCTTGGTTTCTACTCATAGTATTCATGGCGAAGTTTCTCCTTCGTTAAATTGTTATATGGTTGGAATTGGAAAATGATACATGTAGTAATTGCTATAATGTCTTGAGTAATGTGATACTTGGCAATTGTTGTGCTCATGTTTAAGCTCTTGCATCATATGTTTTGCACCCATTAATGAAGAAATACATAGAGCATGCTAAAATTTGGTTTGCATAATTGGTTTCTCTAAGGTCTAGATAATTTCTAGTATTGAGTTTGAACAACAAGGAAGACGGTGTAGAGTTTTATAATGTTTTCAATATGTCTTTTATGTGAGTTTTGCTGCACCGGTTCATCCTTGTGTTTGTTTCTAACAAGTCTTGCTAGCCTAAACCTTGTATCGAGAGGGAATACTTCTCATGCATCCAAAATACTTGAGCCAACCACTATGCCATTTGTGTCCACCATACCTACCTACTACATGGTATTTTCCAGCCATTCCAAAGTAAATTGCTTGAGTGCTACCTTTAAAATTCCATCATTCACCTTTGCAATATATAGCTCATGGGACAAATAGCTTAAAAACTATTGTGGTATTGAATATGTAATTATGCACTTTATCTCTTATTAAGTTGCTTGTTGTGCGATAACCATGTTTATCGGGGAACGCCATCAACTCATTGTTGAATTTCATGTGAGTTGCTATGCATGTTCGTCTTGTCCGAAGTAAGGGCGATCTACACTGAGTTGAATGGTTTGAGCATGCATATTGTGAGAGAAGAACATTGGGCCGCTAACTAAAGCCATGTTCCATGGTGGAAGTTTCAGTTTTGGACAAACATCCTCAAATCTCTAATGAGAAAAGAAGTAATTGTTGTTGAATGCTTAAAGCATTAAAAGAGGAGTCCATTATCTGTTGTCTATGTTGTCCCGGTATGGATGTCTAAGTTGAGAATAATCAAAAGCGAGAAATCCAAATGCGAGCTTTCTCCTTAGACCTTTGTACAGGCGGCATAGAGGTACCCCTTTGTGATACTTGGTTAAAGCATATGTATTGCGGTGATAATCCAGGTAGTCCAAGCTAATTAGGACAAGGTGCGGGCACTATTAGTACACTATGCATGAGGCTTGCAACTTATAAGATATAATTTACATGATGCATATGCTTTATTACTACCGTTGACAAAATTGTTTCATGTTTTCAAAATCAAAGCTCTAGCACAAATATAGCAATCGATGCTTTTCCTCTATGAGGACCATTCTTTTACTTTCAATGTTGAGTCAGTTCACCTATTTCTCTCCACCTCAAGAAGCAAACACTTGTGTGAACTGTGCATTGATTCCTACATATTCGCTTATTGCACTTATTATATTACTCTATGTTGACAATATCCATGAGATATACATGTTACAAGTTGAAAGCAACCGCTGAAACTTAATCTTCTTTTGTGTTGCTTCAATACCTTTACTTTGAATTATTGCTTTATGAGTTAACTCTTATGCAAGACTTATTGATGCTTGTCTTGAAGTGTTATTCATGAAAAGTCTTTGCTTTATGATTCACTTGTTTACTCATGTCATCACCATTGTTTTGATCGCTGCATTCTCTACATATGCTTTACAAATAGTATGATCAAGTTTATGATGGCATGTCACTCCGAAATTATCTTTGTTATCGTTTTACCCGCTCGGGACGAAGCGGAACTAAGCTTGGGGATGCTGATACGTCTCCAACGTATCGATAATTTCTTGTGTTCCATGCCACATTATTGATGTTATCTACATGTTTTATGCACACTTTATATCATATTCGTGCATTTTCCGGAACTAACCTATTAACAAGATGCCGAAGTGCCGATTCTGTCGTTTTCGCTGTTTTTGGTTTCAGAAATCCTAGTAAAGAAATATTCTCGGAATTGGACGAAATAAAAGCCCGGAGGCCTATTTTCTCACGAAGCTTCCGGAAGACCGAAGACGAGACGAAGAGGGGCCACGGGGTGGCCAAACCCTAGGCGGCGCGGCCCCCTTGGCCGCGCGGCCCCGTGGTGTGGGCCCCCGTGCCGCCTCTCGACTTGCCCTTCCGCCTACAAATAGCCTCCGTGACGAAACCCCCGAGTACCGAGAGCCACGATACGGAAAACATTACCGAGACGCCGTCGCCGCCGATCCCATCTCGGGGGATCCTCGGAGATCGCCTCCGGCACCCTGCCGGAGAGGGGAATCATCTCCCGGAGGACTCTACGCCGCCATGGTCGCCTCCGGTGTGATGTGTGAGTAGTCTACCCCCGGACTATGGGTCCATAGTAGTAGCTAGATGGTTGTCTTCTCCCCATTGTGCTATCATTGTCGGATCTTGTGAGCTGCCTATCATGATCAAGATCATCTATATGTAATTCTATATGTTGCGTTTGTTGGGATCCGATGAATAGAGAATACTTGTTATGTTGATTATCAAAGTTATGCTTATGTGTTGTTTATGATCTTGCATGCTCTCCGTTACTAGTAGATGCTCTGGCCAAGTAGATGCTTGTAACTCCAAGAGGGAGTACTTATGCTCGATAGTGGGTTCATGCCCGCATTGACACTCGGGACAGTGATGAGAAAGTTCTAAGGTTGTGTTGTGTCTGTTGCCACTAGGGATAAAACATTGATGCTATGTCTAAGGATGTAGTTGTTGATTACATTACGCACCATACTTAATGCAATTGTCTCGTTGCTTGCAACTTAATACTGGAGGGGTTCGGATGATAACCTCGAAGGTGGACTTTTTAGGCATAGATGCAGTTGGATGGCGGTCTATGTACTTTGTCGTAATGCCCAATTAAATCTCACTATACTCATCATGATATGTATGTGCATTGTCATGCTCTCTTTATTTGTCAATTGCCCAACCGTAATTTGTTCACCCAACATGCTCGTTCGTCTTATGGGAGAGACACCTCTAGTGAACTGTGGACCCCGGTCCAATTCTCTTTACTGAAATACAATCTACCGCAATACTTGTTCTACTGTTTTCTGCAAACAATCATCTTCCACACAATACGGTTAATCCTTTGTTACAGCAAGCCGGTGAGATTGACAACCTCACCGTTTCGTTGGGGCAAAGTACTTTGGTTGTGTTGTGCAGGTTCCACGTTGGCGCCGGAATCTCCGGTGTTGCGCCGCACTACATCCCGCCGCCATCAACCTTCAACGTGCTTCTTGACTCCTCCTGGTTCGATAAACCTTGGTTTCTTTCTGAGGGAAAACTTGCTGCTGTGCGCATCATACCTTCCTCTTGGGGTTGCCCAACGAACGTGTGAAATACACGCCATCAATGCCCGAAACTGTTCCTCCGTCAGCGCCAACGGACGCGACGTGGAAGGCGCGATCAGCGGAGAGGAATCCGTCGCAGCCGGGAAGAATTGTCCCAAGATCGCCGGCGGAGAGACGCGACGGGGCGGCACCGTCCCTCTCCACGCGCCGGCCCTTGGCTTCCTCGGCACCGGAAAGACGCGCGAGCCAGCCGCCTGCTTGGTCACCGCTGAAACCTGCTGCACCCCCACGTCGACGACCTTCCGCTCCGCAGCAGCCGAAGAAGAACCATCGCCAGACCTGCAAAATCGAAGCTCATCAGCGGACTTACCTTCGGTTGACAGAGACGCAACCTCCCAGAACCTCGAGGCCGGGGTGGGATAGCCTATCTCGTTCCAGAAATCCCGCGCCAGCTCCTCGTCCGAACACCCACCTCGCCGGACCACCGTGGAACCATGACGAGTCGTAGGGGAGTCAAGAACGTCCTCCGCCGATTTAAACGGCACATCGGAGTCACACGAGTCGTCGCTGTCGACGTCCTCGATCAATACCTCGAACCGCGACCCCAAGGGTGAGAGCCTCTCCGCCAACGGTTTCCCCTCTCCGATCTGGATGCCCCCAGGAGGTAGCGTGAGTCTACGACGCCGGCGGGCAAGGGCGCCGGCCGCGGCAGCCTCAGACCCAACGGCAGCCTCAGAGCATGATAATGCTAATATCTTATAGGTAAGGTTATGTTCCTCAAACTGTCACTCAGAGCATCTCCAGTCCCGTCCCTCAAAACAATTTGGGACGCGCTCGATAAGAAAACGTTCTCAGTCGTGTCCCCCAAAGCCTCTTCTTGTTCGGTGCGCTCCGATACGGTGTCCGGTGCCTCGAGCCCGTCCCCGCCCCATAGGGGACGCTCCGGGCACGTCGGACACAACGAAAAGCGAGGCGGACTCCCACATGTCGGCAACTATTTCCATAAACCATTGGTTCGTGTCTTTTTTCTCGTCGCTCCTTCCCTCCCACGCCTCCCACCCCTCCGCCGCCGCTTGATTTGCCGGCTGTTTCGATGGCTGATCTCTTCTGAGAGTCGGCACCGTCGTCGCGGCTGGCACTTTCGCCGGTCGTTCCGTCGCCGCTTCGCTAGCGCGTCCCAGAACGCGGCGTCAAATCCGTCCCACCTCCACGCACACAAGGTGCTCGACGACTTGCCAGGTAGGCGCGATTAGCCGCTGTTCGTTGCCTTGTCTGCCGCGGCATAATTTTAACCATGGATTTTGCTTCAGACATGGATAGCGACGACGAGATGCTTGCCCTACTGCTGGAGGACGAGGAAGCCTTCGACGACGACCTCCGAAAGCATTTGCTGATCATCGCGTCCCTCCAGGACATGCTTGACGCCGAGGCGGAGAAGAGGAAGAGGCCACGCCGCGGAGGATCAAGGCCGGGGAGAAAGAAGTCGAAGCCCCGGCAGAGGATGGAGGGGCATACCATGCTGCACAACGACTACTTCGCAGATGACGCAACACATGCTGACAATTTTCGGGCCCAGTATAGGATGAGCAAGGGTCTGTTCATGAATATCCTCCACGGCGTTCGAGATTTCAACCCCTACTTCAAGGTCAAGCATGACGCTGTAGGCGTTGTCGGGTTCTCGTCGATTCAGAAGTGCACCGCCGCCATGAGGATGCTTGCATACGGAGCACCTGCCGATACACAGGACGACTACCTTCGCATGAGTGAGTCTACTGCCATTTAGTGCATGTACAAGTTTTGCCGAGCTGTGTTGGGAAAGTTCGGCAGATACTACTTGAGAGGGCCAACTGAGGAAGAGACTGCAAGGATCATGGCACAAAATGCTGCCAGAGGATTCCCTGGAATGATTGGAAGCATCGATTGCATGCACTGGTCATGGAAGAACTGCCCATTTGAAGAACTGCCCATTTGCTTAGCAAGGTATATACAAATGGCGTCATGGATATTGCAGTGTGGTGCTTGAAGCTGTGGCAGATTATGACCAGTGGATTTTACATTCTTTCTTTGGCATGACGGGATTACACAATGACATCAGTGTGTTGCAGCAGTCTCCGGTGTCCAGCAGACTAGTGGAAGGGGCATGCTCCACCATGCAACTATGAGATCAATGGCCACCAATATACCAAAGGCTATTATCTAGCTGATGGTATATATCCAACATGGGCTACTTTTCTCAAAACAATCTCGGCTCCATCAAGTCAGAAGAATTCCCACTTTGATGCGCGACAGGAGGCTTGCAAGAAGGATGTCGAGCGGACATTTGGTGTGCTTCAAGCTCAATTTGCAATTGTTCGGTACGCTGCTCTAAGCTGGTCTCACGACCAAATGTGGTAGGTGATGCAGGCTTGTGTGATCATGCACAACATGATCATCGAGGATGACCACAAGAATCATGCAAAGACACATGTTGGTCCCTATGAGTGTCAGGGCCCTCTTGTGGAGGTTGATCATGAGTTGTCTGCAGATTTTGCTGATTTCCTCACCATGCACGCAGAGATCCGTGAGAGCAATGTTCACGAGCAACTTCAATCTGATCTCGTTGAGCATTTGTGGAGGATCAAAAGATTATCAGCAAATACCGTGGCACCTTGATCTAGCCCTATTTATTATATTTGTTTAGTTTTTTTATTGTTTGTTGTATTTTAATTTGAAAACAATCTTCGTAAATATATTTATTTGTATGCTATATTTAATAAATGGTTGTATTTTCAAAAACCTTTAAAAAAAGTTTGGCGGCGTTTGGGGGACGCGACATCCCTCAAACGCGGCAGGAACAAAACACGTCCTCCAAACGATCAATCTGGCGTTTTTTGGGAGACGATTTGGGGAACGCGGCTGGAGATGCTCTCGGCGTGTTAACGGGAAAAACATAGTACGAAGTTCTTGTCTTGTGAGATGGGAGAGTGAACCGCATCTGTTCAGATTTTAGAAGCCGGCGTTACCCGTCGCCGAGTCGCATCGCCTGCTCGGCATCGATATTCTTGTCACCGGATCGCAACAAGCTTCCGCTTGCTGCTGGTTTACTTTCAGTTTAGTTTTCATTCAATCGGTTGTTGTAAGGAGGTGTGGGCTATGTGCTAGACTGTTAGGCATGTGAATGGCCACGCTGGACGCCACACAAGCAAAACGGCTGGCCAGATCTATCCGATAACACGTTAATCTGTTTATTTGGGTCAGGTGCAACGAATTAACCAACAAATTGTGCTAGCTGCAAAAATGATTTTGTTTGTGTGTTATGTGTAACAAATACCACAAAGAATGGTGTGCGGTGCAATTTTCTCATGTGTGCATGGGCCGGGAATGTGATGACGCCATGGGATGGCTGATGTTGTGAAATTGCTGATGGGCAGAGGCATCACCGCATTGACTGGGCGACCCCACTTTGCATGCATGGTTGGGTGATGTGGTGGGCCCGCTAAAGTGTCATAGTTGCATGTTGATGATTTCCTTAGTTATATAGGAGATGAACTACTCCCTCTATTACATATTGTTTGTGGTGATTTTAGTTTAAAATTAAACTTACAACAAAGATAAAAACAAATTATGGATCAAAGAAAGAAGGAGACATGTATTTATAGACTAACATTTTATGTCTAGATAAATTTGTGATATCTAATTTGGAATAGAGGTAGCGCTTGTTTCACATCCACAACTTTGTTTTTTCGAAATGGGGGTATACCCCGGCTTCTGCATCATGATGATGCACACAGCCGTTTATTGAAAAAGGTTCAAAGTAGCATCTTTTACAACTCACGCATCACCGAGGATCGATACAAAAATCAACCATCGAAAACAACACGTACTATGACTACACATCAACATAGTCTTCTAGTATGTCGCCAACCATCCTGGCACAAGATATCCTGAGCGACCATCAGGAGCCGTGTGCAACCAGTAGCCATGGCATCCCGCTGCTCCACCGGGGAGAGTAGAGCCCAAAGCTGGACCCAATGGGATACCATATGGATAACCTGCAAGAAATGAAAGGAGACTTTTTTATTAAAAATTATATCATTTCTGACCCTTCAAATAGACCAACATAAAGCCGACACCCCAATCCGGATAAAAGCCTTCGATTGTCTATCTACTCCATTTGACCAATTACCAAACATATTAGTAATGTTGGTTGGAGGTGGAAGATCATAAGTGAAGTTAACCATACGCCATACAAGCTTAGCTAACGGACATTAAATAAAAGGGTGCTGAATGGTCTCCTGTTCCCCACAGAAAACGCATTTTGTGCACCCATTCCAATTACGTTTAGCCAGATTGTCCTTAGTTAACAAAACCTTATTACTCAAAAACCACATGAAAATTTTAATTTTAAGTGGGATCTTAACCTTCCAGAGATACTTTCGCAAAAAAGGGGTATGGTCACACATAAGATCTTCATACATCGACTTTACTGTAAACAAACCATTAGATGCCAAATTCCGAACAAAACGTAATTCTTCAGCATCCACAGCTATGTATCCGTCTTCAAATTCTTCAGCATCCAAAGAATCATATTTGCATATTACTATGTTTAGATTTTAATCTGAGGGGTAGCATAGTCACGCTAAGCGCAAATGAGTGGGAAAAGAGAGCTGAGGCCTTGTGTTTTATACTTGCACATACGACGGTAAGAGGATCTTTAGGAGATCCTGTAAAAACGCCACCCTTCATACTGGTTTGTATATTATGGGAAATCTATTTTAAAGGCTCGTGCAGGCTCCAACCGAGCGGATCCTGTAAACAAAAGTTGTAAAACGGGAATATTTCCACAAAGGTTCACCTGTTTTTCTACCTTTTCCATTTTTTCCTACACATCTTCTAAGAATTGTTAAAGTCGATAATTTGCGGGTTTGACCAGTATGCTCTAAGGACAAGAGGAAATGTCGGTTTGCTTTTTTTTCCTGGTGAGTTGAAATGTGGCTTAATTTGTGGAAAAGCCACATGGTGAATTCACCATCTTTCCCTTTTCACTGATAGGAAACTTGATTTTTTTTTAATGCTGTTCCTCATTTCTCAGCTCCACTGATGGGTGAAAATTTCGCTATGGCTGCGGGGTCCACCACCGCACCAGCCTGGCTATTTCAGAGCATGTTGGCATATGAAGCGCAGCGAACCAGTCGGATACCCAAACCCACCGGCACCGAGAGCGAGAGAGAGGGATAGATCGAGAGATGGTAGTGGAGGCATGGAAGACGTGGTTCCTCGAGCGGGTGGTCGAGGCAGACGTCCGCTGTTGCTGAATCCTCAATACGCTCGGCGCCGCAGGGGCGCACCTTGCATCACCGAAGCTCAGGGTCAACGTCGTGCAAGGGTGCACCCAGATCCAGCTAGCGGAGGAGGAGGGTCGGGACGTGTGCGACTGCCTCGACTTCTTCATAACCATAGCGGGGGAGGTCACGGTGCTCATGCTCCGCGACGCTGTCCTCGCCTCGTCGGATCCGCTCACCTCTATGCGGAGCCTTCGCGTCCATAACCTCGGCCACGGCCACGCCGTGGAGAAGCTTCTGGAGGCCATGGAGCCCGCCGAGGGAGCCTACAGATCATGAAGCTCTTCAATGTCTACCCCATGGTGATGGGCGTCCTGCTTGACCATCCTGGCCTCGGTGATGATGCATGGCAGTCCAAATAGACCCATGGCGAGTTTAATAAACAAAATTTACACTTAATTAAATTTCTATACTCCTAAATAATTTAATAAGCGTACTTTTCCACAAAGTTAATCAAATATGAAATTTTACCGATATTAAAAGTATCATTCTATTTATTGCAATATACATTAATTGTTCAGTTACCTCTAAACAAATATACTTTCTAACAAAACTCATACTTATTATTTTGTAGGGTATATACATTGAAAAAGTTGTACACATCCTTAATTTTGCATCTACATTAATGTGAAAATATATTTAATAGTTTGGTATATATATATATATTTGTTGGGTATATCTTAGCAAATATCTTAATGGCGAGATTTCTAGTGTAGCCGCTATGTAAGACAATTTATAGAAACTAACGTTAACTTATTGTCTACCGATTTTTCCTGGTCAGATGTGTCTTAGAAGTTTACAAATACTAAAAGTTAATAGTCACCAACTATCATTAAAAATATTATGAATTCCCTAAATTTCTCCGTATGCACAACCTTTGGTATACACAAATTTTCATGTCACCTTTTCAAAACTTTGTGCAAATATTTAAAATAAAAATTTATTTTGTTGGTAGTCCCCCGCCATGCTCTTCTTCCTATGAATCGCGGGCTTCCGGCCATCTTAATTCCTAAATGTAATTAACACTAAAGATCTAGAGGACACTTACAAGTTTAGAAATCGGAAAGTTTATGCTTTTATACACCAAAAAGTGTAGGGTATCTATTATATACTAAAAGCAAAATAGAAGGTCTAAAATAGAGACACCACGTTAATCCATATTATCCTAATAATTTTAATGGTTAGATCTAAAATTTGTGGTTAGGATTTAATAGCAGCCCAATAATCACGTAACTATAATATTATTTGACACGTTCAAATATATAGAGATTATTAAAGGAAGTTACCGCACCATGTTGGACCAGATGCAAGAAGACTTACCGGCTGATATTGTTGATTAAATTAGAAACGTATTTGCTTAGGACTCTAGCTATGTACGGTAGAAAAGAGTGCATGGTTGGTCCGTTTGTCCGATTAAAAAGATTACATGATTCTTGCCATAATTTAGTGTACAACCACGGAATCCACCTTTAACGTGTTGTAGAACAATTTCATTCTCTAGCAAAAAATGTTTTCTAACAAGTTGAGTTTGGCCATCTGCCGATTCCGCAGTCGTGATGCAAAAGAAAATTCGTTTTCTCTTTGTAAAATAACAGTTTTCTAAAAATTCCGAAACCTTATCGTTGAAGTTGCTTCCATTAAAAAAAATATATATATCAATCATGTACCCGAGTTGACACAATTTATGTTGAGATGATCGTCTTGAATGTCGACTCGGTAATTAAGCGACCATGGTAGCTGTTGAAAAAAGTTCCTCAATACGGTATAAATTCTTTTACTATTTGTAAAAAAATCCTAAAATTTCCAGCGTCTTATCCTTGACGCTGATTATATTTAACAAAATATCGATCATGTAACATATTTGACACGATTTATGTTGAACTGGTCAGGTTTTGTACGTGGACTCGGAAATTAAGCAATCCGCGTCAACACAAACATACATAGGACCGTATAAATAAAATAGATGCGCCCTCTAAAATCTGGCCATGTATCTCTTCCTGGCGGGATCACGGTAGTTGTTAAAGAATTTTTTCTCAATTCGCCATAAGATTTGGCTGTGATTTACGTGGAGAACACAAGCCATAAATGATCTAGATATACCTTACACGTTCCGGTTCCAAGAGATTTGCCGGTAAAAATATCGATTCATGAAAGTTATCAAAACGGTTAGAGACAGCTGCCTAAAATGGGAACCTAAATCTTTGAGTGCACAATATGCATAGCCACATATCTCACAAATTCATCAGGATGAAGCTCATTTGATAGGCCAATTATTTCGAAACAAAGGCAAACCAAAAAGATTTCTGGTATAAATTAAAGCTCCGTCACGGTCCCTCGAAATCAATAATTTTTCCTTCCATCATATATTCTTCCATTTCACCCGCAACGAATAGGCATAAAATAAAATCTCCAAAGATTAGAATAACCTTGTGAGTTTTTGAAGCTATTAGAGACACCAACCTAAAGATGGGAACCTACGATCTTTGACTTAATAATATATTTCTTACCTTTGCTATGTATATCCTCAACATTGTCATTAACAGTTTAAGAGTTCAAAAATTGGATTTGAGCTCAATCGTTCATAACCACCTAGAAAAGTTGGTGCCAAACAAAAATTAGAAATCAAGGTGCAATATGTGCACACGGAGGAGAGTTTCAAGATGGACAATTAAATCGAACGTTGTTGCCACTATAGAAGTCATCCTAAGGTTTCAACTCGGTAGTTTCAAAATGATATTGGAGAATAATTTTTCATAGGAATTTTTGTATTAACAATGTTAGCTGCATGGGGATAAATTTTAACAATGATCTCTATGGATCACACATGTATTAAAATAATAATAAAAACTTTAGGTGAAAATTTTGAAATTCGAATACACATTTTGTCATGAACAAATTTGAAATATTTAAGAGTTTTATGGACATATAATTGCAAACAAAAAAATTAGTGTTTTATTTTAATTTTTGCTCATTTAGATAGGTGAGTTAAATAATTGACCTAAGCAATTAGGGCATAATTATGATGCTACCAAGGGATGTTGATGGAGGATAGTCTCGCTAGAATTTTGTGGTGCCACATAAATAGTAGAGATTAATTATGTTAGGATTTGTCGTAAATTATGGGAAATCTTAGTTGTAGTCATGTGCCAGGACAAAACATGTACATGTGAGTAAGGTTGTAGATCACCTGGACTGAAGAGCGGGGAATAATGGAAAGGAAATGAAATAAATGAAAATAAATTTGAGATTCCATTTTTTTGGAATAGTCACAATTAATATTACATAATAAATTAAATTAATTATAGGTATTATTTTACTTAATATTTTTGACAAGTTTTGTGGTTATAAATCTATGTTCAATATGCTAAAAATGATGCCCTCGCATTTGCGAGGGCCCTCTTGCTAGTTATTTTTTAAAAGAAAAAAGAACAAGACCGGAGGCCCAGCTTATAAGGCAGCAGATGGGGAAATAAGAGAAATCGCACGGCTATGAGACTGACGAGTTCGAAGATGAGAACACAGCTCGCCACCTACACTAATATGCATAACAAAGGAAAGCTATACACGCTACAAATGATCATAAGAGCATCTCCAGTCGCGTTCCCCAAACCGTCCCCCAAACCGCGCCGGATTGAGCGTTTGGGGGACGTGTTTCGTTCGTGCCGCATTTGGGGGACGTCGCTCCCCAGTCGCGTCACCCAAACCAAATTTCGCAAATTTTAAACTTAAGCGAGATTCATCCACACTTGCCATATATTACATAGATTCGAACGAAATTTGACTAAATTTAAACTAAACCTAATCTAGAACCACTTGCGGCGGCCGGAGGCGTCGTAGTACTGCTGGAAGTTGTACATCTCCTCGGTGACGACCTCCTGCTTGACGCGCTCCTCGACGGGCTCGTCGACGGGCTCGTCCTTCACCAAGCCGCTTGGTCCTGCCTCGCCGTCGTCGGTGAGGTCCACCAGCGGCTTGCCGGAGTCGCGGATGGACATGGCGATCGCCGCGTCCAGGTCGCCAATCCAGGCGTCCTTGTCGTTCATGGACGCCAAGAACGCCGCTGATGTCTACGGGAGCTTCTATTCTTGTAGACAGTGTTGGGCCTCCAAGAGCAGAGGTTTGTAGAACAGCAGCAAGTTTCCCTTAAGTGGATCACCCAAGGTTTATCGAACTCAGGGAGGAAGAGGTCAAAGATATCCCTCTCATGCAACCCTGCAACCACAAAGCAAGAAGTCTCTTGTGTCCCCAACACACCTAATAGGTGCACTAGTTCGGCGAAGAGATAGTGAAATACAGGTGGTATGAATATATATGAGCAGTAGTAACGGTGTGTAGTTGATGGTGGTAATATGGTAGCAGTAGTAACGCAGCAGTAGTAACGCAGTAAAACAGTAAACAAGCAGCGATAGCAGTATTTAGGAACAAGGCCTAGGGAATAGACTTTCACTAGTGGACACTCTCAACTTTGATCACATAACAGAATAGATAAATGCATACTCTACACTCTCTTGTTGGATGATGAACACATTGCGTAGGATTACACGAACCCTCAATGCCGGAGTTAACAAGCTCCACAATTCAATGTTCATATTTAAATAACCTTAGAGTGCAAGAAAGATCAACACGACTAAACCAAGTACTAACACAACATGCACACTGTCACCTTCACGCTATGTAGGAGGAATAGATCACATCAATACTATCATAATGATAATTAACTCCACAATCTACAAGAGATCATGATCATAGCATACGCCAAGTACTAACACGGATGCACACACTGTCACCATTACACCGTGCGGGAGGAATAAACTACTTTAATAACATCACTAGAGTAGCACATAGATAAATTGTGATACAAAACACATTGCAATCATAAAGAGATATAAATAAGCACTTCACTACGCCATTCATAACGAGTGAGTAAGTATTCTGTGAAATATAGCCTAAGAGACCCACACGGTGCACACACTGTTACCTTTACACACGTGGGACAAGGAGTCTCCGGAGATCACATAAGTAAAACTCACTTGACTAGCACAATGACATCTAGATTACAAGCATCATCATATGAATCTCAATCATGTAAGGCAGCTCATGAGATTATTGTATTGAAGCACATAGGAGAGAGATTAACCACATAGCTACCGGTACAGCCCCGAGCCTCGATGGAGAACTACTCCCTCCTCATGGGAGCAGATAGCGGTGATGAAGATGGCGGTGGAGATGGCAGCGGTGTCGATGGAGAAGCCTTCCGGGGGCACTTCCCGCTCCGGCAGGGTGCCGGAACGAGACTCCTGTCCCCAGATCTTGGCTTCGCGATGGTGGCGGCTCTGGAAGGTTTTCCGTATCGTGGTTCTTCCGTATCGAGGTTTTAGGTCGAGGGGCTTCTTATAGGCGAAGAGGCGGCGTCAGAGGGTCGAAGAGGCGGTGACACCATACGGTGGCGCGGGCCACAGCCAGGCCGCGCCGGCCTATGGTCTGCAGTGGGCCTGTGGCCCCCCTCTGGTCCTTCCCGGGTGTTCTGGAAGCTTCGTGGAAAAATAGGAACCTGGGTCTTGATTTCGTCCGATTCCGAGAATATTTACTTACTAGGATTTCTGAAACCAAAAACAACAGAAAACAACAACTGGCTCTTCGGCATCTTGTTAATAGGTTAGTTCCAGAAAATGCACGAATATGACATAAAGTGTGCATAAAACATGTAGGTATCATCAATAATATGGCATGAAACATAAGAAATTATCGATACGTCGGAGACGTATCAGCATCCCCAAGCTTAGTTCTGCTCGTCCCGAGCGAGTAAAACGATAACAAAGATAATTTCTGGAGTGACATGCCATCATAACCTTGATCATACTATTTGTAAACATATGTAATGAA